>NC_080094.1:82474329-82798329 GCF_950005125.1 Chionomys nivalis
ACACATACACACACATGAACACACAAACACACACACTTGAACACACAAACACACATACACACATGTCAATGACTAAATGAGTAAATAGATATAAAAATTAAGGACGACCACCAACAAGGTCTAAATGACCCTTACTAATTTGGGTGATGTAAAGCAATGAGTCTCTGTGAACTCTGTATAGAATGAAACTGCACACAGATGACAAAGATATCAAAAGCAAGACAACCCACACCAAATTCAGGACAGCTCCCTGGGGGTAGGACAGCAGAGGAGCTCACAGGTAGCTGGCAGCATCGGAATGACAGCCAATTAGGCTGTTGTCTTAGGGTTATTATTGTCGTGATGAAATAAAACACTATAACCAAACTCAAGCTGGGGAGGAAATGGTTTATTTGGCTTATACTTCCACATTGTAGTGCATCACTGAATCACTGAAGGCAGTCAGGACAGGAACTCAAATGGTAGAACCCTGGAGGCAGGAGTGGATACAGAGACCATGGAGGGGTGCTGTTTACTGCTTGCTCCCCTTGGCTTGCTCAGCCTGCTTTCTTATGGAACGCAGGACCACCAGCCCAGGGATAGCATCTCCCACAATAGGCTGAGCCCTCCTCCTTTAATCGGTAATTAAGAAAACACCTTATAGCTGGCATTATGGAGGCATTTTCTTCATCTCCCTCTTTTCAGATGACGCTAGCTTGTGTCAAGCTGGCATAACGCTAGCCAGCATAGCAATTTCCAAGCATTCGCAGTCTTGGTGCCTACATATACGTATGACTTTATCTAATCAAGATGTGTGTGTGCGTATGGGTGAGCACCCAGTGGGCCAGAGGACACTGTGAGAGCTGAATTCTTCTACATGCAGATCAAACGCAGGCCAGCAGGCTGGGCAAGCCCCTTTCTTTACCTGCGGAGCCATCTTGCCAGCTCTCGAGCACTTTTGCTTTGTTGTTGTTTTTATAGAATAGATGGCATTGATGAAATTGGGGAACAGAGAATTCAATACATATTGAGCACATCACCTAATTCATTGATACACTACAATATCAATAAAATAGCATCCCCTTGCATTCTTCAAGCCTGTGAAAGAAAAAGTTCTTAAAAAGTAGTTAAAGGTCATGTTGAGAAGGGTAACCTGGGCTAGGTCTTAAAACGGGAAACATGTTTAATTGCTTTGCCCTTCCTTAATTCCCACCCAGCCGCCCTCCAGCTGCTTCCCTGCTCTGGTGGTTTGGAAGAATATGGCCCTGTAGAGTCACAAGGAATGGCTCTATCAGGAGGTGTGGAGTACCTGTGGCTGTGGTGGAGGGAGTGTGTCACTGGGGGCAGGTTTTGAGAACCAGAAGCTGAAGCCAGGCCTAGAGCAGCACAGTCTCTTCCTGCTGCCGGTAGGCAGGATGTAGCACTTCCAGCACCGTGTCTGCCTGCATGCCATCATGTTTACCATGAACCAGCTCCCAAATCATGACACACAGGTTTGGAAGACTCAGCCTAGCTTAGGCATGTTTCTGGCTAGCTCTTTTAACTTAAATTAACCTGTTTCTCTTTATCTGCCTTTTGCCTCAGGACTTGTTACCTTTCTTATTTCTGTAGATCTTACCTGCACTCCTTCTCTGTGTCTGGCTGGCTGGTGTCTGCCCAGCTTCTTGCCCTGGGCACGTACCTCATCCTCCTCTCTTCCTTCATCTCTCTTGTTTACCATGATCCTAGATTTCTCCTCCTACTTATTCTCTCCTTGCCAGCCCTACCTATCTTTTTCCTGCCTACTTATTGGCTGTTCAGCTTTTTATTAGCTCAATCTGGTGCTTTAGGCAAGCAAGGTGAAACAAACGCCACACCTTTCCATAATTAAACACACACCCTTACATCGTTAAACAAATGTAACACATCTTTATACAGTTAAAGTAATAGTCTACAACAAAACCAAATGTAACACATCTTTAGCTAGTAAAAATAATCTTCTATAACACTAAACCTCTGAACTGTAAGCCAGCCCCAATTAAATATTTTTCTTTATAGGAGTTGTATAGTCTACGTCTCTTCACAGCCATAAAACCCTAACTAAGACACCTGGCTATCAGAAACCTTAGAGTTCTAGATGGGGGATCCAGAGGAGACAGTAGAAGTGACCAGAGATGAGGGGGAGGGTAGCTATGGAGACAGTCTCCAGAACAATGAGTAGTTTCATGAATAAATGAATGAATGAGTGAATGAATGAAGCACTTTGGTAAATAATAAGTAATTTACAGTGAAGGTGAGGATGCTGCACCATTCCTGTCAGCATGGACATTGTTATGCCCAGATACGCGAAGCGCCCCCAAAACCAACAAGGAGACCGAGAACTGTATGTAAAAGCAAAGAGCCTTTATTTTATACAAGTTTGCAAACTCAGTCTCTGCATGTCCAACGCATTGGAATAATCAGAGAGCCCCGAGCTCAGTTAGAGTTGGGTTTTTATAGTAGTAGAGGTGAGGATGAGGGGTTTCTGAGGTTCAGGACCCCTGATTGACTGACATTTGTCTAGGGGTGTCCTGGTGAGTGTGTGCTGACAGGTGGTCCTATCTACAGTGGTTGGAATATTAGGCATTTCCTTTAGATGGTCTATTCTTGGGTGATGCTCAGGTAATCTCAGTTTGTGGTTCTTCCTGCAAGCAGGTATTGCTTCAGGGTAAACTACTGAGACTCAGGCCTCCATTAAACTTATCACGGCTGTGTCCTACACTGGCAGGTGATCCTTTGGGTGGTCTGTTTCTCATGGCTGGCTTCTATAGACATGTGTGATTGTTTACAGCTATTCTCACGTAGGGTCTTACCTGGCTCATAATGATGGGTGCGGCTTCCCAGAAAGCACTTGTGAACTGAAGGGGATGGTGGGATGAAATCATGGAAGCGGGAAAGCAATTGGTTTTAACTTTTAAATATTTATTTTGTTTTGTCTGCATGTATTTTTGTGTACCATGTGTGCCTGATGTCTGCAGAGATCAGAGGAGAGTATCAGCCTTCCTGGAACTGGAGGTTCAGATGGTCATGAGCCATCATGTGGGTGCTGGTAATTAAACCTGGGTCTTCTGTATGAGCAAGTGCTCTGAACCACACTGATCCCGCTCTCCGTTCCCTGGCTTTAAAACTGAGAAGGAGGTGGAGAAGGAGGGGAGAATGGTGATGAAGAGAAGAAGAAGGAAGGAGGAGAAGGAGAAGATGATACTGGTGAAATCCAACTGGCCTAGCCAGTACGCTGGCTACTTTTAAATGTCAACTTGACACAACTTAGAATCATCCCAGGGAGAGAGTCTCAGTCAGTTTAGCCTGTGGACGTATCTCTAGGGAACTGTTGTGATTGTTGGTTGATATGAGAAGATCCAATCCATTGGGGGTGGCACCATTCCCTAGGCCAGAGTCCCTCAGAACCTCAAAGAGTAGGAAAAGCTGAGTAACAAGCAAACAGCATGTTTCTCTCTGCTCCTGACTGTGGATGCAGTGTGACCAGTTGTCTCAAGCTCCTCTGTCTACTAAGTTCCCTACAATGATAGACTGGAACCTGGAACCATAGCCAAATAAGCCCTTTCCTCTCTCTAAGTTGCTTTTTGTAAGGGTATTTTTTTTTTTTTTTACAGCGGTCAAAATGAGACTTGAACGGATCGTTACTGAGATTTATCTCACTTTTTCCTAAGCCTGCAATGTCTTCAGCAGGGAAGGTGGAGTCACTGCCTGAATTTAAGTCCTAGTCCCCCCACTTCCCGAGTATTGTAGGTGCTTGTGTTCCCTCTAAATCCATCTGCTGAATCCTGATTGGTGATATTAGAAGGCAGGGCCTTTGGTGAGTGCTCAGTCAAGGGAATGGAAGCCGCAGGTGGGATTCTCCGATCAGTGTAGGAAGCTCTCTTGCTCTGCTTCTGCCCCTAGGGACACAGAGAGGTTGGCCATATTGCAGTTCAGAAGTGGGCCTTCCCTGGAGCTTGACCATACTGCTCATGAACTTCTATCCCCCAGAACCATAAGAAATAAAGTCCCATGGTTTACAGGTAATTCATCTGATAGCATTTTACCATGGCATTCCATGTTGACCTGATACTGGGGTAAGCGTGGACAGATTATTTACCTTCTCTGTATTTCAACTTTTCTGTCTGAGCCATACAGACAGAGAAATATCTATCTCACATAATGATGACAATGAATGGATGAGTTGATATTCATAAAGAGAACAGTGCTGGGCACATAGCAAGTGCCCTGCTCATGATCCATGTTGTCAAATAAAATCTTTACTAGGTTCACCAATGTATATTTCTGAGCCTGCCTTCCCTCTTACATGTGGTGCTGGTTGTATTGGGGGTACTCAGATTTTCACTCTGGGAAAGCGATTTCTGTGGCTTTCCTGTGCAAATCTCCTGAGAAACCTCATCTTTAGGGATATTGCCTTAACACATTTAAAGTCACCCATTTTGATGTCTTCCAAGATGAATGCTTTTAACATACATGATTCCCAACATGCTTCCTACATGAGGCCAATGTCTTACAGTTATTATATTGTGACAAAGTACATGGCAGAAGCCACTTTAGAGAGGAGCGGTTTCTTTTGGCTCAAAGTCCAGGGAAAATAGTCAGTTATAAAGAGGTAGGTGGTGGCAGTCTGATCCGTGATGGCAGGAACGATGATGTAAATACTCACTGTTAGCACCATGGCGAATGAGGAAGCAGACAAACCTGAACTCAAAGGGATATCATTTTTAAAGCCTACTTTTAGGAACCCATTTCTGCTAGCTAGGCCTCAGTCTCAAAGGTTCTATGACCTCCCAAAATAGACCGCCAGCTGGAGGCCAAGCCTGTGGTGAACGTTTTACATCCAAACCATAATAGTCAATCCCAACATTCCCTTTTTCCATTCTCACCGTCTGTGCTTACTTCCATTCCTGGTTCCTTACAATAGCATCCTACCAGATTTTCCTGCTTCATCTGTTTCTGCCAGTTCATCCGTGGTCCTTGGAGAACACAGTAAATCTTCCTCAAACAACCCTTTGGACATCATCCCTACTCCCCGCCCTCAGCTCAGGCCCCTCTCCTCGTTACTGCACACAGAGAACTGCTCCGACTCTGACTGCTCAAGACCTGCAGACTGACCTCAGCCTTGCTCTCCCACTTGATCTCTCTCACTTGCCTTTGCGAACTCCTTCCCCCAACCACAGGGCCATCGCCTCCACCCTGATCACGCCTATGCCCACCCAGGGAGCATTGTCTTCTCCACACCCGGGCCTGGAATACACTTTCTGTTCTCCAAGGTCTGGCAAAGGGACTCTCAAGAGTGAGAAAGGGGCACCAAAATGGAGACTGGGAAATAGCAAAAATAGACTGGGTGTTTTTAAATTGTTCTTTGTCTTGGCAGCGGTCCCAGACGTGGGGAAGGATTCTCTTCCTCCTCCTTTGAGAGGCACCAGAGCACGAATGGCTCTGATTCTGTTACTTCCTAGATGGGAAAGTTCCTCATATCCTCTGGGCCTCCATTTTACCCTCAGTGAAAGAGGATGACATCACCCCCTGGAGTGGGTGTGGTCAGAGAAGGATGACATCACCCCCTGGAGTGGGTGTGGTCAGAGAAGGATGACATCACCCCCTGGAGTGGGTGTGGTCAGAGAAGGATGACATCACCCCCTGGAGTGGGTGTGGTCAGAGAAGGATGGCATCACTCCCTGGGTGTGGTCAGGTGCCCCCTCATCATTCTCTCAGCTGCAAGAAACTCTTTCCAGAAATTGCCCAGAATTTCTTTGACCAAAAAAGCTGCATTTCCCAAAATGGTGTTCTCTCTGTGGGGGCAGTTGGCTTCGGGGTACAAAATCCTGGCATCCCCTCTTTTGATTGAACAGGGCCAACCCACCTTCTGACTATCCCACAAAACCTACTTCAGCTTCTGTGGTGACTGTCAGCAACTCTCTCCACCCAGGCCAGCTTCTTTTCCTCCCCTCACGGGTATTACTCCCAAAACTACTCCTTAGACTGTCTGCGTACCAACCCCTGCTTGGAGTTCGTTTCCCAGGAAACCTGACTTAAGTTGGGTGACCTAAAGGAAATGGTTTCCAAAATGGCACTTGGGAGCTTACCACTTGCTGGCTGACAAGTACTGAGAGGCATCACTAAAGGGCCCTGGAACATGTCGTGTGTTGCTAAGATCTTCCCCACTGGCAAACTGGTGTATAACACAGGTGGGAGTTAGTGCACGTGCAGGGTGCGGTCCATCAAGTCTCTGACGCTTCTGCATCGAAAGTATTTGTAAAGATTATAGAGTGAGGTGGCAGTGGCTTGGGATGGCAGCAACACTCATTCATTCAAGAAAGGCAATGAAAGGCCAAGAATGATTTATCACCAGTATAAGGCCAAGTGTGAACGCTTAAGGGTATTTTTTGGCAGCATCTAAAGGGGGTCTCATGTGCACCAAAGGGCAGGGAAAACTAAGGGCAAGAACTTAATTGTAAGAAGAACTGGACTGTAGGGAAGACTGAATTCTCAACTCCAGGAGTTTGCTATGCCAAGATCAGGAACTTAACTGGAAAGACTCTGAGGGAGGTGACAGGGAAGGTATCAGTTACATTGCCTATTGACTGGAGGTTCAGCAAAGACCAGAACATCTGCCTCCAAGATCACTCTTGTAGCTGCTGCAGACCTCAGAGGAGCTGCTTTTGAGCTCTTCTTGCATTTGGGGGAGGCCTTGGTACCTGCCCATGAGTTCTGAGCGCCCTGTTAAAAGCAGCTGTTTCTGATAGACAGCCAAGACAGAAGACAGTCTGTGCACACTCTCATCTTAGAATTGCCTCCCCATAGCTACTGCCATTTTTGTTCCAGACCCACACCACACTGAAGGGGAGTGAGTGTCAGTGGGCAGGAATCCTTGGGGACTGTCATAGAGTCTGTCTGTCACAAACTGGTAGACTTTTGAGGGTCCAGAGAGACACTGTAATCAATCCTTGTAACAACTGTCTTTTTTTTTCCTTTGAGACAGGGTTTCTCTGTAGCCTTGGAGTCTGTCCTGGAACTAGCTCTTGTAGACCAGGCTGGCCTCAAACTCAGAGATCTGCTTGCCCCTGCCTCCCGAGTGCTGGGATTAAAGGTGTGCGCCACCACCGCCCGGATTGTAACTATTGTCTTAATGACAGGGAAAGCCGTGAGCTTCCAGAGGTGGTCCAGGGCAGGGAGGAACTCTGCAGGTGGTGCAACCTGGGGTACAGGTGGCCCTAACGTAGTAACAAGCAGCATCCATGTTGGGAAAGAATAGTTTCTGGGAAGCCCCAGGATCTCACCGTGGCACTTGGAGGGCCTGAGGCACGCTATCTACGACAGCGAATTCCTAGCCTTCAGAACCTGGCGGCCTCTTGATTCTAGGACGCCAACCTAGACTCCATCAGACCCGCCAAGCCATAAAGCCGTATGGGCTTAGACATACCCTGCCCTAAGCTGGAGCTGATACTTAGTCTGCTGTCTACAGCTGGGATAAAAAGCTGACCAAAAGCAGCTTGGAGGAGGAAAGAACTTATTTGGCTTACACTTCCATGCCATTGCCCTCTTGGAGCAAAGTCAGAGGAGGATCCTGGAGGCAGAAATTCAAGTGGGAGGCCGTGGAGGAACAGTGTTTACTGGCTTGATTTTCCTGGCTTTCTTAGTCTGCTTTCTTATTTTACGCAGGGCCACCTGGCCAGGGTTGACACTGCCCGCAGTGAGCTGCGCCTGTCTGCATCAATCCTTAACCGAGAAAAGGGCCCCACAGCCAAGATGAGGTAGGTGTTTCCTCAGTTGAGGCCCCCTTTTGCAGATGACTCTAGCTTTTGTCAAGTTGACTACATAAATAAATAGCCAATAGGCCCAGCCATGCGCAGACAGCAAGGGCACATTGCTATACCACCAGCCGCTTCTGTACCGGCTCCTCTTCCTTGGTGCTCATAGATGGCTGCATGGGGAGTCTTCACAGACAGCTAAGAAAGGAAGTAAAAGGCTGTGGTTCACAGACGGATCAACTCAGTATGCCTGTGAACAGTGAAAACAAACGGCTGTGGGGTTCCTGCTCTGCTCAGTGAGGGGGATACAGCGATGGGGCTGGTTATAAAGGCCGGGGGTCCCTCAACTTGCAGACCTTTAGACAGTGCACCGAGTAGATTAGTCAGGGTCTCTAGAAGAACAGAACTGATGCGATAAACATACACTATACAGAGGATTTTATGCAGCTGGAGAGATGGATGGCTCATTGGTTAAAGCACTGGCCGCTCTTGCGGGAAACCCAGGTTCAGTTCCCAGCACTTGCCAGCGCCTGGATGAAGCGCACGTGGCAGTGCACAGCCATCTGAGACGCTAGCCCCTAGTGATCTAATGGCCTCTTTTGGTCTCCATGGACACTGTACTCACACAGTGCACACACACATGCAGGCAGAACAGTAATGCATACAAAACACATAAAATGGATAAAATAGTTGCAGAAAGTATTTAGAGAAATAATGAGACATTTCCTAGATTGCCTTATGTCAGTGGTTCTCAACCTATGGATTGTGATCTTTTTGGGGTCAAACAACCCTTTTACAGGGGTTGCCTAAAACAACCTGCATATCAGATATTTACATTACAATTCCTAACAGTAGCAAAATTACAGTTATGAAGTAGCAATGAAAATAATTTTATGGTTGGGGCTCACCACAACATGAGGAACCATATTAAGGGGTTGCAGCATTAGGAAGGTTGAGAACCACTGGCTTACATGATTGTGATCGGGAAGTCCAGCAATAACTGTCCACTGGGGAGGTTAAGAACCTGTAGGTGCTCAGTCCATGAGCCTGGGGGCCTCAAGCAAGACCCATCTGGTGCTGAAGTCTCAGGATTCCTGGAGAGCTACTGGTGCTCAGCACATATTAGAAGGCTTGATGCCCGCCAAGGCAGTGGTGGCAGCAGCGGCAGCTGCAAAGAACAGATACATTTCCTAGGAAGAAGGGGAGGCAGCGGACACCTACCACCTTTCCCTTTGACCCCTCCGCTCTTCTTTCCATGAGGGCCTTGCTGGAAGGGGTCATCCACTCTGGGGAGGATCGCTCCCTCTTGAGTTCATTCTTCCTGGAGATACCCTCTTAGGCCTGCCTAAAGGCCTGGCTCTTAGCCGAGTCCGGATTCAATCAGCAGATTAACCACCACACTTTGTCATCTACTCTGTGTGCAAAGAAAAGCAGCCGAGAGGAAGAACATTCGCAGAACCTGAGGCAGGGATGTTTGACCTGATCTTGTGGTCCAAAGCCTATAAGGAGAAAGATGGGACAAGGTGATATGGGAATGAGGCAGGTAGGTGAATCTAAAGGACTCTGAAGGAAATAGGAGGCACTTACAGGGCTAACAATCATCCAAGGGAACAAACATGGATCCAATGTCCAATAGCAGAGTCGAATTCATAGGGAGCGGATATAGAAAGGCTGGATCTTCAAGTTGCCAGTTCTGGAATAAGGGTACGTGAGCAGAGTACCCGTAGTGGCAGGGATGAGTAAGGGACACAGCAAGGCTACACACTGCCACCTACCAACACCATGTCTAAGCACTTCCACCACACGTGTATTAGTTGCTTTTCTGTTACTGTGATAAAGTGCCATGACCAAAAACAACATAAGGAAAAAAAAAGTTTATTTTGGTTTATGATTCCAGAGGGCTAGAGTTCATGACGGTGGGAAATGCACAATATGCTTGCTGGAGCAGGAAGATAGCTGATCACATTTTTATCTACATACAGGAAGCAGAGAGCAAACAGGAAGCCGGGAAAGGCTATAAAGGCTCAAAGCCTGTCCCCAGTGGCACACTTCCTCCAACAAGGTTCTGTCTTCTACAGGAGCTACCTATCTCTACCCTTCAGCACTGGCGTTACAGGTCAGGGTGCCGGGGATCAAACTCAATCCTCACAGTTGCACAGATATCACTTTACCAACTGAGCCATCTTCACAACCCTGAGTTATCTTTCCCTTTGAATTGTTATTGCAGTTATTGATTGATTGATTGATTGTGTGTGTGTGTCCTTGTGAGTTCACTCCTGTGCATCCCTGTAACACTTGTATGGAGGTCAGAGGACAACTTGCAAGAGCTGGTTTTCTTCTTCCACCATATGGGTTCCATGGCTTAGACTTAGGGCTTCAGGCTTGGTAGCGATGCCTTTACTCAGTAAGCACTAAGCCATCTTGGTGGCTCCCTAAATTATGTCTTAAGGTGCAGCTCAAACATCACTTTGAGATGATACCCTGCAAAGATGAAATTCCACCTCCAGGACACAGTTCAGACCCCAAATCAATGGCAGAATATATCAGGAGCCAGCTAGTGGGAGCAAGGATGGCTGTCTGTCAGTACTTCCAATGACCTCAGCTCCAGAGGCCCCGGAGCCTTGGATCTCCAAGTTTCCTCATGTCAGTGACACATTAAATGATTAAACTTTAAGCTGTCTAAGTGTTTGTGCCAAGAGACCACCAGGCAAAGAAAGGTGTCACCATGCTAGCAGGAGCAATTGACCACAGTCATCAGTAAGAGATTGGACTGTTGCAAAATAGTTGCAAAGAACAATGTATTTCAACCTAGAAGTTTCCCTGGATTCCTTTCTCCA
The DNA here is from genome assembly GCF_950005125.1 of Chionomys nivalis. NCBI lineage: Eukaryota > Metazoa > Chordata > Mammalia > Rodentia > Cricetidae > Chionomys > Chionomys nivalis. Next base: position 82,484,918 of record NC_080094.1, read on the forward strand.
AATTCTCTGTCCGGTGTGGAGGTAAATGAAGAAGCTCATCAACCACAGCCTGAGCCCAGCCAGCAGCCCAGCCAGCAGCAGGTCCAATCTAGACAGAGAGGAACAAGTGCAGCACGGAAAGATGAGGGAGTGCTGTTTCTCCTACCGCCTCCTTCTCTGATGTCTGCTCACACAGAGAAACTTGGAGCCCCATCAGAGGATGCCAGTTTACTGTATCCTGCATGTGGATGTGCATGTGTGCAAGGCAGTGGACACGGATGAAGGACGCGTGCTTCCCCTGTGTGGACGGCAGTGGACACGGATGAAGGACACATGCTTCCCCTGTGTGGACAGCAGTGGACACGGATGAAGGATGCGTGCTTCCCCTGTGTGGATGGCAGTGGACACAGATGAAGGATGTGTGCTTCCCCTGTGTGGACGGCAGTGGACACGGATGGAGGACACATGCTTCCCCTGTGTGGATGGCAGTGGACACAAATGAAGGACGCGTGCTTCCCCTGTGTGGATGGCTGTGATGAAGGATGTGTGCTTCCCCTGTGTGGACGGCAGTGGACATGGATAAAGGATGCGTGCTTCCCCTGTGTGGACGGCAGTGATGAAGGATGCGTGCTTCCCCTGTGTGGACAGCAGTGGACACGGATGAAGGACACATGCTTCCCCTGTGTGGATGGCAGTGGACACAAATGAAGGACGCGTGCTTCCCTTGTGTGGATGGCTGTGATGAAGGATGCGTGCTTCCCCTGTGTGGATGGCAGTGGACATGGATGAAGGATGTGTGCTTCCCCTGTGTGGACGGCAGTGGACATGGATGAAGGATGTGTGCTTCCCCTGTGTGGACGGCAGTGGACATGGATGAAGGACACATGCTTCCCCTGTGTGGATGGCAGTGGACACAAATGAAGGACGCGTGCTTCCCCTGTGTGGATGGCAGTGGACACGGATGAAGGATGCATGCTTTCCCTGTGTGGACAGCAGTGGACACGGATGAAGGACACATGCTTCCCCTGTGTGGATGGCAGTGGACACAAATGAAGGACACGTGCTTCCCCTGTGTGGATGGCAGTGGACACTGATGAAGGATGTGTGCTTCCCCTGTTTGGACTTCAGTGATGAAGGACGCATGCTTCGCCTGTGTGCATGGCAAGTGGGAAAAACATTTGCTCTCCCATGTTCCAGAAGAGCTAGTTGCTCACAGTTCAGTTCCTTTCCTGGTACTACTTTAATCAGAAGCCAGAAAAGGGGGTTTTACCCAAAGGAATGCTCATCTCTGGAGGAAGAAAGGCTGCTCCAAGACTTATTCATGAAAATATAGACCAGCTTAGCCCCCTGACAAATGAGGTCAACTCAAAGGAGCCATCCTGAAAACAGAGCCGCTGAACCTCTGTTGTAACAGTTAAACATCCCTGCTCAAACTCACGTTCCTCGAACGTTGTAGTAGGAGCTGCAGGCTGCATTCCTGCAGCACGGCTCCCGGCCGCCTGGCTAGCTTATGCCCTGAAATAACAACACACAAACTGTATTCATATAAACACTGCTTGGCCCATTTCTATTAATGTGTGTAGCACCACGAGGTGCACTTACCAGGAAGATTCTAGCCTACGTCCATCCTGGGTTGGAGCTTCATCCCGTCTGCCCTGGAGAGGAGAGCGGCATGGTGTCTATGCTCACTTCCTCTTCCTCCCAGCATTCTCTTCTGTTTACTCCACCCACTTATGTTCTAACCTATCAGGCCAAGCAGTTTCTTTATTGATTAACCAATGACCTTCCTCCATCATTTCCCCTTTTTCTGTTTAAACAAAAAAAAAAAAAGGAAGACTTTAACTTTAACATAGTAAAATTACATATAACAAAACAGTTATCAAGCAAGAATTACAGTTACAATATTTACAACTATTTTATCTTTATCATAACTAAGGAAAACTATAACTATCTATCTATTCTTCAACTCCATCAAAGACTCCAGAAGGATATAATATTACCTAAGTAAATGAGAAGTAGGCAACTTCCAAAACTCTAGAAATGACAGAGACATCTCGCTGCCTGGACAGTCACCCAAAGTTCCTCTGTACCGTTGGAGCATCCATCTTCGGCCTACAGGTCCATAGTATCCAGCAGACATTTCCATGGAGCAAGAAATTTCAAAGACAGTTCAGTCACTATCTGCTGTGTCCTGCAGAATGTCTCGCAGACTCTCTCATGAATCAGGAACCCCGAAAGATCATCTCACCTTTAGGCAAGTTCAGTAGTCCTCTCTCTGCGGGTTCTCTGTGTCCAGTTTATACAATAGTCCAGGCAAGAGCAGTTTCTTGCCCAAATGGCTATCAAACTCCATAAGGATCCTCTTTTTTTTAATATTTATGTGTATACAATATTCTGTCTGTGTGTATGCGCGAAGGCCAGAAGAGGGCACCAGACCCCATTACAGATGGTTGTGAGCCATCATGTGGTTGCTGGGAATTGAACTCAGGACCTTTGGAAGAGCAGGCAGTGCTCTTAACCTCTGAGCCATCTCTCCAGCCCCCCATAAGGATCCTCTTTGATGTCCATCTTCTTCTTGAAGTAGATTGGTGCTTCCAGGAGCAGACGTGTCTCATTGTCATGAAAAACCCTAAGTTATTATAACATTAAATGTCATATTCTTTAGTCTTTGAAAGATATGAAGGATGTCTATCTAAAATATATCAATGCACATCTAGAAAATCTAACTAACATGACTACAAGCTTGATTATTATTAATGATTATCCATTAACAACCTATATACATTACATTCTTACATGAACTACACAATCACAATACCTTTATCAATATCAGAAATATATATACATGTAACAAAATTGACCTTAAATTTATATCAATGAGGCAAAATTTATATCAATGTAAATTGTTCATATCTATATCAGAATTTCACAGGTTTTTTTCCTGTTTAAAAAACGTTTTTATTAGCAGTTCCTGCATTAAATCTCTGCTTTGGTATCTGCTCTTGCAGAACCCAACACTTCAACATAAAACTGGTATAACTATTGAATGAAGGAGCTGGAGAGACGGCTCAAGGATTAAAAGCATGTGTCGCTCTTCCAGGAAATCCAGGTTCACTTCCCAGCACCCACATTGTGGTTCACAACCATTCACAACCGTTCAGTTCCAGGTAATCTGAACCCCTCTTCCATGGACACCGGGCATGTACATGCATATAAGCATAACATATATATATAAATGTATATACATATCAATGAAAGGCTGGGGAAGGCTCAGTTGTTGCTCAAATCTGCTGTGCAAGCATGAGGACCCGCGGTAAGAGTCCCCAGAACACAGTAAAAATCCAAGCATAGTAAGTCCACATGCAATGTCAGCCCAGCCTTGGGTTATGGTGGGAGGTAGGAAGGTGGGGTGGTTAGGAGTGGAGAAAGGTGTCTCTGAATTTCATTGACAGGCAATGTGGCATAATAGATGGACTTCAAATTCAGCAAGAGACCCTGTCTTTAAAAATATGGAGCATGATAGGGGAATTCCAAGTTGACTTCAGGCATCACACACATGTACGTGCTCACAATAAATGTACTCAGTGGATTAATACCTAGAAAAGGTTCGGAACAAGACCTGACAGAGTCCATTCTGTATAACTGCCTATTCGTGTTGTCTCCAATGCTGTGTAGCGTCCAGCCCTAACTCCTGGACCCCAGGTTAAGTCTATTATCACCACACACTGGAATCCTCTTCCATAGGCCCCACGGCACATTCATAACTGACATGATTTCTGGTCTTTTAGGAAGGAGGCTGAAAAACATCTTCTACTTTGTTTTATTTTTAAAGGGTGTTTTAGTTTATATGGTGTGTGCATCGTGTATGCATGTATGCACAAGTGCATGCAGGTGCAGGTGCTCATTGTGTAGATCTGTGTCAATGCATGCAGTTGCATGAGTCTGTTACACACAGGTGAGTGTGCCCTTTGTGTGCAGATATGCGTGCCTGTAGCATGTGTGTCTGCTCATTGAATGCGGCCACAGGTGCCTATTGAATGCAGGCATGTCTATGCATTCATTCACAGAGGCTAGGGAGCAGCATGAGGTGTCTCCCTCTGTCTCTCTTCTCTGTATTTTTTGAGACAGGTCCCTAACTGAACCAGGAGCTCACTGTTTCACCTAGACTGGCTGGCCACCAAGTACCTGGGGTCCACCTGTCTCCACCCCATGGGCGAGTTAGTTTTATATCAATTTAATGCAAGCTAGAGTCTTTTGGGAAGAAGGACTCTTTTTTTTTTCCACTTAAATTTTATTTATTTTTATTTTTTTCAATTGATTTTTATTGAGATCCACATTTTTATGATCTCCTCGCTGCCTCTCCCCTCCCCACTTCACCCCTCCCCCAAGGTCCCCATGCTCCCAATTTACTCAGGAGAGCTTGTCTTTTTCCACTTTCCATGTAGATTAGATCTATCTGTGTCTCTCTTAGGGTCCTCTTTGTTGTCTAAGTTCTCTGGGTTGTGGTTTGTAGGCTGGCTTTCTTTGCATTATGTTGAAAAATCACCTATGAGTGAGTACATGTGATAATTGTCTTTCTGTGTCTGGGTTACCTCACTCAAAATAATATTTTCTAGCTCCATCCATTTTCCTGTGAAATTCAAGCTGTTGTTATTTTTTTCTGCTGTATAGTACTCCATTGTGTAAATGTACCACATTTTATTTATCCATTCTTCAGTCAAGGTTAGGTTTAGATTAAACCTAAACTTTTAGGTTGTTTGCAGGTTCTGGCTATGACAAACAAAGCTGCTATGAACATAGTTGAGCACATGTCCTTGTGGCAAGATTGAGCATCCTTTGGATATATACCCAAAAGTGGCATTACTGGGTCTTGAGGAAGGTTGTTTCCTAATTTTCTTTGAAATCACCACACTGACATCCAAAGGGGCTGTACCAGCTTGCATTCCCACCAGCAATGCAGGAGTGTTCCCTTTTCCCCACAACCTCTCCAGCATAAGTTGTCATCAGTGTTTTTTATCCCAGCCATTCTTACAGGTGTAAGATGGAATCTCAGAGATGTTTTGATTTGCATTTCTCTGATGACTAAGGATGTTGAACATTTCCTTAAGTGTCTTTCAGCCATTTTAGATTCCTCTGTTGAGAGTTCTCTGTTTAGGTCTGTACTCCATTTTTTTATTGGATTATGTGATCTTTTGGCGTCCAGTTTCTTGAGTTCTTTGTATATTTTGGAGATCAGACCTCTGTCCGATGTGGGGTTAGTGAAGATCTTTTCCCATTCTGTAGGCTGTCGTTTTGTCTTTTTTACCTTTGCTTTACAGAAGCTTTTCAGTTTCAGGAGGTCCCATTTATTAATTGTTTCTTTCGGTGTCTGTGCTACTGGGGTTATATTTAGGAAGTGGTCTCCTGTGCCAACGCATTCAAGTGTACTTCCCAATTTCTCTTCTATAAGGTTCAGTGTGGTTGGCTTTATGTTGAGGTATTTGATCCATTTGGACTTGAGTTTTGTGCATGGTGATAGATATGGGTCTATTTTCATTCTTCTACATGTTGATATCCAGTTATGCCAGCACCACTTGTTAAATATGCTTTCTTTTTTCCATTTGATATTTTTTTTGCTTCTTTGTCAAAAGTCAGGTATTCAAAGGTGTGTGGATTGGTATCCAGGTCTTCTAGTCAATTCCATTGGTCCTCCTGTTCTTATGCCAATACCAGGCTGTTTTCAGTACTGTAGCTCTGTAGTAGAGTTTGAAGTCAGGGATTGTGATGCCTCCAGAAGTTCTTTTATTGTACAGGATTGTTTTGGCTATCCTGGGTTTTTTGCTTTTCCATATGAAGTTGAGTACCGTTCTTTTGAGGTCTGTGAAGGGGATTTTGATGGGCATTGCATTGAATCTGTAGATTGCTTTTGGTAAGATTGCCATTTTTAGTATGTTAATTCTACCTACCCAAGAGCATGGGAGATCTTTCCACTTTCTGGTGTCTTCTTCATTGGGGGAAGGACTCTTAAATGAGAAAATGGCTCGATACGATTAGGCCATAGGCAAAGCTGCAGAGAATTTTCTTGATTAATGATTGATGTGGAAGGCCCAGCCGACTGTGGGTGATGTCATCGGGGGAAGGTGGTCCTGGGTTCTGTAAAAAGCAGGCTGAGGATGCCATGCAAAGCAAACCAGTCAGCAGTATCCCTGCTTGGCTTCTGCTTCGATTCCTGTCTTGGGTCCCTGTCCTGACTTCCTCTGACTGTGCTGTGGAACTAGACGCTGAAATAACCCCTCCCCCGAATTGCTTTGGTTTTATCGCAGCAATAGAAACCCGAACCAAGACACGTAGCAATGAGCTGCCACACCCGGCTTCTAGCTTTTACCCGGGTACTGGGCTCCAAACTCAGTTTTACCCGGGTACTGGGCTCCAAACTCAGTTCTTCTCATCCGCACAGCGAACACTGTACCCACTGAGCCGTTTACCCAGAGCCCAGTTGTTCTATTTTTTGTCTCTGTCTCCTTTCATCGCCTGATGAAGGTTAATATTCAGGAGGATGCTTATATGTTTTTCTTTGGGTTCACTTTCTTATTTAGCTTCTCTAGGATCATGAATTATAGGCTCAATGTCCTTTATTTATGGCTAGAAACCAAATATGAGTGAGTACATCCCATGTTCCTCTTTTTGGGTCTGGCTTACCTCACTCAGGACAGTGTTTTCTATTTCCATCCATTTGTATGCAAAATTCAAGAAGTCATTGTTTTTTACTGCTGAGTAGTACTCTAAATATGTTCTATTTTTTATGAAACATCTTGTTTTGAAACAGTTCTCGAATCACAGGAAGATGCAGGGAAGTTCTCGCGCGCCGGCTGCCCGGGCTCCTCATGATCCTACCTCACAGTGGCACTGAATCATAACCAAGAGCCTGCCCGGTGATGTTCCACAGGGTTCTCTGTCTTATTAGTGCGTGCATGTGTGTGCATGTGTGGTATCTCACACGCGGAGGCCAAAGGACAGCTTGTGGGAAGTCATTTCTTTCCTTCCACCATGTGGGTCCAACTCAGGTATTCAGGCTCGGTAGTAAGCACCTTTTCTTACTGAGCCATCTCTCACGTGAGTTCTACATGCACTCATGTGTGTGTGTGGTTGTGTGCATGTGTGCGCGCGTGTGTGTGTGTGTCCGGGCTACCACTATGGGAGCCATGCGGAGCTGTCGTGGCCACCAAGGTTCTCTGCTGCATCGTCACCTCAGGACTCTGCTGTCGCTCAAATTCTGTTGCTCCTCCTCTCTCCCTTGTCCCTGAATTCCGCCATGAGAACTTTGGCTTTTCTAAGTGTTTGGATCATGTGCTACCTTCAGCACTCGTTTCTTTCCCATCGTCTCATTTCGTTTGGTTCACCCAAGTTGGTGTGTGTTACCAGCCACTCATTGCATCCTACGGCCGAGTGCTAGTGCGTGGTCGTGGTGAGGTTGTGGCATTCACAGTGTAACCATTCACATCTTTGGCAACATTTGGCAAGCTTCCAGCTTGCTGAGTATTATGCATAATACTGATATGAATATTCATGTATAAAAAAGAAGCCTCTTTTCTTGTAATAAATGCCCAGGCAAGCAATCGAGGCTTTCTATGTTGAACCTGTTTTTAGCTTTGGAAATGAACTGTCACCCCACTTCCAAGAATGGACACCCCATTACATTTGCATTAGCCATGGGTAAGCGGGCATGTTTCTCAGCGTCCTCCCAGCATCTGACGCTTCCCTGTTTTCATTTTATCCTCATCCGCTTGCACGGCTATCAGAAACTTAGCGTAAATAACACTTGTTTCACTTTTTCAGCACTGACATGAAATTTTATTTGAAAAGAAAATTATGTAAGTGTTAAAGTAAGTAGACTGGATGGAGAATATTAAAGAAGTGGCAGTTCTAGCGTCTGCAGGAATAAAATGTCATGATTTAATGCCTTAATATGTGAGTTTTGGAAGTCCTCCCATTTGTGTTATGGATTAAGCAGAATTTTTATGGGCTGGCCATTTGACTTATGAAAAAACCCTGGGGTTTTTTTTTTTGGGGGGGGGCTTGTGAGATGGCCAGTGGTTAGAATGTGTACCGCTCTTGCAAAGGACAGGCGTTCACTTCCCAGTACCCATGCTTGATGACTCACAATGACTTTAGTTTCAAGAGATCCAACACCCTCTTCTGGCCTCCATGGGCACCTACACTCACATGCATTTATCCCCCACACATAGATATAATTAAAGATTAAAAATAATTCTTAGAGTTCAGTGGTGGTAGTTCACGACTTTGATCCCAGCACTTGGGACACAGGAGCAGGTGGATCTCTGAGTTCAAGGCCAACTACAGAGCTAGTTCCAGGACAGCCAAGGCTATATAGAGAAACCCTGTCAAAAAAAAAAAAAAAACTAAATAAATAAATAGATCTTAGGCCTGGCATAGCGACTTACCCCTTTAATCCCAGCACTCAGAGGCAAGGGCCGGTGGATCGCTGAAAGTTCGAGACCAGCCTGGTATACATAGTGAGTTTCAGGACAGCCAGAGATACATAGTGAGACCCTACAAACAAACAAACAAACAAACAAATAATCCTACTTATAAATAAATAATCTTACAGATATTGCAAGAAATGAATCCACAGTAAAATTGTGGACAACAAAACCCTGTGCTGGGAGTGGTTACTCTGTTCTTTCAGGACATGATGACTGTTATCCACTGAGCTGGAAACACCATACACACACTTCCTGTCTTCAACCTCTCAGCCCCTACATCAGTACACACTGGAGGAGTGTGTGTGTGTGTGTGTGTGTGTGTGTAAGAAATTCTGAAAATCCTTATACCTGGCAACCATGATGGACCGCTGCATTGCAGGCATCTGGTGAACGAAGCCAGCCTCCTGCTGTCTCAGATCCAGAGGAATCTTACCACGCTGACTTGACACATCTGGACTGAAGTGTGACACAGGCAGAGGCTTAGCAAGTCTGCATACCAGGCCTTGTCTTCTTAATGTTCCCGCTCAAATCCAAGACACCATGCAGTAGACTACCCAGGATACCCTACGACGCAGAGAATAGCACCCCAGCTGAACTCAGGCACAGGATGACCCCAGATATCACGTGAACACTGCACCATGAGAAGCGACTCTTTGCTTCTTGGCATGGTCAGTTACACCGCAATGGAGACCAGTTACTCTGAGGCTGTCTAGGCAGTTCAAGGTGTTTAAATTAAGGAACCATAACACTCATCAACCTAAAATACTTTAGGATCATGGGAGTCACTAATATGGTATCGTGAAGGTTGCATCTTTTCCTTCCCCTGACCATGCAGACATCACTAAGCAAACACAAACATCTCCTTTCATCAGAATGTGCTCTGCAAAGCAGGAAACTCTTCTTTCAGTTTGGGTCACACTGTTCCTCCCTGGACTCCCTGTCCTGGAATCTCTTCGTCCCTCATCTAAGTTCTTAAGTGGACCCACAAAGCCCCATTTCTCTCACAACCTTCTCAGCCTCAGCCTGACGTTCATTGACTCTAAGACTTTATAAGATGAGGCTCCCGGGAGAAGCCAGTAGGCCTACTGCGTTCAGGCTCCTTAGAGAAGCCAGTAGAGCTACTGTGTGCAACCCCTCACCGAGAAGCCAGTAGGCCTACTGTGTGCAGGCTCCAGAGAGGATCCAGGTAGACCTACTGTGCACGGGCTCCTGAGAGAAGCCAGTAGACCTACTGTGCGCAGAGCTTCCTGACAGAAGAGGGTCCTAGACTCACAGGAGATCAGCTTCCTATAACTCTCCCTGGCTCCAGGCAGTGTTCCTTGTTCTCAAGCAACAGAAACAAACCTTACCTGATTTGACGAGGAAATGATAGGTCAGCTCATAGTCAGGAGACACTGAGAGTGGAGTCGGCAGAACCATAAACAAGTTAGAGAGTCTGGAATAGGGAATAGTTTGCCATCTTATAGGCTCCTTCCTCTTCCTCCCCTTCCTCTTCCTCCTCTCCCTCCTCCTCCTCCTCCTCCTCCTCCTCCTCTTTGGCAGAATTTCATCTATCACAGGCTGGCCATAAACTCATTTTAGGACAGAGCATAGACTCTGAACTCTTGATCCTCCTGCCTTCACCTCCCCAGGGCTGGGATTGCAGGTATGTCCGCCGTGTGCTCCTAGAACACTCACTTTTGACCGCCATTGTTTATCTTCTATCGCTGCAGCTGAGATTCACCATCCTTGAGCCACATTAGTTTGGCTTGAACGAAACACTGTCTGGCCCTCTTCTTTGTGACAGCTAAGCTAAGGCTTCAATCAGTAAGGGAAACTCAGACTGTCACCAAAAGGAAGGTGGACTCTAGGTGGGTGGACCTGCATGAAGCTCAAACACATCCCATCTCTCCCCATTTACACAACGCGCACTGGCAGTCAAGATTGGAGTCTGTGGAACTGTACTTAAACTGTTGCACACAGCACTTGACAGGGCTGAAAGTCTGTCTGACCAGCAAATCTTCTCATAGTGCCAGTAACTGTGAAGTCTGTGTCCTAGTCTGAGCACTGGAGTAATCAGAGTCCTGACTAGCAGGTTATTGTGAGCTCAGAATGGGAACTGTGCACAACAGCCACGTTATGAAATTATGAAATCAACCTCGGGGTCTATTATGGAGAAAGTGTGACAATTACACACATGCACACATATCACACACATTCACATACACACATATACACAAAAGGAGTAACTACTACTCAGCCAGGAAGGAGAATGGAAACCACGTCATTTGCAGGAAAATGAGAGGTGACTGTGTTACGTGGAATGAGCCAGAGTCAGAAAGACAGCTGTTGAATGTGGAAGCCACTTGACAGAGCAGGGCATGAAAGCAGAAAAAGACCATTAGGAAGGAGGGTGAGGGTCAGAGGATGTGGACATTGGAGAGGGGGGAATGACAAAGGCAATATGCATGTATGAAAATGTCACTAAGAAACTCATTATTTTGTGCAGTTAGTATATATCAATAAAGCATTGAAACAGATAACGTCCTCGAAGCACTTGAAGGTTATAAAGCATGCAGACTAGCGGAATAGAATTGGCCCTTTGGGGCTTTGTAATATTTTTAAAGATTGTATCATATGGACTACTTAACCTGAGACTAGCTTTGGCCAGAGGCGGTGTCACTCTGACTTAGCGGGAAGCTCTGCAGTGAAGCCAGAGAAGTGGCCCCTGCGGATGACGAAATGGGCCGCCCCCTTTCAGCTCCCTTTCGCAAAGCAATGATCGTGAGGAACGATTAGGCTACAGTTCATAGAGAGTTCTTCCTAACTCAGGGAAATCAACTCCAGCGAGAGCCAAGAAATGGAAAGCTGCCAGAGTGTAGGAAATAGCTGTTTGGAAGAACACACCGGATATTCCAAACGCGACATGAAGTTGAGTGTCAGTGCGGCATGGTCACTCAGCTTTGCGTCAGAGAGGCCTGAGCTTGAACTGTAACCATGCCTCTGGCCTCATCTAAGTAAGTATGGATGGTCCATCCAACAAACACCGTGCAGAGACTGACACTGCCGCCACTGCGTGAGCCGCACAACTCTGAAGCCCCTGTCCTCCTGGCCTTCCCGTTCCCATGGAGAAGGAAGATATGACTTTTAGAGGTAAAATGTATGGCATACTGGACAGTGCTTTGGGGAAGAGAACCAGTGTGGTGGCTAGGGGGAGTTACTGTTAGCTATACTAGGATTAAAGAAAGTCTCATTGAACCTAGAGGAAGGGAAAGGCTGGATTAAACAGGAGAAAGACTGTTCCAGGCCCTGAGAATGGCAAATGGAGACCTGGAGGTGAGAAGGCACTTAGGAAATTCAGGTAGCAGGAAAGGCAAGACACCACAGGAAGAGGTCTTGTTATAAGATCAGTCAGGACTAGGCACAGGAACTAGCGGGTGGTTGTCAGCAAAGGGCCTGCCTGAATTCCCGGATCCCCAGCACACACAGGCTGGTTCTGATGGTGCACACCTTTAATCCCAGCAGCCAGGAGGCAGAAGCAGGCAGTTCTCTGAGTTTGTGGCCAACTTGGGTTTCAAACCAGCCACGGTCACAAAGCAAGACTCAAAAAATAAAACAACAAACAAACAAACAGCTGGGCACAGCAGCACACACCTGTAATCACAGTGCAGGGGAGACAGAGCCCCGAGGGCCCCTGGGGCTCTCTAGCCAAACTGGTGCGCTCCAGATTCACACAGACCTTTTTCTCAAAAAATAAGGCGAAGGGACTGAAGACATGGATCAGGGGTAAGAGTGCTTTCTGTCTTTGCAAAAGAACCAAGTTTGACTGTCACAGTGGGTGGGTGCATCCCTCGTGGTCCTGATTTTTTGCTCATGTTCTCCCTCCTTCTGCTCCTCATTTGGACCTTAAGAGCTCAGACCGTTGCTCCAAATTGAGACTCTACCTCGATCCATCGCCAGATGAAGGTTCTAAGGTGATATGCAAGATATTCATCAGTATAGGATAGGGTCATTTCAGGTTCCCTCTCCTTAGTTGCCCAAGGTACCAGCTGGGGACATATTCCTGGACACCTGCGAACCCCTCAAGAGTCAAGTCTCTTGCCAACCCTAAGATGGCTCCCTTAGATAGGATATATACTTCGCTGCTCCCGTATCCATCCTTCCTATATCCCAACCATCCCAATCCTCCGAGCTCCTCCCATCCTCCCCTTCTCATATTTCTCATTCCATTTCCCCTTTGCCCCATGATTTATTGGGAGCCCACCAAGGCCAGCTGGTCTGGGACTGAATAAGCATGGGTTGATTCCGGACTCTCTGAGCATGGCGGTCAATGAAGACTGATGAGAAGCCAAGGACAATGGCACTAGGTTTCGATCCTAATACATGAACTGGCTTTGTGGGAGCTTAGCCTGTTTGGACGCTCACCTTTCTGGACGTAGATAGAAGGACCTTGGTCTTCCCGCAGGGCAGGGAATTTGGACTGCTCTTCAGTATCGAGAGGGAGGGGGAATGGAGTGGGGCGAGGAGAAGAGGAGTGGGGATAGGGGGAGGGAAGTGGGGGGAGGGCAATATTTGGGAGGAGGGGAGGGAAATGGGAAATGGGGAGCAGGTGGAAATTTTAATTAAAAAAGAATAAAAATAAATAAATAAGTAAAAAAAAAAAAAAAAAAGAACCAAGTTTGGAGGCTGGAGAGATGACTCAGTGGTTAAGAACACTGACTTCTCTTCCAGACTTTCAATTCCCAGTACTCATGTGGCAGCTCACAATTGTCTGTAACTCCAGTTCCAGGGGATCTGACACCTCACACAGACATACATGCAAGTCAAAAACCAATGCTCATAAAATAAAATAAAATAAAATAAAATAAAATAGAACCAACTTTGGTTCCTAGAACCTACATCAGGCAGCTCACAACCACCTGCAATTCCAGCTTCAAAGGGATCCGACACACTATTGTGATCACTATGGGCACCTGGACACACACACACAGCGCTGGAGATGGGGCAGATAGAGACAGAGCTTCCTATCTTAGCTTTTACTTGGAGTGACATGGAGCACTGGAGGATTTTGACCCGGAAAGTAATACAGTTTAGTTGTCTCAAGGTTTATTTGAGCTCCTGGGTTGTGAGCAAAGACAGAGAAGAAAGTTATAGCAGAAAGTCAGTGAGACCTCTGGCTTCTGCTCTAGGCTGCGAAATGTTTGGAAGCTGCCACTCTGTCCTCCGAACAAGTCAGGAACTGAGCAAACCAGAAAATCAAGTACTCTTCTTAGAAAAGAGGTCACGGGACAAACTGCCATCCCTAAGACTTGGAGAGGTGCACCGGTGAAGACAGAATCAGGAAGGACGGGACTGTCCTCTGCAGAAACCAGCCAGAGGACAGGAAAGCCAGAATAGTGAGTGCTGGAGGCTCCCTGTGGGGCAGGCTCGTTTAGAAGCCTGGGGAAGCCGGAGCACAGAAGAGGATCCTGTATTCCTGTGAGGTTTACTTCCAGGAACTCACTAGGTTTCCACGGTGAGCACTAAATTTTAAAACCCTGTTGCTGGGGCTAGAGAGGTGGCTCAGTGGGTAAGAACACTTGATGAACAAGCATGAGGAGCTGAGTTCAAATTCCCAGCACCCATGTGAAAAATCTAGGCATGACTGCATGTTTCTGTAACCCCAGCCTCTTGTCATGGAGACAGGAGGATAAACAACAGCTTGCTGGCAAGTGGGTCTCCCTTCGAGGATGAACTTCAGGGAGAGATCATGTCTAGTGGCATTAAGGTGGAGAGCTATAAAGGAAGACACACCACATATCCTTCTGGCCTTTGAATTCATGCACATGTACCCACATACATGTGCATACACACATGTGTGTACACACACATGCACACGAAGGAAAACAAAAAGCACCCATTGCTTCTGGCCTGGAAATTGGACATTCTGAAATAGACTTGGGTACCCTGATCTTAGCGAGGTCGACCCTCTGGGTAAGCTGGTTTCCCAGAGCCAGGTTTAGGGAAGGAAATATTCAATTGCAACTCACTCTGGTCATTTGTTTCTTACATAAGAAGATAGGTGAGTAAGAAACACTTGAGAATTTCAGTGGTTGGAACACCGGCTCACTAAAACAGTGAGGCCTAGTCCCAGCTCTGTAGAACTCCCACTTCCCTCCAACCTGCACATTGCTAAGTGACACTTTGCCATGGTCCATTTTACCCAGGACATCAAATCAGGCTACAGTTAAGAGCAGTTGCTTCTGTTGCAAAGGACCAGGATTCCGTTCCCAGCACTCACAAAGTGGCTCAGAGCTGTCTACAGCTTCAGTTCTAGGGACACCCTATTCTAACCTCCAAGGAACCAGGAACATATGTGATGCACATGCAGACATGTAGGCAAAACACTCATACACATAAAATAATCGAGTCTTTTTAAAGATGCTAAGAATTCTGATGGATAAACAGCATGCGAAAACAGGCAATGTAAGCAGAGAGGGCTTCTAAAAAGAGCAGAAGACACACGGTGGAAGTCCAGAACGCTGCTGCGTAAGTGAAGGATAAAGTTGGCGGGTTCATTAGGGGGCCAGTGTGGATAAGGAAGGGCGTTGCATAGAACTTGCAAATTGAAAAGCAAAAACAAAAATCAAACAAAAAGAAAAGCAGACTGAAACAGAACAGAACGCCTAAGAATTATGGGGCAGCTTTGAAGGGTGGGACCTATAGATGAAGGAAACGCCAGAAGAAAGATAGAAAAGAATACAAGAAATTTAACTGAGGATTTCTTCACAATTGTCAAACACCAGACCACAGATCCAGGATGTTCAGAGGACAAATGTCAAAAAAAAAAAAAAAAGTAATTAAACAAGGTGTTTTATGCCAGTACTGTCAGCACTTAGGGGGCGGAGGCAAGGGGATCACCACAACTCAAGACCAGCCTGTGCTACTGGGGCGCTATAAAAACAAAAACAAAAACAAACAAAAAAAAAACAGAAAAACAAAAACCCAAGCAACAACAACAACAACAAAGAAATAAAAAAAAAATACTAAAAACCTTGAAGGCAAAGAGAAGATAAACGCATCTTAACTTTGAGAGGAACAAAGTTAAGAATTCTGTCTAGCTCCCTTCGGGGCTGTAGAAGCCAGGAAGAGCGGGGTGAAAGGTTTAGTGTTGCGTGAAAGAAACTCACTGATGCCGGGCGGTGGTGGCGCACGCCTTTAATCCCAGCACTCGGGAGGCAGAGGCAGGCGGATCTCTGTGAGTTCGAGGCCAGCCTGGTCTACAAGAGCTAGTTCCAGGACAGGCTCCAAAGCCACAGAGAAACCCTGTCTCGAAAAAACCAAAAAAAAAAAAAAAAAAAAAAAAAAGAACCTAGAATGGCAGACTCAGAAAAATTCTCTTTCAAAAGTTAAGGATTGGACTAGGGAGACTGCTCCATTGGCAAGGTGCTTGCTACACAAGTGTGAGAAACTGAGGTCAATCCTCTAGAACCTACATAAAAAAGCCGTGTGCAGCAGCATGGCAGGAATCCCGGCACTGTGGAGGTAGAGAGGCAGATCCCTGGGGCTCACTGGTCTAGCTGCATTGGCTGACTACATGCGGTGCTGGAAGGTGCTATGTGGGCTGCTGGAGGGGAGATGTCCTCAATAGCCTCCCACAGCCATGAGCCTGTGAGCCACAGTACTAACCTGCAATACAGGATGGGCAAGCCGTAAATAGTGCCACCTGTTATGGAGGTAACCAAGACTTCTCTGATTAGATCTGAAGGCTGCCCCACAAGAAGGAATTCATGCATGCTACGGTAAAACCTAGTCAAACAATCATGGCTGGGGAGGTCATAGACCCTAGGAAGAAGCTTTTCCTGTTATTTGGGTAATTTGGCATGATGTCAAATTGCCTTCTAAATGTTCATCATTGCAACTGTAGACAAACATTACTTTTGGCCTTAATCAGAGAAACTTCTCTTTGCAGTGAACAGCAGTGAACATAGGGACCCGTGATCCTTCAAGGAGCTGAGAGAGACTGTTGAGTGCTCAGCCCTAAGAAGGACGTTGATAGTGGTCCACACCTTTAAGGTGCAGGGAGCAGTGAAGAAGAGGAGACAGAAAGGATGTAAGACCCAGAAGTCAGGGAGAAGGGTTGTAAAATGCTGTCTTCTAGTCAATCGTGATCTCACAGCATCTGCAGCTATCCATGCTGAGAATGTTCTAGACTGAACCTGTCAAAGGCCAATCATGGATTGGAGAGTGACTCTCACAGGGTCCTGTGCCTCCCTCGCTCCAAACCATTGACTACTTATGGGTTTTAAGGGAAGGACACCCGTGTTCTTCAGCTGCGTAGCCGTCAGGACCCAATGAATGCTCGGAGCATCAGTGGTCAAAATTCACCAATAAAGAAAGACAAAAATTTAGAGCTGGGGTGGAGCTCAAAGATAGAGTGCTTGCATAGGAAGCACAATGTTCTTGGTTTGATCTTCAGCACTATAAAAAATAATTAATTAATAAACAAAAACTTCTGGGGCTGGAGAGATGGCTCTGTGGTTTGGTACCCATCACCCACCTTGGGTAGCTCTAGGGGATTCAATGCCCACTTCTGGCCTCCAAGGATACCTGCGTGCCCATATGCAGAAACACACACACACACATTTTTAAAAAGTAAATCCCTTTTTAAAAGACAAATTTTATGAAAGTGGATCAAAAACATGGTCCAAATATGTTCTATATGAGATCTATTTTCAACTCAAGGACCCACATGATTCCCAGAGAATGGGCAAGATACACATCTTACCCTAACACTGCCCAGGACAAGACCACGTTCCAGACAGTTTCAGAGCAAAGACAGTTATCAAGGATAACAAATATCAGGCAAACAGAGGGGTGTTTCATAATACGTAAAGGATCAATTTTCTAAGAAGATATCAGTCTTTAATGTGTAAGTGCCTACCAGCTGAACATCAAAACACATAAAGCAAAAATGGGTAGACCTGCATGGGACAGAACCAGCAGGCAGTCCATCAGCAAAGATGTCAGTGAACTCAACACCACCATCAATTCAATGACTATAATTTATACCATTAACAATTTTATCCAGTAACCACAACCACATAAATTCATTTCAAGTTCATATGGAACATTTGTCAAGTTTAACCACACTCTGGGCAACAAAACATATCTCAACAAATTCAAATTTAAGTATGCGTTTGTGAATATCCACTCTCAGAATCAAATACAGTTGACTCAGAAATTTTTTTTAAGAAGAGAAAGGTTATTGGAAAAGTTCCTTAAACAAGTGGGAATTAAATAACATACTTGGATCAAAGGGGAAAAAACTCAAAAGAAATTCTAAAAATCTTTTGAACTAAATTATAATGAAAATACCATCTATTATATTTGTGGGATGCAGTGAAAGTATTACTCCAGGAATATTTATATCACAGCACGTATAGAAGAAAAGAAAGGGAGGATCTGAAACCAGACAGCTACTATTCCACTTGAGGAAGCAAGGAAAAACAGAAGAGTTTAAATCCAGAGGAAACTGAAGGAATGGACCAGCCAGATGGCTCAAGGGACACGGACACCTATTGACAGGGCTGATAGCATGAATTCATCTTAGAAGCCACATAGTTGGAAGGAGAGAGCCGAATCCCATTACTTGACTTCTGACCTCCACATGTGCACCACATGGCCCATGTGCATATGTGTACACACACAGACACACAAACTCTTGAAGAGAACTAGAAACACAGTTGATAAAGAGTGTTTGTTATCAGAGACTGGAGAGATGACTCATAAAAACAATGATATCGGGGGCTGGAGAGATGTCCCAGCCATTATGAGACAATCAGAAAGAACCAACCAAAGACTCCCATAGTCAATAAGGAATAGCAGTCAAGGAGCAGGACGCAAAAGTCAACTGGGCTTTTAACCGGCAACAGATTAGTGAATTCAATATTAGAAGAACAATAACAATTATACCAACAGCCCCAAAATAAAATATGTAGAGCTAGATCTAGTGGGATGTATAGAAAACTTCCTCGAGGAACCACACAGACTCTCCAGAAGAAGCAGAAGCAGAAGCGAGTGAACAGCGAGAGTCTGTGTTCAGGAAGCGGGAGGCTCGCCTTTGTCAGGCTGTCAGTTCTTCCCTCCTAAACTGTGCTTTCGGCTCAGCACTCATAAAAAGACAAACAAGTTAACATGTCTATACAAAATAAAAACAGATGGGTTTGGGGCAAAAGGTCTCAACCAGACATTAGAATATTAAAGGAGAGCAGAGCCGGCGGCCCTTGGCGAGTTTGCTGGAGTCACCCTTGTTCAGCTCATGTCTGGGCAATTCTGTTGGTTAAACCCTATAAGTGTGGCTTCTTATATTCCTAGGAGAGACAGTCTCACAGAAAACTCCCTGATCTCCTGGCTCTTATAGTCTTTCTGCCCTTTAACCACAATGTTCTCTGAGCCTTTGGTGTGGGAGTTTTGTGAATGTATCCACTGGAACTGGGCTCTACAACTCTGGATTTTAATTGGTTGTGGCTTTCTGCAGTGGTCACTATCAGTTGCATAAAAGGAATTTCTTGATGAGTGGTGAAGACTACTCTTAACTGTGGGTGTAAGGACAAATCTTTATAGCTCATCGCTAGGGGATTTGCTGACTTAGTAAATTAGTGGTCTCCTCTAATAACCGTGACTAACCAGCACTAAGTAGTTAGCCAGGTTTCCAGCACCAGGCACAGTCTTCCTCTTATTGAGTAGGTGTTAGGTCCAATTAGAGAGGTGTTGTTACCACCAAGGTGTGCATGCCTCTTCTGCACCCTTAGGGCTATGGCGTCATCCTGGTTATTGGTGTAGGTCATTGGTGTCATAGCTGGGTAGGACTGTTAGTCACCTCCCTCCTTTAGAAGACTGTGTGGTGCCTTCTGGTACCATGAAAGATAGCCTTGGTTTTAACAATGACCTTTGAAGTCACAGAATTCTAAAGGTATTGTCCATAAAAAATAAAAGATAAGCCAGACATCGTTAAAATGAAAGATTTCAAAATGCATTGTCAGGAGAACGATGGCTTGAAGGAATTATTTGTAAGTGTATCTAATGAAGAGTTGCTGTAAGTAATAAATAAAGAATCTACGTGGGGCTGGAGAGATGGCTCAGCAGTTACAAGTGTGTTCTGTTGTTGCTTAGGACCAACGCCCTGTAGTTAGAGACTGGCAACTGCCTATAGCTCCATCTTCAGGGGCTCTGACACCTTCTTCTGGACTCCAAGTGCACTTGCACTCATAGATGCAGACACACATGCATCATTTGAAAATATAAACAAAATTTAAAAAGAAATTTAAGTAATATGTGAAACATGCGAAACGTGGGCTACTCTGGACCTTGGCCAGAGGTAGCAGTCAGTGGGGAAATGAATAGCTGGTCAGTGCTGAGGGTGATATTGACCCCACCACTACCAGGGCTCACACTGTGGAAGAGGAGATGGAAAGAATATAAGAGCCAAAAGACGGGGTGGGTGGCGTACTGTGAAATGCTGTCTTCTGGACTTGGCATAGCTATAATAATCATGATTTCATAGCAGCTGTGGTTACTTCTCAAGGCCGATACAAGATGAAGCCAGTCAACATCCCAGCCTGGATGGGGCATAGATGACCTCCTGGCTCCACCACTTACTGAAGAACTAATGGCAGTGCATGGTTGCTGGGGTACAAAATCAACTGTTTGTTTGTTTTATTAAGACAAGGTCTCTCAGCCGGGCGTGGTGGCGCACGCCTTTAATCCCAGCACTCGGGAGGCAGAGGCAGGCGGATCTCTGTGAGTTCGAGACCAGCCTGGTCTACAGAGCTAGTTCCAGGACAGGCTCCAAAGCCACAGAGAAACCCTGTCTCGAAAAACCAAAAAAAAAAAAAAAAAAAAAAAAAAAAAGACAAGGTCTCTCTACACAGCCCTGGCTGTCCTAGAACTCACTATGGAGACCAGGCTGGCCCGGAACTCACAGAACTCTACCAACCTCTGTCTCCTGAGTGCTGAAATTAAAAACATGAACCACCATGCTAGGCAATGAGAGAATCATTCTTTATTGATAAACGGTAGGCTTCCCACAAGCCAGGGAACAACCCTACACCTTTGAAAATATGGGCCTCACTAAAAGGACTTAGTGGGTTATTAAAAATCATAAAGTTAGGGGGGAGGGATATTGAGTAATATGGGGGAAGTGAAGGAGGAAATTTGGGTAAATATATCTCATCATATGTGTATCAGTCAGGGTTCTCTAAGGAACAAAACTTGTAGAACATGCACACATATATATTGGACTTATTAGAATGGCTTACAGGCTGTGGTCCAGCTAGTCCAACAATGCCTGTCTACAGAAGGTTCCACCCATGAGGCTGATGTCTCTGCTGGTTTTCAGTATACACCGGAACCCTGAAGAAGTGGGCTCTAATGCCAGTGAAAGAACGGACTTGCCAGCAAGAGTGAGAGCAAGCAGGCAAAGAGAGCAAGCTTCCTTCTTCCATGTCCGCTATATAGGCTGCCAGCAGAAGGCATTGTCCAGTTTAAAGTTTGCCGGGTTCTCTGGCAAAAAGGGCGGGGCAGAGCCGGACCTGCAGGACCTTCCCTGGTGCTGAGCTGAGCAGAATGGTGAGTGACACACACTGAGTCAGGAGTCTGGCAAAGCAGGATCTCACTTAATTCTATTAGGCAAGAAATTATATGGGTTGTGATGGGGGTGGGAAGTCTGGGATGGGCCGAGGAGGAGCAAGGAACAATGGCCAATGATATTCTGCCATGTTAGTGGTGGCTGGGCAGAGGTGGGCCTAGGTCGGATGTGCTGAGTCACTTCCTGCGTGGACGTCATAGACAGAGATGGGTCTCCCCACTGGCTCATGCCCACGCCTCATGAGGCCCAACAAAAGGTGAATCTTCCTTCCTCAAAATATCTGTATTAAAGTTATATCTCCCCACTTCAAAAGATCTGGTTTAAAAGTGGGTCTCCCCATTTCAAATGACTTAATTATGGAGAAATCCCTCACAGGTGTACCCAGCCACGTGGGTTTAGTTCATCCAGATAAGTGAAGCTGATAACCAAGAATAGCTACAATATGCAAGCATGACTTTCTCAAAAATAAATATTTTTTAAAAGGAAAATAGTCTCACTGTTATGGAGGCTGTGGATATATGGCTGAGTGGGTAAGAACACATGCTGTGCAAACATGAGGACCTGAGTTCAAATCCCCAGTTCCCATGTAAAAAGCCAGGCATGCTTGCATGTGCCTGTAACCCCAGGCCTGGTAGGCAGAGTCAGTAGGATTTCCAGAGCTTGCTGGACACCATCTTAGTTGCAGATTCAGTGAGAGACCCTGTTTCAAATGGAGTCATAGAGCAAGACACCCAACCTCCTCCTCCAACCTGTACACAACCCCTCTGGCCCCCACACAAGTGCATATCATACATGTATGTGGACCTGCACACAAGTGTGCATACAGTACACACACACACAGACACACATACACACAGACACACACACAGGGTGTGGACTAAAGGGCTTAAAAGACATCTCACCAAAGAATGTATACTAATAGCAAACAACCACATTTACTCCCGATTGCCCTTAGGGAAACACAAATGAAAGCAGCCTGCATACCGTGTACTACTACACACTTTTGAGAATGACCAGAGTCCAGAATACTGGCAACACCAAAAGCTGATGAGATGTAAAACAGTGGGGGCTCCACTTAGTCCTAAGAGGAACCCCAAACAGCAGAGCCAGACTGGAGCACAAGTTAGCAGTTTCTCTTACCATACACACAATCTAGGAATCACACATGTACTCTGCTCACTTAAAGGAATGTGAACTGTGCTTACACAGGAAGCCTGCAGGAAAGGGTGGAAAGACATTCAGTGGCAGAGCACCTGCCTGGCACACACAGGGGGCTGGCTTCGGTCTCCAGCGCCTCCCAGCCACCCTCCACCACACAGACACACGAACATGCCTTCACATGCAGACTCACACTTATACACAGAAAGAAATCCGCAGAGGTAGCTGGGGCAGCATTATTGCTCGTCCAAATCATGCAGCAACCAGGATGTCCTTGATTGTGTGACCTGACAGATAAGCTGTGACAATGGAATAGTCCGAGTTGAAAAGAAATGAGCACCAGGGGTCCGGCACCCTCTTCTGACCTCCAAGGGTCCGGGCATGTACGTGGTACACAGACAGAAACAAAACTCCCAGGCACATAAAATAAGTAAATAATATTTAAATTATATTTTTAAAAAATGAGCTATGAAATCGTGAAAGGACTCAGAGGAAGCAACTGTATATTACTTTGCTGGCTAGATTTATGTCAATGTGACATAACTTGCGGTCACCTGAGAGGAAGGAACTAAGTTGAGAAAACGCCTCTAGAAGAGAAGACTGTAGGCAAGTCTGTGGGGTGTTCTATATGAAAGCACGCTGAGCAAGCCGTGATGAGCAAGCCAGTGGGCAGCTCTCCTCCATGGCCTCTGCATCAGCTCCTGCCTCCAGGTTTCTGCCCTGAGTTCCTGTCTTGACTTCCTTCGGTGGTGGACTATGATGTGGAAGCATAAATCAACAAAATCCTTCCCTCCCCAGATTGCTTTTGGTTGTGGTATTTCGTCAGCATATAACCCTAAGCAATAGGGTTACAGCAATAGTAACCCTAAGACCACTATTAAGTGATGGAAGCCAACCTGATGAGTCTACTCAAAACCCAAACTAACCAAACCAAAACAAACAAAAACTCAGACCTGTAATCCCAGCACTTGGAAAGGTGAGGCAGGAGCATCTTCATAAGTTTGAAATCAGTGTTGACTCCCTAACAAGTACCAGGTTAGCCAACGACTACACCCAGTAACATCCTATCTCAAAAAACAGAGCTTGCGGCATGCCTTAGTGGAGCAGGTAAAGTTCTCGCTGGGCCAGCCAGGACCTGATTCAATCGTTGGAACCTACATAAAGATAGACAAAGCAAACATCTCACGAAATCATCCCTGGACCTCCACGTTTGTGCTGCAATGCACGCATGCTCACAGTCACACATCACACATACAGGAATGCATTTTTAAAATTTTTAAAACTTGCTATGAGGCTAAAGTTGCTTTAAAAATAGTTTAATTAAAAAAAATCCAGGTGAGAGATGATGGTTGCTTGAGCAAGCATCGTAATCAGGGAGATGATTTCATTTTGGATATATTTTCAAAGAAGAGTTCAGAGGCGTTGCTGGTTTATTGGATGTTGGCTGTGAGGGAAATGGAAGCTTCAGGGAGCTACACAGGGCAATGGGAAGAAAGATCTTAAGGTTGGGGGTCAGTGCTAAAGCGCATGCTTAGTTAGCTTACACAGCAACACACACGGTGCTCAGCACATAGTAGATATTCATTCAGGTTGGTGTTGGAGCTATGACTCATGAGTTAGGAGTGGGACAACTTCTGCAGAGGACCCAGGCTTGTCCCCTCCACTAACATGGTGGCTCCAGTCTCTGGTAAGTCCAGCCACAGCGATTCTGTCTCCCTCTTATGGCCTCTGAGGACACCAGGCATGCGTGTGGTATATTCATGCATACATACATAGATATTGCATACTCGTGCAATAAAAATAAGTAAATCATTTTTATTTTTTATTTTATTTGTTTGTTTGTTTTTTGAGACAGGGTCTCTCTTTCTAACAGCCCTGTTTTGGAACTCACTTTGTAGACCAGGCTGGCCTCAAACTGTCTGCCTCTGCCTCCCAATTGCTGGGATTAAAGGTATGTGCCACCACTGCCCAGCAATAAATCAATTTTTTTAAAGAATATTTATTAAAAATGTTCTGTGTGGCTTTTTAGTGGGGCCTCAGGGGTTGACCTCCAACTCTAGATCCTCCTGCCTCAGCCTCCTGAGCACTGGGGCCACAAGTGTGTATTGTGCCATTATACCCAATCCATATAGATACATGCATGTCACATACAATTTCTGAAGAGAAGATAGCATCCTCGGGGTCATAAGCTAATAAGGGTGAGGGCTGTGTGCAGGATCCAGGGAACCAGGAGAGCCTGGCTAAGTTATGCCAGCTCCTAAAAGCCCTCTTCCATATGCTGTACTTTCTTGTCAGCATCTCAGTTCTGGAAAGAGCAGATAAACTGTTTGGTACAGAGAAAAACAAGAATGACTCATCCTAAAATGAGTACAAAATAATAAAGCCATAGGTAACGCTCTATAAGCTCAGACGAGCTGGGCCAGCGTCCTTCCTGCAGCGCTGGTTACCCGAGGCTCGGTGGCTGCTGCCAGTCTGGTGAAGTGTTATCAGTTAGTTAATATTTGTTTTATGCATGCATACGTGCATGTGTCTATGTGAATTTATGTACAGCATATGCATGCAGGTGCCTGAGGGGCCAGGAAAAGGTGCTGGACTCTGGAGCTGGGGGAACGGACGGTTATGAGCTGCTGGATATCGATGCTGGATCTTCTGAACTATGATCAGCAAGTGCTTAACTGCTGAGCCATCTCTCCAGCTACTCCTATCCTTTTTAAGACACTGTTATGCCCAGGGATGTACACTCTGAAACATCTCTATTTTCTCTACTTGGTATTACTGTATCCATTTTACAAATAGGAAAAATAAAGTTTAGAGAAGGGGATGTTGGGAATGGGTCTTAAATCTGAGTTCTTTGCCCGCGTGTGTCTGTTATGCCCCCCTGTCTCCCCTTTGCTTTGCTAATGACAGTCGGCCTTCCCTGAGCTCCTCCCCATGCCAAGCCCTGGCATTTTACAACTACCCATCAGAACTGTTAAACCTACTTTACAAACAAGGAAATGAAGGCCTAGAAAAGGAAAGAAAATCACTAGGGATCCCTTAGGCCGTAAGTTAAAGTGTAAGCCATGTGGTCTCGGGTCCCAGGATCCAACAGCAGCATGTATTCCTAGCAATAATTCCAGAAACTTTACCTGAGGCTCTGAGGCTGTAGTTCAGTTACCCAGCATGCACTTGCCATGGGTTCAGTCCCTAGCACTGACGAAATCGGATGCAGCACACACACCTGCAAATTCCAGAAACTGGGGGTTGGAGGGTCAGAAGTTCAAGGTCAGACTCGGCTCCACAATAAGCTGGAGGCCAGCCTAAGACACAGGAGATCCTAGCTCAGAAGCCGAGGGGAAACAGCAGAGGAGAAACTACACCACTGTAGTGCACATCCATCATTCCAGCATTTAGGAATCTGAGAAGGGTCAGGAATTCGAGGACACCCTGAACTACATGACTTCAAAACCAGTGTGGACTGCAATAGCGAGATCCTGTGACAAAGAAAAATAATAATAACATTTCATAACCCTTCTTTCCTGAGACCACCATTTGCCACGGTTTACATCGGAAGATTCCCCCAAAGGCCCATGTGAGTTGAATCTTGATCCCCAACTGGTTCTGCTTTGGAGGGGTTGTGAAACCTTTGGGGCAGATGGCACAGTGTGTCATATGGGCCTCCAGGTCATATTAGTTACTTTTCTTGTTCCTTGTGGAAAGATAACTGACAAGAAGCAACTGAAGAGAGGAAGGACTTTCTTGGGCACACACTCTGAGGCATGGTGGCAGAGTGGCTCTTGTGGCAGCCAGGAAGTGAGGCAGCCGGTCACCCTGTGCCCACAGACAGGGAGCAGAGTGCAATGGAGCTGGAGGAGTTCAGCTCCTCTTCTTCCTTCTCTCCACTCTTGTGCCAGGGAGCAGCCCACAGTCAGCGTGGATCTTTGCTCCTCAGCTAATCCTCTCTGGAAACACCTTCACAGACACACCTAGAGGCGTGTCTCCTAAGTGAGTCTAAAACCAGTCCAGCTGGCCTGAGGATGGGCTACACAGTGGGCTGTGTCCTGGCTCGGCTTCTAGGCTGTTTCTCTGCCTCCTGACTCACCAAGATGTGACTAAACATTTCTGCAAGTTCCCATCACTGAGCCGCCCCAGACACCATGCCCACCCCCGACCATGGCCTCCCCCTAATCATGGCCTCCCCGGATACCATGCCTCCCCTTAATGGCCTCCCCAGACACCATGCTCCCCCTATTATGCCCTCCCCAGACACCATGCCTCCCACCACCATGACCTCCCCAGACACCATGCCTCACCCTACCAGGGACAGACCACACCATTTGAAAATGTGAACCAAAAATCTCTCCTTAAAGCTTGTCCCGACAGGGGCTTTGTCACAGTCGTGTGGGACGTAACCAACACACCATGATTACTGCTTTGGTGTTGGTTTCTATACATGCGTGTCCACATGTGTGCTTTTAATAAAAACAGGGTCATATTATACTCGCTTTCCACCTGTCCCGCCCACCCTGTCCATTAGTAATACGTTGGCAACACCTTTCTGCTTGGATTACTTCCTGCAACAGTGACTGCTTTGCTATCTTGGGTCATTTCCCCATTTGTGAGTCCCTAAGAATCTTCCTTCCATCCCCGACAGTTATGCACAGGAGTTCCCTGAACCATGGGCCGTGGCTGACAGCCCTCACAACACAATACTGTTTTTAATGTCTGCATGATATCCAATCATATCAGGACACTGAATAGGTCTCAGGCCAGCCTTAATCAATCCCTTCTGATTGGACTTTTAGATTATTTCCTGGTCTGGTTTTCATGCTATAAACAATGTTGAGTTTACTATTCCTATGGATAAATCTTTGATTTTTGCCCAGTTTATTTCCTTGGGATCAATTCCAAGAGTATGGTCCTTTTTAATACTTTTGATTGTGGTGTTTTAATTAATTTATTTCATTATTTTATGTGTGTGAGCGTTTTGTCTGCCGTGGTGCTTCCAGAGGTCAGATCCTCTGAACTGGAGTCTGGATGCTTGTGAGTCACCATGTGGTACTTGGGGCTAATGCGGATCCTCTGGAAGAGCAGCCAGCACTCTAGAACGCTGAGTCCTCTCCTCAGCTCCTGTGTTGGGCCTTTCTTACGCTGACTAGAAGCTTTTCTTTCTCTTCTTGCTGTCTTGAAGGTAACACCTTCTCTGACATCTAGGCCCAGGCTGGGACTACGGCTTTTCCTCCTCAACACAAACCCTGAAAGCTAAGTTGCCCAGACTTACCCTGAGAACTTTTCAACACAGGGTTTGTCTGTGTAGCCTTGGCTGTCCTGGAACTAACTCTGTAGACCAGGCTGGCCTTGAGCTCACAGAGTCATACCTATCTCTGCCTCTGCCTCTGCCTCCCACGTGCTGGGATTAAAGTCATGTGCCTCTACTGCCTGGAACCTCGCAACTTTTTGAGAGAGAGAAAGATCTAAGCATTCATTTATTTTTGTGGCAGTTTGGGAGGGCACAGCACGGCACACATGTAGAGTGAGAGACCGCCTGTGGGAGCCGTTCTCATCCTCCACCAGCCATGGTAACAAGTACCTTTACCCATCCAGCCATCACCCCACCCCAGACCTTTCTTTGACGACCTTTCTCTGCTAGAAAAGCCATCCCGGGCAGTTTAAAAAGGAAAAAGGAAAAAAAACACTTTTGTTGATTTTCATGTTTAAATTGTAAAATGCTCATGCCCAAAGCCACTGGAAGCTCCCCTTCAGCCGTGGTGATGAAAAAACTCTGCAGTTCAGTCTGAGTTCTCCACAATGAAGTTTGTAAGGAGAAACCTGCATATATTTGTCGACCTGTGCTGCAGGATCAGGACGCGCAGCCTGGAGGAAAAGAGGATGGCACGTGCGTGTTTAACTGCAAAGGGTTTCATTAACTGTGGCCGTGTTAACTACAGCAGGCACTAATGAGGGAAGGGTGACCCGAATACTCCAGAATGGGGAACTCCAAATGAACTCGATGAAGTCTTGAAATACAGTCTAACGGTTTTCCCTGCAAGAGATGTAACCTTTGCGGTTTTGTTTGGCTTAGGCAAATACTGCAGGAAGTTCATCCTCCATGAGCTCATGAAGATGATGTGCAGGGCAACCCAGTTTCCTGGTGGGATTTAAAAGTCATCAAGGGGTTGGATGTGGGTTGCACCCCTAATCCCAGCTCTCAGGAGGTGGCAGTAAAGAGATTTCCGAGTTTGAAGTCAGCCTGGTCTATCCAGTAAGATGTGCAGTGGTTTGAGTGAGTGTCCCTATAGTCTCAGGCACTTAACTTCTTAGTTCCCAGTTGGTTGCTTTTTGGGAAGAATTAGGAGGTGTGGCCTTGTTGGAGGAGGTGTGCCCCTGGGGGCAGGCTTAAGGTTGCAAAAGCTTCCCGCCCTCCTCATAGATCTCTGCTTGGCTGTTCCTGAGCCTGCTGTGCTCCCCGCATGCTGGTGATGGACTCCCGTCACTTTAGAACTGGAAGCCTCAAATAAACTCTTCCTTCTGTAAGTTGCCTTGGTCATGCTCACAACAGAAATGTAACTAAGCTAATGGAATGCATTAATAAGATATCAAAAATTATTATCTGTTGGCCATGTAGCTCAAAGGGAGAATCCTTGTCTTCTTACAGAAGAAAAGCGCTGTGTCCGCTCTCTCCATTCCCCCCTTCATTTGACACAGGGTTTCTCTATGATGTTCTGGCTCTCGTGAAACTCACGTATATAGAGCAAGCTGACTTCACACTCACAATGATGCCCCTGCTTCTGCGCCTCAAGTGCTGGGATTAAAGGTGTGACCCACTTCCCAGGTTTACTCTGCAGTCATGCTTGCAGAGAAGAGTTTATTATTTTTGTTTAATAAGTAGTGTGTGTTTGTCCGTGTTCATGCACAGGCCACAAGTCAAAGTCAGGTTTCTTCCTCTTCACCTTGGTTCTTGAGACAGGATCTCTCACTGAACCTGGAGATCACTAATTTGGCCGAACTGATTGGCCAGCAAGCCCCAGGGATGCTCCTGTTTCCACCTCCCCAGGGCTGGGATTACAAGCACGTGCCACCTTACATATGTGAGAAGGGAGGAAGGAAGGAAATTAAGGAGCTACTGATATTGCTATTTATATTGTATTTATTTATTTAGAGTTGAGACCTACTTATGTAACCTAGACCAAGAGATCAAGCTCATCCTACCGCAGCCTGCCAAGTTCTGGAATATGGGCATGCCACTACTGTACCTGAACTTTTCTCTCTTTTCTTCCTTTTAAAGTTGTACACTGGAATTAATAATTGGGTAAATAAGTTAGCATGAGCCATCTGCAGAGGAATATTGAACATTTGACTAGAGACTGGGGCCTTTGGGCACACACCAGCTTAGACGTAGCAGCTTGTACATTATAGCAAGTGCTAAGGCCCCCTAGGTTTGGGTCCTGGAACCCTGAGAATGGTGGTAAGGGAATGAAGAAAGATCAGGTACACAGACCCAGGTACAATAAAGCTGGGGTCGGAGGGTATGCTACTACCCTACCGAACCTCAACGTGTTTATTGTTCACAGCACAGGGGAGGGTTAGCTGGTCTCAGTAGAAGATCTCTGTAGGTGAGCAGTTCAGACTCTCACCATCTGGGAGGAGCAAGCTGCTGTTCCTAGTCTTTGCACACGCTGGTCACTCCCTCCACTTGGACTCCCAGGGAAAACTTGGCCATCTCTCTTGAGCTTCACCTGGATGAAGCTTTTCCACTCCCATGGAACTGAGGCCATGCTTATGTCAGCAATACACACTCACTCGGGCCCTGCTCTGTTCCCTGCACACAAGCCTCTGTGAGGAGGTATCACCAGCTCATTTTACAGACTCATGAGCCGAGACGCAGAGTTAGCCATGACTATCCTGCGTTTCTGGATATCTGCTTCAGAGAGAGACTCCTCCCTCAATGGATATTGCCACAATGAAAGTGACCACTAAAGCACCCTGTTCAGAGGGTGGGAAGGAGGGAGTGACAGGAGCTCAGCTCAGCTCAGTTCAGGAGTCTGAGCTCCCTCAGCTCAGGCTACAGCTGCTTTCTGTTTTGTGTGATTCATGAATGTTGAGCAGAAAAAAAAGGGAGGGGGCTCCTTCTCACAGCCAGCAAGTGATTGACTGTGAACCCGGGGTGTCTTGTGTCAACCCCACACTGCTTCTCTATGACCAGGAATAAGAGGTCAAGTTGAGGCAGCCTCCCTTCCCGCCATCTTTTTTGTCTGTGTCACTCTGCCCATGGAGTGTGCCAAGTCATTCCTGTGACCAAGGAACAGCACCTGCGCTTTGGACCGCAATGATCCCAGGTGACCTCTGTAATGCTCACTCCCAGACTTACAGACTGCAGGGGACACAGTTTACAGCCACTCACACGACTTCTCTGTAAAGAGAAAAACACTAAGTCAGGCCATCAGGAAAGTGCTTGCCCCACAAGCGTGAGGTCCTGGGGCTGGATCCCCACTATTCAAACTTTATAAAGGTCATGGAGGTGCCTCAGATCTGTAACCCCAACACCGAGGAGACAGAGATCAGTCTCTGAGGTGCGCTGGCCAGCAAGCCTCACTGAATCGGTCAGTGAGAGACCCCGTCTCAACTAAACCAGGTTAAGGACCAGTGAAGCAGCGCACGGGGCATGCATTTCCCGTCCAACATGACGACTTGAGCTGAAAATCCTTCCACGGTGGAAGGGAAGAACGATTCCCAGAAGTTGCCCTCTGACCTTTAAACACAGGCTGTAGCATGTGCACACCCACATTCACTCACATACACACATATGTACACGCATATACAGAATAATAAATAAAATAATAGTGGGAACTAAGGAGGAGAGTAAGGAAAACACCGCCATCTACCTGTGCTTGTCGTATACACAGGCACAGGCGCGTGCACACACACATACCTGCACAGACACACAAATAAGAATGGAGTGACCCTGAAGGGAAGCATGGCCCAATCTAAGCCTCTGCCTTTAAAACCCCGCTCTAAAGTCAACACCTCAGTCACATGACTATGTCACCTTTTCCATCACTGCTCTTTAGTAAGGCTTTTATATGTCTGCATGCCATGTGTGCTGGGCCCATGGTGCCTAGAGAAAGTGCCAAATCCCCCAGAATTAATTTTACAGCTCAAACTATGCTGTGAATTCTGGGACTCGACCCAGGTGCTCTAGAAGAACACCCAGTGCCCTTAACTGCTGAGCCACCTCTCCAGCCCCTGTCACCATTGTTATTACAAGTTTGGTACCTAACGTCAGTCTCTGAGAGTACCACATACTACTCTAATCTAGAAAGTGTTACATTCAGAAACAGGGCGGATTACAAGAAAAATTTGCCAGAGCCTCCAGAGTACCAAGAAGACCAGAGGATCCCTGGCCTTTCCCTAGCTGCAAAATGGGCCTTGAAGGAAGAGAGGCCATCTCACAGAATCCCCGACATCACTGCATGGAACCACAGTCAAAGTTCCCGACACTGTAAGAGCAACCCTGCCAGCACTTCCCTTCCTAAACAATATGGGGCAGTTAGAAGCATCTGACTGTTTTTAAAGATCTCCGAGGAAGGGGACCATAGCATCCCTGGGTAGCTGGTACCTGAGTTTAAGAGCCCACTTAGATGATGTGTGAATACAGCACAGAGGCCCACATCCGAGGAGGCTGACAAGGCTGGGAGCCATGCCAAGCAACCTGCTGGACTGCCACCATCCAGTGCCTTCCCGCGCCATATACACACACACACACACGCACACACACACACGCACACACACACACATGTTTAGCCATCCTTCTCCAGCTTGGTACCATAACTGCTGAGTTAATTCATTAGTTAGTTCAAGACCTACATACAAAATGCTTTCTGTATCACCAGTATCCTAGATACAGGGCATATGACAGCTACAACACACAGGTCCCTCTCCCCACAAGACTCACACCCTCGCAAGAGAGGTGGGGTGTTGTGGGAGATCGTTTGTTCATTTCCCAGACACCAAGGCCTGAATAATCATGCAGAAACTATATTAATTACAACACTGTTTGACCAATGACTCTAAAGTATTCCTAGCTAGCTCTTACATCTTAAATTAACCCATTTCTATCAATCTGTGTATCATTATAAGGCTGTGGCCTACCAGTAAGGTTCCTAACGTTCTGACGTGTCCTTTGGCAGCTACATGGCATTTCCCTAACTCTGCCCACTCTCTCTCTTTATCTCTATTCAGATTTCCCACCTGGCTTCCCTCTGCCAAGCCATTGGCCAAAACAGCTTTATTCATCAACCAAAAAAGCAACACACATACAGAAGGACATCCCACATCAGTGGGGGCAGAAAATAAATACATATGTCAGAAGATGAAAAGGCTGGAGAGGAGCTGGAGAGATAGCTTAAGGCAAAGAACAGAGTTCAGTTCTCAGCCCCACGTAGGCAGCTCACAACCAACTGTAACTCCAACTCCAGGGGATCCGGCACCTCTGATCTGTGTGGACAGTCTCATTCATATGCACATACACCAAGAGACACGCAGATAGCTAAAAATAGAACAACGTTGTAGTGCTGTTTATGAGAGTGGAGGGAGAAGCCGGGCGGTGGTGGCGCACGCCTTTAATCCCAGCACTCGGGAGGCAGAGGCAGGCGGATCTCTGTGAGTTCGAGACCAGCCTGGTCTACAAAAGCTAGTTCCAGGACAGGCTCCAAAGCCACAGAGAAACCCTGTCTCGAAAAACCAAAAAAAAAAAAAAAAAAAAAAAAAAAAAGAGAGTGGAGGGGACTGTTCCATACATGAGGAAGAAACATTCCAGAGACTGGATGGACTAAAGGAACATTTGTGTGTGTTTCACTCCTCTGAAGAACCCACTTAGATGATGTGTGAATACAGCACAGAGCCCAAGAGCAGGCTAGAGATGTACTTTGGGCTCGGGATAACCTGGCTTAAAGCCTGCTTGCCACACTTTCGCTGTATGACAAGTGCCTAAGTTCTCGGGGTTTCAATCTCTTCCTCAGGAAAATGAAGTTAAGACACCATTAACTTCACAGTGCTGTGAGGGAGACTCGATGGCATGCAGTGTTGGGCATCAAAAGAAGGTCGTCCCTGAAGTCAAGGACATTCTAGGAACCATCTATCACTCCTATTCTTCCCTGGGGAGAAGAGGACCAAAGAGACAGAGACACAGGTACATGAGCCTTTCCCAGGGCTCTCACGGCGTCTCTGGTAATGTGCTTACACAGTGACGTCTTCTTGCAAAGTACACCAAGAGCAATCAGCTAAGCTACTGTCCTTTGCACAATGGCTTCCCTTCAGTCATCCATTTCCTCCTGCCAAATGTCACTGGAAAGAACACAGGCCTTTCCTTCATGACTCTGTAATCTCCTTAAAGTATGTCTTCCCATACTCTTTAAGCCTCAGGCCTCACAAAACTCAAGAATTATTCTCTATCCTGGCACAAGACTGCAGCCAAAATGGTGCTCATGCCTGGCAGTTTTGTCTGCCTCTAGGTCTGGCAGAGGGTGGGTGCCCAGGAATTCCGTTATGAATGAAGCGATGCTGGAGCTCACTGGCCTCAGAAGACAGGAGGCCATGAAAGGTCAAACACCCCTTTCGGATTACCGGAGGACTGTTAGGAAAACGGAGAAATTCCTGGAATCTAACTCTCATCAAGAAAAAGGCAGAGTGAGCAATTATCAGGAAGCCCAGACCCACTCTTTGGGAGGGAGGTCACGGCCACTATTCACCATCTGAAGACTCTTTTGGTTGTCTGTAAAGTCTGAATGTAGACCTGACTGGTGTAGAACTTTTACTATAAAGACCAGGCTGGCCTTGAACTCAGAGATCTGCGTGCCTCTGCCTCCTGAATGCTAAGATTAAAGATGTGCACCACCGCACCAGATGAGAATCCAATTGATTCGTTGATTGATGTGTGTGTTCTATGTGTGTATGTTTGGAGGGGAGTGCACACCTACATGCATGCATGTGTGTCCGCCAAAGGTTAGCCCTGGGTATTGTTCCTTGGGTGCCAGCTACCTTATTTTTGAGGCAGGGTCTCTTCATTGGCCTGGTACCTGCCAATTAGGCTAGAGAGACTGGCTAGTGCATTCCAACACTGCCTATCCAACACCAGGTTTATAAACTGACATCATCATGACCACCTTTTTCACCTGACTCTCATGGCAAGTACCACTGGCCGAGCCCTCTTCCCAACTCTTCATCTGAGGGTCGTGCTGGTAGCCCACTATTGCCCCAGGTGTGCAGAAAGGAGCATGGTGGATCAGGATAGCATACCTTAGATAGGATTACCCAACTCTAAGGCCTCCTGCTCAGATCTGGGTCTTCCTGGGTCAACAGGAAAGCCAGCCTCAGAATCTGGTGATTCTCATATTTAAACTGAAAGGCTCTTAAAATCCACATCCTGTGTGGGAAAGAGTTTCCTCCCTGTGGAAAAGACAAGCAACTCTTGGCTTCAGGAAAAAGCCTTCTCCCATCTGAAGGCAGTTCAGAAGTCAGCCTCAAACTTTTACTTCCCAGTCCTTCCGTGGCTCCTGACACCTCAGAGGGGAGCATGAATCACTGATCTTCCCAGTTCTGACAGCTAGTTGCTACACATGCTCCGGGCCCCAGAGGCTGCCCCACTTCTTTCTAACCCTTCTCCCGAAAGCCTCCCTCTCTTCTCACTTTTCCCCAGGAGAGTTCTAGAAGAATTCTCAAGCACATCAGTCAATTGGCAAGGTCACACCTCATCCCTGCACTCCGGGCCTGCTAGTCTCCAAAAAGCATGTGGTTTAACATCTTCATGTGTGTCATGTATTCCTTTCTTAAAATTAGTTTTTGTGTTAGAAATGGAATCACGTGTATTCCAAACCTGCCTCAAATTTGCTATTTCTGACACCTCCCGCCTCCATGACCCCAGTGCTAAGATTTCGGGCATGCACCAACATACCTGGTCTTGTGTGATGCTAGAGATTAAAGCCAAGGCCTTGAGCATGCTAGGCAAGCTCTTCACTACCTGAGCTACGTCTCCCCAGTATCTTCCTAAACATAAAAATCTGTGTCCATACCTGAGTTCCAGTTTACAGTTGACGGCTCACTGAAGGAACACTCACTCGGAGAGAACGAACCCTGAGCCCTGGGCCCCTCGGGTAGTGGTCTCAGGCCTTCCTGCCCACCCCAACACGTGAGTCATCCCTGGAATCGCAGGAAGGTCATATCGTCTTTCTAAGAGATAATTTTGGTTGACTTTTAGATTCGTGTCCTGATAGACTGAACCTCCAGCCTCAGAATGTTAGCACACACAACTCTCTAAAGAGTGACAGGGCCTGGGAAGGGCGCTCTCTTCCACAAGTACCTTTTCTCTAACTTTCTGCAGCAGTCTTGACGGTGTCTTAATTGAGGCCATTTGTCAAATGCATAATTAAATGTGATTAGAATATGTATCTTTGTGTGTACTTTTAAAATATCCTTTGTCTGGACATGTGACCTGATTGGGATTCAGGGGACAGATCCTCTATCAAGAGAGTACTTTGTCTTCATGTCTGGCAGACTTTGCTGACGAATTCAGTAAACAAGTTGCATGGAGGATAGGAAATCATTTTTTGTGCTATACAGATGCAAGCATTTCCCCTATCATCATTAGCAATGATAATTGGAGGGGGGGCTTCCCAAATGTCAGTTTAATAATGTCTTGCCTTGTGGCCAAGGATTTCCTCTGCTCTTACAACCAAGGACAGAGCCTGACTGTGCTCCCTCACTCTGCAAGGCCTGGTTCCTGCCCACTTCTCACGGCTTCCTCTCATGTCTGTGCTCCAACACCGGTCTTCTCTCAGCTTAGCAGGTTCAACACTCCCTTCTAGTCTCTTTGGTCTGTATGCTGGCTAGTTCCATGCGTAAGTTAGAGTCATTTTGGAAGAAGGAGCCTCAATTGAGAAAATACCCCTGCCAATTTGGCATGCGGGCAAACCTCTGGTGCATTTTCCTGATGGGTGACTCACTGTGGGTGGTGCTGCTCCTGAGCTGATGGTCCTGGGTGCTATAAGAAGGTAGGTTGTGTAGTCAGAGGCTGCTCTTTTATTTCCTGTCTTCCCAGACCATAAATAATCACACAGAAACTATATTAATTGCCACACTGTTTGGCTAATAGCTTAAGCATATCTTTAACTAGCTCTTACATCTTAAATTAACCCATTTCTATTATTTTATATTTCACCATGAGGCTCATGGTTTACCAGCAAGGTTCCGGCATGACTGCCTCCTAAGGTGATTACATGGCATCTGCCTACTCTCTCTCCTCTACCTGCTTGGAATTCCTACCTTGCCCTATTCTGCACTGCAATAGGCCCAAAGCTTCTTCTTTATTAACCAATGGTATTCACAGCATACAGAGGGGAATCCCACACCACCTCCCCTTTTCTGTCTAAATAAAAGGAAGGTTTTAACTTTAACACAGTAAAATTACATATAAAGAAACAGGTATCAAGCAAGAATCACAGTAACAATATTTATATCTACTTTATCTTTTATCATAACTAAGGAAAACTATAATTATATCTATTCTTCAGCTCCATCAAAGACTCCATAAGGATATAATTTACCTAAGTAAACAGGAAGTGCATTATAAACAACTTCCAAAACTCTAGAATTGACAGAGACATCTCGCTGCCTGAACAGTCACTTAAAGTTCTTCTGTAATATTAGGGCACTCATCTTCAGCCTACAGGCCCATAGTATCCAGCAGACTTTTCCATGAAGCAGGAAATTTCAAAGACAGTTCCACCTATATTGGCAGTTTGTTAGTCGGTTTGGAGGAATTCACAGGTTCTCATCCTTTGTGGAAACAAAAGCAGAACCTCTTTTCCAAAGCAGCATATCCTTAGACCCAAATTTTGAAGTCAAGATACCTTTAGAGTATATATGTTGGTTTAGCTTGACAGCTCATACTATGAAATGTTTCTCTGCACTTAGCTGATCCACAGTCAAAATATTCAAAGAAAACACAATAATATACATGATCCAAACTCTCTGTGTATTTTTCATCTTTACGTGGCTTATTTTTTTTACTCTTTTAATCTATGGCTGTTTGAACTGTTTTTCTTTAAAGACTTTGTTTTATTTTTTAAAACCATTTACACACATACACACACACACATATATATATAATAACTATTTATTCTCTCTCTCAAGCCTATGTACATTTATCCAACACTGTGACCCATTTAGAGGTCTTTTACTTTTTAAAAAAATATTTATTTATTTATTTATTACATATACAATATTCTGTCTGTGTGTCTGCCTGCAGGCCAGAAGAGGGCACCAGACCCCATTACAGATGGTTGTGAGCCACCATGTGGTTGCTGGGAATTGAACTCAGGACTTTTGGAAGAGCAGGCAATGCTCTTAGCCTCTGAGCCATCTCTCCAGCCCTTAAGGTCTTTTTCATCTGAATATGTCGTTATTGTTCATCTGTAATCCTTTTCTAACCAGGACCACTTCTTAAAATGTTAAGCAGTGTGGCTAGGACTCGGGCTGCTTTGCCTTTTGGCTCCACCCAGTCCAATATGGCGGAGGTCTGTTCAGGCACACAGTGGGTCTATGTTGCCATTAAGCAAGTTATAGCACTCTGTTTATAAACCCCATTTAAATGCTTGGTCTCCTGAAAGAGCCAGAGCTGTTCATGCAACCAGCCTTCTTAAAGGAGCTGTGGCACCCCTGCTTGCCACCAGAAAGCAGAGCCTATCCTATCTTAAAAAAAAAAAAAATGCTGTTACCAAAAAGCTGCACGTGGCTCCTGTTTTTTAAAGCTTTCTTAGACTTTATGTGGAAATTCTTGCCCCACTTTGGGCACCATTCTGTAGTCAGAGGCTGCTCTTTCATTTCCTGTCTACCCAAACCCGAAATAATCTCACAGAAACTATTAATTTCAATACTGTTTGGCCAATAACTTAAGCATATCTTTAACTAAATCTTACATCTTCAATTAACCCATTTCTATTATTTTGTATTTTACCACAAGACTTGTGTTTTCCCAGCAAAGTTCTGACATGTCAGTCTCCTGCAGCAGTTACATGGCGTCTCACCCACTCCCCCTATTCTCTCTCCTCTATCTGCTTGAAATTCCCGTCTTGCCATATTCTGCCCTGCAGCTTCTTTATTAACCAAAGGTATTCACAGCATACTGGGAGATCCCACATCAAGGTTGAGCAAGCCACAAGAAGGAAGCCAGTAAGCAGCACCCCTCCACTGTATCAGTTTCTGCCTCTAGGTCTCTGTGATAGTTTAAATGTAATTGATCCCCATAAACTCATAGAGAGTGACATTATTAGGAGGTGTGGCTCTGTTGGAGGAGGTGTGGTCTTGTTGGAGAAGTGTGTCACTGTGGGGCAGGCTCTGAGGTCTCTTTTGCTTATGCTTCACTCAGTGTCCCAGTCCACTTCCTGTTGCCTTCTCATCAAGGTGTTGCCAGCACCATGTCTGCCTGCACACCGCATGCTCCCTGCCATGATGAATGTCTGGACCTCTGAATCTGTAAGTCTCCACTTCAGTTAAATGTTTTCCTTAATAAGAGTTGCCATGGGAATGGTGTCTCTTCACAGCAATAGAAACCCTAAGACAGTTCCTGTCCTGAGTTTCCTGCATTCCTTCCTTGACTTTCCTTGCTGATAGACTATACTCTGTAAGAGGAAATAAGCTCTTGTCTCTCCAAGTTGCTCCTGGCTTTGGTACCTGAACCACAGCCATAGGCCCCTTAACTAGGGCAGTCTGGAACACCTGCCCCCGCATCATACGCTTGAGGACTTTCCCCCTACCTTTCTATCCTTATACGTTCTCATGGAATCATGAAAAGTTATCCTTCATTAATTTATATGTACTGAGCCCTACTACATACAAACAAGATTCCATCATCAGTTTATATATACTAAGTCCCTACTATGTGCAAACAGGATTCCATCATCAATTTATATGTACAGAGCCCTACTACATGCAAACAGGAGTCCATCATCAGTTTATATATACTAAGTCCCTACTATGTGCAAACAGGATTCCATTATCAATTTATATGTACTGAGCCCTACTATGTGCAAACAGGATTCCATCATCAATTTATATATACCAAGTCCCTACTATGTGCAAGCAGGATTCCATCATCAATTTATATGTACCGAGCCCTACTACGTGCAAACAGGATTCCATCATCAATTTATATATACCAAGTCCCTACTATGTGCAAACAGGATTCCATCATCAATTTATACGTACCGAGCCCTACTACGTGCAAACAGGATTCCATCATCAATTTATATATACCAAGTCCCTACTATGTGCAAACAGGATTCCAGGGCCTGGGAACATAAAACAAAGAAAACCCCACCCCCGGAGAGCTTCCATTCAAACTAAAGAAGAGTCAGTAAACAAAAACACACACATGTGCTAGGAATGTAGGACATGATAGGTGCTGTGGATCAAAAGACAGCAGGTGTCCTGTACTGAGAAAATGAGCTTCCAGAAGCAGAAGACAGAAACTAACTCCCTATCTTTTACCCTGTGCAAAAGTCAACTGAAAGCAGATCAAAGACCTTTATATATGACCTGGAAATCTGAGACATATAGAAAAAACTACTTCAAGATCTCAACACAGTAGGGGCCAGTGAGTTGGCTCAGTGGGTAAAACGTGACAACCCGAGTTCAGTCCCAGGAGATGACTCTGTCCTCTGACCAACCCCCACCTCCTTGACACCTGCACACACTCACACACACACACACACACACACACACTAATAAGCCTTCTCTAAAGGATGTAGGCATAGGGGAGGTTGTTCTTATTAGGATTCAAATAACAAAAGAAAGAATAGCAGGATTGACAAATGGGATCCCATCAAAGTTAAAAGCTTTTACACAGCAAGGGAGACAATCAGCAGAGTGGAGAGCATTTCCACGATCCACGCCAATTCTCCCTCCAATGGGAATTAATGTCTAGAATACATAAATAACTAAAAAATTTAAACACAAGATTGGTCATAGAGACTCTTGTAATCCTAGGACTTGGGTGGTTGAGGCAGGAGGATCAGAAGTTCAAGGTCAGCCTCAGCTAAATTGTGAGTTTAAGGCCAGCTTGGAGTACATTAAATCTTGTCTTAACCCCACCCCGGAAAAAATTAAACATGAAAAGAACTAAATGAGCCAGGCATGGTAGCATATACCTTAAATCTCAGCATGTAGAATCTCTGTGAGTTCAAGGCCAGCCTGGTCCACATAGCAATCTCCATGCCAGTCGGGGATACACAGAGAGACCCTGTCTCAAAACAAACAAACTAACTATCTAACAAGGTACAAAAATAGAAAATAAAACGAGTGGATACTTTTCAAAGAGTACATGAAAAAAATAGTGATCATCTTTCATCGAGGAATACAAATCAAAACTGCTGGAGAAACAACTTAGTCCGTAAAGGCCTGTAAAGCAAGGGGACTTGAGTCTGGGTCCCCAGCACCAATATAAGATCCATGCATGGTGGCCGGTGTCTGTGACGCCAGTGCGGAGTGAGGCAGACACAGGTACATCTCCAGAGTCCTGGGTTCAGTGAGAGACACTGTCTCAAAAATAAGGGGCGGGGGGGGGGGGGGTGGAGATTAAAAGCACTTGCTATTCTTTTGTTGTTGTTGTTGTTGTTGTTTTTCAAGACAGGGTTTCTCTGTAGCTTTGGTGCCTGTCTTAGAACTAGCTTTGTAGACCAGGCTGGCCTTGAACTCACAGAGATCCGCCTGCTGGGATTAAGGCACC
The DNA here is from genome assembly GCF_950005125.1 of Chionomys nivalis. NCBI lineage: Eukaryota > Metazoa > Chordata > Mammalia > Rodentia > Cricetidae > Chionomys > Chionomys nivalis. The sequence continues at coordinate 82,525,902 of NC_080094.1, forward strand.
CACCACCTGGCTAGCACTTGCTATTCTTACAGAGGACCTGAGTTCAGTCCCTAGTACCCACATGGTGGCTAGCAATTCTGTAATTGGAGTTCCTGGGAATCTTATTACCTCTGTTCTGGCCTCTGTGGGAGCAGAATACATGGTGTATATATATGTGTGTGTGTATATACATGCAAACACTCACACAAATAAAATCAAATCAATTAATTAAAAAATTAAAGTGGACTGGAGAGATGGCTCAGAGGTTAAGAGCATTGTCTATTCTTCCAGAGGTCTTGAATTCAGTTCCTAGCAACCACACGGTGGCTCACAGCCATCTGTAATGAGATCTGATGCCTTCTTTTGTCGTGCAGGCATGCGTGCAGATAAAACACTGTACAGACAGAACACTGTTTACATACATAATAAATAAATAATAATTATAACTTAGTGCATCCTTTAATCCCAGCACTCAGGAGGCAGAGGCAGTGGATCTCTGTGAGTTTGAGGCCAGCCTGATCTACAAAATAAATATCAAGACAGCCAGGGCTGTTATGAAGAAAAACTCATAAAAACCAAAAATAAATCAACAAATAAATACAAGAATAATAAAAATAAGGTGGAGAGCATCAACGGAGATGCCAGATATGAAGGCTGGAGAAAACCTCAGCAGTTAAAAGTACTGTAACTCTCAGAGACCCTAGGGCCCAGCACCCACACTGAACAGCTCACAACTGCCTGTAATTCCAGCTCAAGAAGATCTGATGTCTTCTGACCTCCATGGATATACACACACACATACACATAAATAAATAAAATAAATCTTTTTTGGGGGAAAGACACAAGATATCATCCTGTGGCTTACACACAAACAAAAATTAAAAATAAAATAGAATCAAAGAGAATGGTGAGAGCCAGGCGGTGGTGGCGCACACCTTTAATCCCAGCACTCGGGAGGCAGAGGCAGGCGGATCTCTGTGAGTTCGAGACCAGCCTGGTCTACAAGAGCTAGTTCCAGGACAGGCTCCAAAACCACAGAGAAACCCTGTCTCGAAAAAACCAAAAAAAAAAAAAAAAAAGAGAGAGAGAGAGAGAGAGAGAATGGGATGGGAGCCCGGGAACGCTGCTGGAAATGCAGATTAGTTGACCTCTGATTTCAGCACTAGGGTTCTTACAGCTCAAGACTAGGGCTGCATAGGATGCCAACAGAAGCAAAGTTAATACTAAAAGAAACACAATATTAGCCTGGTGTTGGTGGCGCACGCCTTTAATCCCAGCACTTGGGAAGCAGAGGCAGGCGGATCTCTGTGAGTTCCAGGACAGGCAGGGTTAGAGGGAGAAACCCTGTCTCAAAACCAAAAGAAGAAGGAGAGGGAGAGAGAGAGAGGAAGGAAGGAAGGAAGGAAGGAAGGAAGGAAGGAAGGAAGGAAGGAAGGAAGGAAGGAAGGAAGGAAGGAAGGAAGGAAGGAAGGAAGGAAGGAAGGAAGGAAGGCAGACGATACTAATTAGAAACATGGCATACTTATGTTTACTGAGGCGCTATATACCACCGCCCACCTGGGGGGCCAGCTTGCAAGCCTCTCAACACTAAGTGGATGAAGAAGATGCGGCGTGTATACAGTGAAACACTAGCCAGCCACGGAGAACAAAAGCATGTGCCGAGCAGGAAAATAATGTGAGGTAGGGCGGGGGAATTGTGTTGCAAAAAAATCGAGACACAAAAAGGTAAGTTCAACACTTTCTCTGTCCCATGAGGAAACTTTAAAAGCCAGTCTGAGAGTAGAATAGAGATTTGGAAGTTTTAGGATGGATGGGGGGGGAGAGTAATGTTGAATTTTCTCTGTGAGAGCTATGTACATGTATGGAATCCCATTAATATGTATGATTAGTACACATATTATTAAAAGATGTCAATGAGAAAAATAAATCTGGCCAAGAGTTGGTGTGGTGTCAAAAGTGGTAGAGTGGCGGGTGCTACAAACACAGGCCACAGAGGAAGCCTAGATACGCTGAGGGGACATAAAATGGAGACCTCGCTGAAACAGCGGAGCAAGCCATGCAAAGTTACAAGGAGATGCTGACTATTCTAGAACACAGGAACCAGGAGAGCAAAGAACCTGAGCAGGAATGGTCTTGGATAACACAAAGAAGAAAGCCACATGGCCACGGCAAATGCAACAGAATTCCACGTGGCCACGGAAGACACAACAGAATACCACGTGGCCACGGCAGATGGGCAGACTGCTAAGGTTAGATGACGTGGAGACCACTCTTCGGAAGAATTTTGCTGTAAGGTGTGAAGAGATGGGCAGGAGCCAGGAGAACATGCAAACTGCCGTGGAAGACATTTCTTTGTTGTTTGTTTGTTAACACGGGGAGCGTTTCAGTATCCCTTGGAGAGAAATCTCCAATAGAGGTTGGTAGAGAGATAGTCACAGTTAAAGTCCATGGGAGATCATGGAGAACAGGATTCGGGGCCAGTAGAGAGGTGGGCCCTGGACAGACAGGGAAGCACAGGACAGGGTGTAATTTGCTACAGGAGTGAGGGAGCAGGAGGTGTTGATGCTGGAGCTCCTTTGGCTTAGAGGAGGGTCACCTGTAGCTTGACAATAAGACTCTGTGTCCCAGCACACTCATGGGGACATGCAAGGCATGGGCAGAACCCATGGAAGCTCCTGGTTAGCTTTGTATCTACCAGAGAAGCCCATCTCAGACAAGGTGGAAGGCGAGGTCTAGCACCTGAAGCTGTCCCCTGATTCCCACACATGCACCATGCCACACACACCCACACTCACACACTCAAAGGTTTAAACTATATATCCTCAGTGAGAAGCATGCAGAAGGGGAAGGCACGGCCGGGCACCCTGCATGTGGCAAAGGGTACAAGTTGTCAAGGAAGGCTGAGTCACTCGTTGGATGAGAGTGGACGCTTTTGTTGGCCACAACCTCTGCCCAGAGACAATGGAAAGCCTGCTCCATTGACTTCACCAGCACTGGGTTGTGGTGGCAGGTGAGCAAAGTTTAGCAAAGGCTAAGAGTGGACGGATGGATTACTGGGGGCCCAGAAACCAAAGGATGGATGGACAGCTGTGTGAACCTTAAAATCATCCTGGCGATGAGGAGAGTCAGGAAAGGAGGGAGCCGGATGACCAAACCGTCAATAAACACAGTAGCAAGAAGTAGGCCGAGAGACACTGCGGTGACATGTTCATAGGATTGCTTGATTAGTGCTGTTCAGGGTGGGCTATGTATTAGTGTTAACCTTGGCATCTAGGTCAGTACCTGAGAAACCTCCTTGAATGAGTAAACGAGTGAATGAGGAGTAAATAAATAAATGTTCCTGGAGGAAGAGAGGTGAGGGGGTCAAAAGCTCAATAACTTGCTTCTCCCTGAAGTCCTAAGCTTCAGAAAAGTTAGTCAACATCACTCAGCTGACACCCAAGTTTATCATCTCTGAAGTGCCGGGCACCGTGGCCACTGCTGTGCAAAGGTGTGAACCTAGGGATTTCATAAGGTAAGGAGACTTGTGAATAACAAGAACCCCACGGAAGCAGAGCAGGCAGGGGTGGATGGCAATATGAGAAAGATGTTCCTGGGGTCAGCCTGCCTAGAAGGGAAGGCTGGCTGTGGCGTAGATAGGGACCAAATGGTGAGGATGTCAGGCAAAAGGGCAGCCTGCACAAATGTGGAGAGGATGGGCCAGCTGAACGGGAGCCTGAAGCTACAATAAAATGTCAGGCTGGAGAGATGGCTCTGTGGTTAAGAGCAGCAGCCACTGTTACAGGAGTCCAGAGTTCAAGTCCCAGCACACTGGGACGCTCACAACCACCTGTCACTGGAGTAGGGGACCTAATACCCTTTCCTGGCCTCTGAGAGCACTGCATGTGCGTGTACAAACATGCATGCAGACACATATAAAATAAAACGTAAGATGCCGTCTGGCCTCTATTGGTTTGTGATAAGGATGTGGATAATTCGGTATGGGGAGGAGAAGGATTGGTCTTCTTACAGGGTTTGGTCCCAAGAAGAAAGGTGGACACGGACACCTATCTCACATCATGCACAGCAATTAATTCAGATTAATCACAGATCTGCCTGTGGAGGCTAAGACTACAAACTTCTCAGAAGACAGCATAGGTGCATATCCTTATGGCCCTGGATTAGGTAAACGCCTGTTAAATACGACACCAAGAGCACATACTAAAAAGAGAAAAGTGCATGCGCTGGACTTCATCAGATTTGAAGCTTGTGTTTCTAACAGACCAAAGGAGTGGTCCCACTGTGGTGGTTACACTTAGAATCCCGACACTCGGGAGGTGGAGGTGGGAAGACTGGCAGAACAAAAATAAGGTTGTCTATATAGTAGAGTGGTAGCCAGCTTGGGCTGCATGAAATACTGCCTTAAAAAAAGAGAGAAAGAGAAGGAAGGAAAGAAAGAAGCAGAGAAGGAAGAATGAGCACACAATTATGCTTTATTCGCCTGCTATCCAGCAGGCGTCCAGAATATGTGAAAATCGCAGCTCAGCAACAGTGTAGTAAGACAAGCAACCTGATCTTCAAATGAGGCAGGTTGGCCAGAGAGAGAGCTCAGCAGTGCTCACTCTGCAAGCCTGAGGGTCCCAGAACTCCTGTCGGTAGCCGAAGGTGCAGCATGCATCTCTAACCCCTGAACTCCTGTGGGCGATGGGAGACAGAGAAGGAAAACTGGCCAGAAGCTCACAGGCCACCAAGCTTAGAGTACCTAGTACAGAAACAGAGACCCTGCTTCGGAATCAGGATGGAAGGGGGAGAACCAACTCTCAGAAGCTGCTCTCTGAGCTCCACATGTGTGCCGTGGCACACAGCTGTAATCCCAGCAGAGGCAGCAGCCGGAAGCTCCCTGGGAGTTCCAGGCCAGCCTGGGCTTTGTAGCAAGACCTTGTTTTAAAAAAGGAGGAAAGAGAGGAGGAAGCAGCAGCTATTGCATGCAGAGCTACCAACCTGAGTTTGACCTCGAACCCACATAAAAGGAGAACCAGCTTCACAAAAGCCCTCTGGCCTCCACATGCAGGCTGTGCCGTGTGTGTCGGGCACACAGTTAAAACACGTGTGGTACATCCATTCACGGGATGCTCACTGCTCAGCAACAGGAAAGAGCTGGTGCATGCCATCACACTCATGAGCCTGGAAAACATTCTGCTACCCGAAAGAAGCCAGACAAAGGGCCACATATCCCTTGATCCTTCAAAAAGTCCAGCATAGGGGCTGGAGAAATGGCTCAGTGGTTAAGAGCACTGACTGCTCTTCCAGAGGTCCTGAGTTCAATTCCCAGCAACCACATGGTGGCTCACAGCCATCTATAATGAGACCCAATGCCCCCTTCTGGCATTCAGGCACACATGGAAGGAATGCTGTACACATAATAAATAAATAAATAAATAAATAAATAAATAAATAAATAAATAAATAAATCTTTTTTTAAAAAAAGTCCAGCATAGGGAAATGTATCACAGACTCGTAGCAGCAGGGAGGAATGGGGAGTGACCACTAATTGGTAGCAAGTACAACTTTGAGAAGACATCAAACACCACTCAGTTGTACATAAGAAAGGGCGGGTTTTTTTTTTTTTTTAATGTGCATTGGTGTTCTGCCTGCCTTTATGTCTGTGTGAGGGTGTCAGATTCCCTAGAGCTGGACTTATAGACAGGTGTGAGTTGGGAATCAAACTTGTGAAGAGCAGCCGGGCTCTTAATTTCTGAGCCATTTCTCAGGTCCTGAAAGGATGGATGTTATCGCTGGGAATCATCTCTCAATCAGGGGTGGGTGTTGTATGGGATTGTGGTGTGGTGTGTGGGTGTGTGGGATGCGGGTGGGCTGAAAACTGTGTGGGAGGTGTGTTTGGTGTGTGTGTTGGAGTGTGTGGTTGTGGTGATAGGTGTATTGTGGGGAGGGTGTTGTGATATGTTTGAGTATTACAAGAGTGTGCACACATGTGAGTGTGCAGGTGTGCAAGCCAGCACTCATGCGTGTAGAGGCCAAATCAGGCGTCAAGTGTCTTCCACTATTACTCTCTGCAGTGTTTTCTGGAAGCATGATGTCTTGCTGAACCAGAACCCCACTGTCTCAGCTAGGCTGGTGCTCAGTGCGCTCTTCAGATCACTTAGCTCTTATCCCCTTTAACCGGAGTCACAGGTGCATGCAACCACATCAAGCTTTGCATCACTTGGGTGCTGTGGATTTGAACTCAGGTCCTCAAGTGTCCTTACCCATTGAGCCACCTCCCCAGACTCTTATAGCTTATATTTTAAAGGCATTGAGGGCCGCTGTGAGCTGCTGAGGGGTGTGGATGAAATCCTGAAGACAATGGGAGTTTCTAAGCACTCATGATGTGAAGTCAACACAGAGGCCTGAGATGCCATCACACAGAGGTCACTCCATCTCTTTACACTCTGTTTGTGTGTGCTCAGACTCTATCTTATTTACAGTTTGGTATACAACTGGGTTTTTCCCTCTCTTTTACCACAAACTTATTCTGAACATCATTTAAAGATAACTTTCTCTTCTAATTATAGTGGTGATTTATTGTAGAAAATTTGGAAAATATAGGAAATTACAAAGAAAATTAAAATCATCCATAATCTCAGTAGCTGGAAGTAACCACTGTGAGCATTTACCGCCACTGATTCTGCCTTTCTTTCTGCGAGTGCCCTTTTTAGTAGCTGTACAATAGGCACACAGCATCAAATTACTTCTATTGTAATGTAGTTAGGTGATTTCTAATTTTTTCTTATGTAAATAATGATGTAATAAATAAGCTTTTATGAAAGCACGAAACATTTTCATAGATGGGTTATTTCCTTAGCTTCTCAGAAATGAAACTATTGGGTCAAAGACTGAATACGTTTAAGTTCGTAGCGTGATCCCCAAGCTGTGTTCTGGAGGGACTTGACAAGTCCAGCGCTGGCAGTGAGCCAGTCAGTGTCCGCCCAGCTGCAGCGTTACCAGACCGAGAAGTATTTTCTTTTAAACTCCTTGTTATTTTTATTTTGATTCTTTTGTGGTTGCTTGTTTTTGTTTTGATTTTGGAGACAAGTCTCATGCTGCTAAGGCTCAACTACCCCTTGTGGCAATGCTCCTGCCTCAGTCTCCTGAGTGCTGAGATTGAGGTGTGGCCTCCATGCCCGTCTTTCATTCCACTCTAACAGAAGTTTCATGGGCAAGGAAGGGAGAGACTGAGCTTCGGGGAGAGAGAGATGCTGTGTTTGTGAGGAGAGGCCAGCACCAGGCAAAGACCATGGCAGTGGGGTTATACAATCGGCGCTAACAGACACTGTGTGGGTGTGTGAGTGAGTGTGTCTGTATGTGTGTGTTGGGCTTTTTGAAGCAGGGTCTCTCTATACAACTCTGGTTGACCTGGAACTCACAGAGACCTACCTGCCCCTGCCTCCTCAGTGCTGGGATTGAAGGTGAGCGCCACCATGCCTTGCTCAGACATTTCTAAGAAACAATGGAGTTTTGACTGAAGCAGCCAGGGCAGGGAAGATGGGAAGTGTCAAGGTTGCCTCTGCAGGCACTAGGGTAGGGCAGGGTTAGAGGAAGAAAGGTGCCCTGCTGGCAGCCTGTCACTTCAGGTGCTAGGGAGGTGCGAGAGGGGGTTAGGAACGCTGCATGGAAGAGCGTGCTGGGGGCAGAAACCAGGGTGGCCATGAATGAGATCCTGGGGATTCGGGAGACTCTGGGAGAGACTTGTCTGCATCCTCATGGTGGAAGGAAGAGTGTGGAGAACGCAGCTTTGCGGGCACCCAGGGACCCACAGGTCCTGGTGTCCAAGCCGAGGCAGGAGCTGGAGAAATGGGAACGTGGGGCTAGAGAGATGGCTGAGCAGCTGCTCCTGCAGGGGACCTGGCCTCAGTGTCCAGCACCCACACAGCAGCTCACAACCATCCATAATTCCAGTTCCAGGGATCCAATGCCTGAAGGGGGCTCTCTAATGGTGCTGACAGGTTTTGCCCTTTCTCCTTCCCTCCCTTGCTAAACCATTAGATTACATTCCGACAGCTAGTCCCCAATGTCCATTCCCTTATTTGGTCACCATTTACTCGTTCCTGACACAAAACACCAAGGTCCAGCCATCAGAATGCATTATCTGGCTACACTGGTTAACCTGTCCAATCGGGACTTACCTACTCACCTTAGCCCAGAATTCCCCTTTTCCCCTTAAAAACCACTCTGCAGAGACACCTGCTGCTGTTGCTGCTGCTGCTGCTGCTGCTGCTGCCTTTGCTGCCACTGCTGCTGCCATTGCTGCCACTGCTGCTGTCTGCTTTGGCTCAACCCAGGGACAGTCCCCTCCTTTTCCCTCCAGGGCAATAAACCTCCTTCGGGCTGAGACTTTGGTTTCTGGTGTGTCCTGAGCTGACTCCAAGTGGTCCCAAGTGCCTTCTGACCTCTGAATATCAGGCACGCGCACCGTGCGCAGACCATACACAAAAGCAAAACAATCACACATGAAACGAAACAAATGTACAAAGGGATTTGTGGGGGAGAGAAAGAAGTGGGGTGTTAGCAAGTCCAGGACCTCCAGAATTCAAGGCGGTGAAGGCCAGGTGGAGCAGAACCTGAGGGAGGAACCTGGGGAGGGAATCCCAGCTGGGACCCCAGCTGGGAAGGAAACTAAGTTGAGGAGTAAAGAGGACTCAACACTTGCTTTCAGCATGGCGAGAGCTGGTCTAAATTCTGTTCCCTGCTTACCTGAGCCCACCCTGGTGCAGAAGCAAAACCTGAAGAAAAGATTGGGGCTACCCTGAGCAGGAGCCATGCACAGGGAAGGCCTTTAAACCCTTTAGTGCTCAAGGGTGTGTCTGCTCCAGAGTGTGAGGTAACTACAGTCAGTGACAAGCAGAAAAGAAGACTCAAGCGGTGTTTTGTTTTTCTTTCATAAAAGATGTTAGATGTATGCCATTTAAAAGACTCTGTTGTGGGGCTGGAGAGATGGCTCAGCGGTTAAGAGCATTGCCTGCTCTTCCAAAGGTCCTGAGTTCAATTCCCAGCAACCACATGGTGGCTCACAACCATCTGTAATGAGGTCTGGTGTCCTCTTCTGGCCTGCAGACATACACACAGACAGACTATTGTATACATAATAAATAAATAAATATTTAAAAAAAAAAAAGACTCTGTTGTGGGGCTGGAGAGATGGCTATGCAGTCAAAACACTTGCTGGATCTGAGTTCCCATGGAGGTGGTAAAGAATACCGACTCCTCTGACCTCCTCACGGATACCGTGGCATTTAGACACACATGCGCGTGCACACACACACACATGCACACACACACATATGCGCACACCATTCTTAAGAACCTTTTAATGACTGTCTTCTATTTGAGATTTTAATTCTTGCTTTTGTCATATCTGTGTATGTGACATAACAGTAGGTGTGAGTTGAGGGCCCCCCACGCAGAGCTTTCTTTTCTGTGTCTTCATGGTTTATAGAATTGGTTCAGGAATGTCACTGATTCATGAATTGCAAAGGGGTGGCTATGAATGGCCTCGACACTGTTTAGAGCTCAAATTAGTCGTTCTTCTGTCATTGTGACCAGACTACCTGGATTTAGGGAAGAAAAATTGAGTCTGGCTCTCAGATTCAAATGGGTCAGTCCATGGTCACATGACCCCGTGTGCTCAGGTACAAGGTGGTGAGGGAGTACTGTTCACCTCCTGATCAACCAGTCCACCAGGAAGCAGAAAGAGTCAGGCAGTAGCCAGGGCTGATGCTCCATGTGACCTGCTTCCTCCAGGTACTTCTCACTTCCTAAAGATCTCTCAGCCTCTAAACCAGCCACAGAAGCCTCTGGGACACATACCAATCAGTCTCTATTAAGGTCCCCTCCTCCAGAACCCAAACTCCAGTCCTCTGAAGATCGTCCTCAGGAGTCCCATCCCTGCTGGTGAAAAAGACACCAGGGACCCCTCCCCCACCAGAACACAGCACACAAGGCTTGAGTTTGGGCCTTTGCCACATGCCGATGAGTTCCCGCCTCCCCATCCCCCCTCCTCCATCTGCTCTGTCCATCTGGCCACTTGGAGCCCAGCAATAGACCAATCCAACATTTCCCCAGCTCACTACCAGGCTCCTGCACACAGTAGGTACTCAGTCAAAAGCTGTTAAATAACCGAGTTCCCACTGACTCACGTCCCTCCTCAGCTCTCCAGAGCAGGATGGTGGTCGTTGTGTCTATTGTTAGCGCTGGTGGCGGGTGTGTGGGGGCTTGAAGATGTGCTATTTTCAATAGCCAGGCATGGGGGTATACCCGTACACCCGTGCTCCTTGTGCCTCAGGGAGCATGGGAGAGGGCAGAGACACTGGGAGATCAGGGGTTTAAGGTCATCCTCAGCTACCCAGTGAGTTTGAGACCCAATGCTATCTCAAACAATTGGTTGGGATGATAGTGTCAGTTGGTAAAGTGTTTGCCTTGTACGTGTGAGGGCCTAAGTTCAACCCCCTAGAATCCATGTTAAAAAAGAAAAAGAGAAAAAGATGCAGGTGTGGAGGCACAGCTCAATCCCAATGCTGCCGAGGAAGAAACTGGTGAGTCCCTGAAGCACGTCTGCTTGGTGAGCCTCAGGCTGCTGAGAGAGCTTATCTCAAAAAAAGCCCAAGGGCCACAGCATCTGAAGACCAACAGGAGAGGCTTTGGCCTGGCCTTTATAGGCATGCGCACTAGGTACCCGCTCCTGCGCAAGCGCACATACACAGGCACACGTGCACGCACACCAGTACACATACACGCACAAACACAAAGATGAAATTTAAAAATAATAACAAAGCTTTCTGACATGTGAGATGTTTAAATGAGATCTAAAACCATCTCCTTTAACTCTAGTTCATTGCCCACCACCCCGAACAGTAGAGTTTACATCGTCACCCAGCCTTCCCAGATTGACCAGACTTGGGGAGCAGCCGTCTCCCCAGCAGCAATTCTGTTCTGGCCCCCATGGGCAGCCCTTCGGAATGTGTTCCTGTAAGCCTAGCACTTGGGAGGCAGTTCAAGGCCAGCCTCTGCTCCTTAGTGAGTTCCAGATCAGCCTGGGCCATGTGAGGACCTATAAGAAAACAAAAAAAAAAAGCCAAAGAGCAATGAAAACGCTTTAGTTTCCTCTTCATTGACCACAGAGTGACCAATATCATGCTGTGAACATGGTTTCTGGCGTCTGCCTCCATACGTCTAAGACAGGCCTGAACCCTTTCCTCTCCTGTCATGTACCAATGATAAGCAGTTTTTCTTCTCGACTCAATATGGTTATGACTCTTGCATAAATTTACAGCTAATGTTTTCCACAGTGGCGCTCTCTGTCCCTCCCTGCCCCCACTCTCCAACCCAGGGCCTGCTTCAAGCATGCTAGGCAAGAATTCCACCACTCAACCACAAGTCCAGTCCTCAACACTTTCGTAACTGAAATTAATAATTACTGTGTTAGTTTTTTTTGTTTAAGATTTATTTTCTTTGTAATTTTGCATATATGTGTGTGTGAATTTGTATCCCTGTGACTGCAGGAACCCACAGAGGCCAGAGAGAGCACTGGACCCCCGCACTGGGGTTACAGGTGGATTTGAGCCACCTGATGTCCCGGGATGCTGGGCTCCGAACTCCAGTCCTCTGCAAAAGCAGACTTCTTAACTTCTGAGCCGGCTTCTCCAGACCCTGGGCTATTATTGGTGATGATGGCTTGGTTTTGTTTTGAGTTTTTTGCTTGATATTCTGGATGTCAAACAATTGTCTTAGACTTTGCAACAGCTTCAGGGTTTCCACCCACCACGGAATTTGGATCATTTCCCCAGCTCACTTTTTCTCAGAGATCTTCTGTCTCCCTCTGTCCCCTTCAGTCTGGGCTGGCTGCTTCGCTTTCCCACGTCCTCAGACTTTCTTTTACTATTTGCCTGATTTGGGGTCTCCAGTCACCCTCTTTCTTGATTTATGCTAAGAGAGGAGAGAACAAGTCTTTGAGAAACTGTGAGCCTGAAATTCCCTCCATTTCCTTGAAGTACTTCGTTAGTAACTGAGCAGAGAATAGAGCTATGGTTGGGAGGTTGGGGCAGTTCGAGGTCAGCCTCTGCTACCCAGTGAGTCCCAGGTCTTCTTCAGGCACACAGGGTTCCAGGACTTCACACTTCTCGTCAAGATGTTTTGTGGAGCAGTCTGAGACCATTCTGATAGCTGATCTTTTAGGGGAAAAAAATCACTATTTAATTTCTGGGGAAACTTTTAGGATTCTTGTCCTTGAGTTCTGAAACTTCTCAACAGGCTGGGTGGTGTCTGTTCTCCTCCATTGTGCTTGGAACACCAAGGGCTCTTCAGTTCTGGAGAAAGTTTCTGTATTACTTATTTCAATTTATTCTCAACTCTTTGACTCTGCTCTCCCCTACTGAAATAAAGTAGTGTAATAAGAGATAGCATTTTAGAATGAGTGTCCAGAAGTCTTTCTGATGAAATGACATCTGAGCAGAATGTGTGTGTGTGTGTATTCTCATCTCTGAGGAAAATCGTTATTTTTCTTTTGTTCCTTGAATGGTACCTTTTCTTTTTGTCCATTTTTATTTTAGATAGATTCTCATCTCGTGTATTCCAGGCTGGCCTTAACTCAATATGTAGCCAAGGATGACCTTAAAGGTCTGATCCTCTTGTCTCCTTCTAGTTTTGTGGCATGTATCACCACTCCCGGCCGGCGCTGGGAGCCGACTCAGAGCTTTACGCAAGCTAGACAGGCTCTCTGCTCACTGGGCTGCACCCCAGCCCTCTTTTGTCTGCTGTGTTTAGTCTCTTTCCCAACACAGAGTTTTCCTCCCATGGTTATGAGTCCTGGCTGAGCCATCAAGGAGAGAGTGATCCGTGACCTAGAAGCTGGTGGGATGCTCTTGGGTCTGGGTGAAGTGCATGGCTTGCCACCTTGGTCACCTCTCACTGCTCAGAGGTGACGCTGTTGGAAGGGATGTTGTCATCCTCAGTGTTTGCCAGATATCGCCTCAGCAGAAGAAGCTCCTGGTCTCCCGCCAGGGAGCAGAGGGGAGTCTGGTGGGAGGGGGACACCACAATGCATACACGCGTTCATTCATTCATTCATTCATTCATTCATTCATTCATTCAGACTTTGGTTCAGCTGCCCTCACCTGGCTCTCAGTGAGTCCCTAAAGTTCCCAGGCCCTTCTAAGATCCAGTTAAGGCAAATTTGTTGCGTTCTAGAGTGCAGAACTCATTTCCAGTCTGCAGTTTCTTTCTCTCCACCCTCAACAACGTGGCCCAAGTCAAGTGGGGGGGGGATGACTCGGGGGTAAAGGTATTTCCTACTGAGTAGACAACATAAGTTAGGTCTCCTGAGCATATGGTGGAAAGAGAACTCACATAAACAAGTCATTCTTGAACCTCCACAGCCTGTGGCGGATGCTCAGAACCCCATTTTATAGAAGAGGAAAAAATAATGAAGTGAGGTTAAGTAACTCAGTAAATTTGCAAGAAAACCAGAAACACCTACACACACACACACTAATATTTTTTTAAAAAAATTTTTTTAGTTTCTTGCCCAAAGTGGCAGAGTTTGGGTTCCTCTGCCTCCCACTTACAATCCTGTGACCTCCTGGAGCTTGCTGTCCGTCCTAGAAAAGACCTGAGACAGGAGCAGAAATTCCTTCCTGGGCTTTCTAGACAAATGCTTCTCTGCCCTCTGGGACAGTCTGACCCCATTTGTCCTTTGTGGAGAGGAACCATGGCAATGAACTGACCATTGTTTCTCAGCACGACTTGCAGTGTTCATAGCAAACTAGACAGAGACCATTCTCTTAGGACAGAGTCAAAACAACAAATCCACCATCAAATAAACCTTAAGCAGATTACCAATTAACACCGAAATGTATTTAAGCAGAAATAAGTTTAATTGTCTAATTAATTTTTCACCAATTAAGTCCATTTTTTCATGTTACATTTTTACATTGCTCTTGCAATGAAAGTAATTGGATCCCTTTATAACCATTTTCCACTTCTTGGTTTCCTAAGTAGTTCAATGCCTCTGTCTATAGGAGACATAAATCGCCCCAAACTGGCCACATTGCAACTTACCAAGTTCATAAAGTAATCCTGTTTGGAGGGTGAGGAAGTGAAGAGAGACAAACAAGAGGCAAAGAAGATGTGGATGATCCAGAAGAAAAAGCACCCATGGGGAAACCCTAAAATGGTCCCCAAGGAGCCCTGCCACCTGGCATTCACAGCCTTGTGAGGTCCCCTCTCAATGAGGGGAAGGCAGACCTAATGGCTCTCTTCTAATGAGCAGAACACAGAAAAACTGACGGAATGTTGCTTACAAGAATAGACGATACAGGGGTTCCATTTTAAGCTTTTAATTTTTATTTTATTTTTGTTGTTTTTCGAGACAGGGTTTCTCTGTGTAGCCCTGCCTGTCCTGGAACTCCCTCTGTAGACCAGACTGTCCTCAGACTCACAGAGATCTGCCTGCCTCTGCCTGCCAAGTCCTGGGATTAAAGGTGTGCGCCATCTCTGCCCAGCACATATTTTAATATTCTTTCTCCTCTTACTTCCATCTCAAAATCTCTTCCCTCCACTCCCATGACATCGTGTATGTGTGTGTGTGTGTGTGTGTGTGTGTGTGTGTGTGTGTGTGTGTGTAGTGGGGGAGCGGCGTTAATGTGCTTGGTGAGGCAGGGTCTTTCACTGGCCAAAGAGTCCCAGGGATCTGCCTCTCCGATGCTGGACTTACAACACACCAGCACAGTCAGCTTTTTGTTGTTGTTTTGTTTTGAGACAAGGTCTCTCTCTACATAGTCCTGGCTGTCCTGGCACTCACTGTGTAGGCCAGACCGGCCTCCAGCTCTCAGGGATTTGCCTAACTCTGCCTCCTGAATGCGCTACCACACCTGGCTCAGGCTCAGCTTTCTTGTGTGGGTTCTGGGATCAAGGCTCAGACCCTCATGCTTGTATAGCAAGTATTTTATCCCAGCCCCCAAGGTTCTGCGTGCTTTCACAGCCACTGAATCCCTTAACCTTTCCTGCTGTTTGTTGTTTGTTTTAGACAGGGTTTCTCTTGACTCTCCTGGAACTCACTCTGTAACTCAGGTTAGCCTCAAACTCACAGAGATCCACCTGCCTCTGCCTCCCAAGTGCTGGGATTAAAGGCGTGCGCCACCTTGCACAGCTCCTTAAGCTCTTTCGATGATTTGTTTCCTGTTCTGTAAAACAGGCATTCTGAGTACATATATCCAACAGGGTTGCTGTGGGAGTCGAGAAGGAGGCAGCTGCCTCAGAAGATCCTGAGGCCGAGCCCCTCGCGTCTACACTGCATGTCTAGCAATCTCAAGTAAATAATGCTTCCTGTGAGCTGATCCTGCACACTGGGACATCATGCCAGTATTAGTAAAGCCAACTTATTTTATGATTTATTAGAATATTGTTTAATTCAACATCAATCTTGGATCAACCTTAAATAAACCATATGTCCTTAAGAATTCATGGGTTTTAATTAGTTTCTTAATTAGCATGTGAGAAGTTTGCAAGCCTGTTCGCTTCACCATCCAAATCCTAAGAACAAGCACTGTGTGACTCTCACATGGGGAGCCCGGACTGAGCTCACAGGCCGCTGAGGTAAAGACTAGCAGACTCCCACCTGCTCCGCTAGCCTGATTCCCCTGAGCCCCATCCCCCTGAATCCTCTCCTTCCAACCTTTCACCCTCACAATCTCTGTCCAAGACCTTCTAGTCTCAACCAGTAACATTTCATCCCTCCCAGCTCCCTTCCCTGTGAGGCTAAGTGCATCCTTTAGATTCACTCATCAACCCAGTCTCCCTCGACAGTGCCTCCAGAAGCCAGCTTTGCAGAGCTGTCGGGGTTAGCGGAACCATGGGCCTCTAACAGACTGCTTCCTTCAGCCTTGAAAACTTCAGCAGAGCCTTTGTCTAAATGGATTTCTTTTCTCCAAGGACTGCATGATCTTGGAGGAGTTAGTGCACCTCTCCGTGCCTCCCGTTTCCCTCCTGAAAACGCAGGCAAGTCCCTACCCTGTAGAATTTATGACAGTGAAGACTTTTGTAAAGATTCATTTATGTATGTGTAGGGGAGTTTTGTTGATATGCATGTTTGCACACCAGGAGAGGGCATCAGATTCCACTATAGATGGTTGTGAGCTGCCATGTGAGTGCTGGGAACTGAACTCAGGACCTCTGGTGCAGCCAGTGCTCCTAACTGCTGCGCCATCTCTACAGCCCCAGTTAAGATTGTTTTAGATGCTTAGAACAGCATCTAATGACCCCAAATTTCAATTGCTCTTATATTCAGTCTGTAATTAATACCGATCTTCCCCTGACCTTTCCAACCTATACAGACAATGATAGCTAAGAAAGGCAACCTAACACAAACTCCTAAAATATTAGGAGGTTTTTATACCTTTTAAAAAGTAACTCAGGTATTTTTTAATGACTGTTCAGTTCTCGTTTATGAACTTTGTGGTTGACAGCTCTGTGCCACAATATTAAAAGGTGGAATTTGCCTGCAAGCTGAGGCCTTGCTATCCTCTCAGGAGCTCCGCGTTCACTACGGAGCCATTAGACTGTGTTATTCCCCTGACAAATGTTACTGGAGTGAATTCCAGGATGGCCAGGACTACACAGAGAAACCCTGTCTCAAAAGAAACAAAATGGAGGGGGGGGAAGAAGGGAGGGGAAGGAAGGGAAGAAGAAAGGGAGGGAGGGAGGGAGGGAGGGAGGGAGGGAGGGAGGGAGGGAGGGAGGGAGGGAGAGAGGGAGGGAGGGAGGGAGAGAGGGAGGGAGGGAGGGAGGGAGGGAGGGAGGGAGGGAGGGAGGAGGGAGATCTGGAGACAACATAAATGTCTAAATTAGCATTAAGTAGATGATGGTTTATCCTCAAAGCCTAGCAACGTACTGCCATTAAAAATCACCTCCTAGAAATTTGCTGTTGACACTTTCTAGCGTTCTCGATACACACTGGGAGGGGAGGGGCGGGTTTCAGAACAGTACTATGCACAGAATGATCCTGTTTTGTGATAAAAATATAAATGTTTATGTATGCAGAGAAAGATCTGGAAGGACCCAGTGCCTGTTTCTGGGTGGGTGGAATTTGCATGCTTCTTTTCGCTCCTTGTACTTTATATGTATTTTGTGATTTTTCTATAATGAGTATAAATTACTTTTGTAGTAAGGAAAAAATTGTAACTACCAAAAATTGTTTTTCTGATTGTAATGCATTTTCTTTGTAGAAAATTCAAAAAGCCTCAAAAGTATAAAAAAATAAGATAATTATGCATCTTGGTCTACCTAGAGAGTCTGCTAACATTTTGGTAAAACTCTTTCTAGTGTCTTTTCTAATACATGCATGAATTTTTAAACTACTGGAGATCAAATTGAACTATTGTTTAATATTTCACAATTTTTTATTACATGGTGAATATTTTCCAAAGTTACTTTCAAATTCTAAATATTACATAGCTCATGATGAACGAGAAAATCAGTTGTCAGAAGGCAGAAAAACCATGGAAGCACCAAAAAGTTCATGGCCTCCAACCACAACACAGAATATTTTAAAGACGTCGCTATGCCCTACAGCTCATGAAACAATTTAAAACATTCCATATTAACAATTTTAACTGTAAAAATTTGAGAAACCTTTTTCTAACTTTGACTAAGCACACTCATTTAGTTCACAACTGGCAAACAAGTCTCTTTGTTTATAATTGGCGATAAATTTCTCAGTAATTATCGTGCATATCTCGGGACTCTTAAAAACTGAGAAGAATCCAATCTACAGGTTGTTTTCAAATCTAGAGAAAACATTAAGGAACTGGGCATGGTGGTTCACAACTTTAATCCCAGAATTCAGGAGGCAGAAGCAAGGGAATCTCTGTGGATTCAAGACCAGCCTGGTCTACATAGTGAGTTCCAGGGCAGCCAGAGCTATATAGTGAGACCCTGTTCAAAATAAATAAATAACATTAAGGGCACATACCTGAAATTCCAGCACTCCAAAGAAGGAAAAGAGGGCAGGAGGATTGCCACACATTCAAGGCTAGCCTGGGTCCCAGGTTTAAAAGAAAATAAAAGTAACAACTAATATAGTTAACACAATCTTATATTTGTAAACGTCTGTCTTATTCATTCTTGTCTTATAGATTGCATCCAAACAGCATCTTCCCCTCCCTCCTCCCCTCTTGCCCTCCCCAGCACCTCTACCTTTCATTGCTCCTTTCCCACAAGAAAAGGGGAGGCCTCCCGGGATATCAATTAAACATGGTATATCAGGTTGCAATAAGATTTTTAATCAGAAGTGTTATGTCATTGGACCAAGTCACTACAGAAAGAAGCAGAACTAGCTAGCTCAAGATTGTTTCTCTATCATCCGGCTTTTCCAAGCACAGCCCCTACATCTAGAACAGACTCTGCAGCCAGAAAACACCTGTGAGCAGCTTATGCTCCTGACACAACACCCCCCACCCCTGTTTCCAGCTCACAGGGTCAGCCTTTCCTCTGCCAGCATCCAGGCTCACAGGCACAGCAGGTGTTTGCTGAATGAGGGTGCCTCCCGTGGTGTGGTGGTGGCATCTTTGGGGACAAGCAAGTGAAGGCAGCCTCTAGATCTAAGTCCCGAATCTGTGCCTGGCAGTTAGGCTTAGCTTTTCCCATTCTACGCCCCTAACAAGCACCGTGACACACAACAGCAAGAGAGACAAACATTCCCTTGTGACTTGCTAGTGTGCTTCTCAGACACCATCAAAGGTAAAATGCACCCGCAGCCCCGGAATAAGGTGTGTGACAAGGTCGAGATTTTGCAGATGTGTGTCTTACTTATGAGGTTGTCCAGAGTACGGCACGGGTGACTGAAACCAGTTGTGAGCCGTCTCTGCAACTCTACCTCCAGGCGCTTCCGTGGGTTTGTCTGGGCGCTTTTGCTTTTGTTTTTGTCAATTGCTCTGATATCTCAATGAGAGTCTCTCCTCCACCCTACCCCATCTGTGTGCGCGCTCTCTCTCTCTCTCTCTCCCTCTCTCCCTCTCTCTCTCTCTCTCTCTCTCTCTCTCTCTCTCTCTCTCTCTCTCTCTCTCTCTCTCTCTCTCTCTTCCTCTCCCTCTCTTTCTGTGGATGTGTGTCCTGGGGACTGAATTTGGGATCTCACGAACTCTGATCTGGCACTCCAACTCTAAATTGTGTCTCCAGCCCTTAAATGAGAACGGGGGGCCATTAAGGTGGGAGTTTGCCTGTGCAGTTCTGGCTATAGAACTCACTCTGTAGACAGGTGACCTCAAACTCAGTGCCTCTGCCTTTGGGATTAAATGTGGTTGCCACCACCGCCCAGCTTAAATGAGAATCTTAATGTAGCTGGTGACACAGCTGAATCTTTGCAGCTGGATTATAAACACCGCCATACTGCACCCAGCAGGCTAAATCTTCCCAGCTAGATTATAGACACTGCCACATTGCACCCAGCAGGCTCAGAGCCACAGCTGTTCTCTCAGTGGTGCCCAGTGCTGTGTTAGGTACACAGGAAGTCTCAAAAAAATTAAATAAATAAATAGCTAGTAGTGGTGGGAGGTGGAGGGATGGGTCACCCTGCGGTTCCTCAGGAAGCCGGCTGAGTTAAAAGTCTGCCAACTATAAAAACAATGGAAGGACGACAATGGAAGCGAATAGAAGACCTGGATACCAATCCACACACCTTCGAATACCTGATTTTTTGACAAAGAAGCAAAAAAATATCAAATGGAAAAAAGAAAGCATATTTAACAAGTGGTGCTGGCATAACTGGCATAACATGTAGAAGAATGAAAATAGACCCATATCTATCACCATGCACAAAACTCAAGTCCAAATGGATCAAAGATCTCAACATAAAGCCAGCCACACTGAACCTCATAGAAGAGAAAGTGGGAAGTACACTTGAACGCATTGGCACAGGAGACCACTTCCTAAATATAACCCCAGCAGCACAGACACCGAAAGAAACAATTAATAAATGGGACCTCCTGAAACTGAAAAGCTTCTGTAAAGCAAAGGACACAGTCAACAAGACAAAATGACAGCCTACAGAATGGGAAAAGATCTTCACTAACCCCACATCAGACAGAGGTCTGATCTCCAAAATATACAAAGAACTCAAGAAATTGGACACCAAAAGAACAAATAATCCAATTAAAAAATGGAGTACAGACCTAAACAGAGAACTCTCAACAGAGGAATCTAAAATGGCTGAAAGACACTTAAGGAAATGTTCAACATCCTTAATCATCAGAGAAATGCAAATCAAAACAACTCTTGAGATTCCATCTTACACCTGTAAGAATGGCCAAGATCAAAAACACTGATGACAACTTATGCTGGAGAGGTTGTGGGGAAAAGGGAACACTTCTGCATTGCTGGTGGGAATGCAAGCTGGTACAACCCTTCTAGATGTCAGTGTGGCGATTTCAAAGAAAATTAGGAAACAACCTTCCTCAAGACCCAGTAATGCCACTTTTGGGTATAAATCCAAAGGATGCTCAATCTTGCCACAAGGACATGTGTTCAACTATGTTCATAGTAGCTTTGTTTGTCACAGCCAGAACCTGGAAACAACCTAAATGCCCTTCAACTGGAGAATAGATAAGGAAAATGTGGTACATTTACACAATGGAGTACTACACAGCAGAAAAAAATAACGGCATCTTGAATTTTGCAGGAAAATGGGTAGAGCTAGAAAACATTATTTTGAGTGAGGTAACCCAGACACAGAAAGACAATTATCACATGTACTCACTCATAGGTGGTTTTTAAACATAAAGCAAAGAAAGCCAGCCTACAAACCACAATCCCAGAGAACTTAGACAACAATGCGAACACTAAGAGAGACTTACATAGATCTAATCTACATGGAAAGTAGAGAGTAGAAAAAGACAAGATCTCCTGAGTAAATTGGGAGCATGGGGACCTTGGGAGAGGGTTGAGGGGGAGAGGCAGGGAGGGGAGGAGAGAAAAATGTAGAGCTCAATAAAAATCAATTAAAAGAAAAAAAGAACTGGGAAAAAAAGCCTGCCAACTGTGGCCTTCTAGGTTGCTTTACCAGCAGGGGACATGGCAAATGTGGAACTGGCAGGAAGGGAGCCATGCACCTAGAAAGGACCTGAGGGAGCAGACAGGTCAAGTCTGCCAGCTGTGCCAGCCATTGGCTGCGTGGGCTCCAGTGAGTCACTTTAGTGACTGAGCCCCTGGCAAAGATCTTGTGGGAAGGAAATCAGAAAATGAAGTGCACAGGCGGCGAGAGAGCACCGCAGAAGCTGCTAGGGGACAGTAGGCGGTCCTCTCAGAGAGCCCAACACCGCTTTAGAAGACCAAATACAGTTCCAGGCCAGCCACGTCTACAGAGAGACCCAGACTCAGAAAACAAAGCCAACGATCAAACACAGCCAAGGATGGTGTGCATATCTTCAAGCCCAGCGTTAGGAGGAAGAGGGAGATAGAAGTCTGTGAGCTCAAGGCTAGCCTGGACAACAACATAGTTAGACTCTGTCGCAAAAAAAAAAATTTAATTAAAAATGCAAAAATTAAATAAAACAGATATATGACATAAGGAACAAAAGCTGAGAAGTAACCACAGATCAGCTCTTTAGGAGAGACACAGCCTCTGTACCTTTGTCAAGAGAGGCAAAAATAGTTAACCACTATTTAGTGTTGAATACCGTGGACGTGACAGCTTTTCAGGAAAACCTTTTAAAAATGCAATTAATTCTAGAAGACTTTTGTTGTTTTGGGGGGTTTTGTCCCACACATGGAGGAAACAGCAATTCAGTAGACTGAATTGAGAATGCATTAGAAGCCCTACACTTGAAAGAAATATCAGAGAAGATGCTTCTTGGGTGAATTGTGTCTTCAGAGAAAATGCAGAGAAACTTTAGGCTCTTTTGTCTGCCAGCATGATACCCCAGGAGACCAGAGGGAGAGCGAACCCAGCAGACTCTGAGGGGACCCTGGAAGCTGCTCCTGTGCCAAGCCTCAATTCTGAGAGCGTGTCTGAGAGGCCCACACAGACCGCAGGGGCCGCTAACACCGTCACCATGATCACTGCTCTGGAAGCAGGGGCCTCTTGGCGACATTGCAGGAACAGAATGGAAGGGGAGATGGGGACTCACATCTGTAATTGTGGTACTCAGGAGGCAGAGGCAGGAGATTGCCTCTGGTTTGTGACTTCCAGATCAGCCTGGGCTACAGGGTGGGACCCTCTCTCAAATGAACAAACAAACAAAAGCATGTAAAAGAAAAGAAGAAGACCAAATTCTTGTGGATGCTATGACTGTAGACTAACTCAAGCTGAGCAGCGATGGGTAAAATAATTCACTACCAATTATCAGTAAACTAAGATGGCATAGAAAAAAATAGTATCTTTCTTCTATGCAGTTAGGTACCAGATATAAGCCCCATCTGTAATTGAGGTGTTCTTTGGGCTGCCAACCAGCTCCCAAATAAAGATACAGAGACTTATTATTAATCACAAATGCCCGGCCTTAGCTTAGGCTTATCCCACTAGCTTTTCAACTTAATTTAACTTATTTCTATCCATCTGCATTTTGCCTCAGGGCTTTTATCTTTCATTCTGCATGCCGTACTTTCCTGTGTGTCTGTCTGGCCCCTGGCATCTCTTTTCTTTCTTCTCCCAAGTCTAACTTCCTCCTGCTTACTGCCTGCCTATACTTCCTTTCTCACTATGGCTGTTCAGCTTTTTATTAGACTAATTGGGTGCCTTAGGCAGGCAAGGTAAAACAGCAACACATCTTTACATAGTAAACAGATATTCTGCAACACCCGTCTCCATGAACAATGGCACAGTAGACGAGCACCGCCCACGTCTAAGTGCACAGGAAGGCTATCACGTGGCCCTCGCACAGCGGTGCAGCAGTCTGCATTAGGGTGAAAGTGTAGCCTGGTTTTTCAACAGGATGGTGGCACTGCCGGAAAGACGTCTGTTTCCACCAAACATCGTATTCATAGTGATTCCAATTCTTTAAAAAAAAAAAAAAAATTAGGTCTGGCAGTAGTGGTGCATGTTTTTAATCCCAGCACTCGAGAGGCAGAAACAGGCGGATCTCTGTGAGGTCTAGGCCAGCCTGGTCTACAGAGTGAGTTCCAGGACAGACTCCAAAGCTACACAGAGAAACTCAAAAAAACCCAAAAGATAAACAAACAAATAAATAAAATTTAGGAGTTGATTTTTTTTTCTTTTTCTTTCCATTTCTTTCTCTCTTTAGTATGTGTGTGTACGTCTGTGTGCTTGCCTCTGCATGTGCATGTTGGAAACCAGAAGAGTATTTAAAACAATAAAATAAAAAGGGAAAAGGAGGCTGGTAGGTGGAGCTTAGCAGTACAATGCTCATCGACGAAGTTCAAGGTCCTGGATCAAACCCCAGTACCACAAAAAAAACATTTTAGTTTAATTAAAGGATGCAAAATGTGCTCAGTCTGAAAGGAGCTCTGGTGTTTCAAGCTTACAAACATAGCCCACTGAGGTCTGGCAACCCTGGCTGATTGGTGTCGATTATCCTGACCACAGCTGAGGCCCCATGGCTCAGAGACATTTAGTGATTTTAAGGGATGGGGTAACAGAGAGCTCTGAGTAGATGGCTCTCACCTCTCTCTGCCCACATGCTCTTTTGTTACTGCCCCCTCCAGCACTGGAGGGGCAAAGCCTGCATGCTGCTGCATGGCCCTGCAGTGTGTCTGTGCTCTGTGAGTCCCTTCCCAAGATGTCTGTGTGAGGAAAAGTCAGCTCCAGTCCACCTTCTCCTGACACATCGCCCAGGCCTTTCTGGAAAGTGCCTATGCCAGGAGTCCTTAGGGCTAACTGTTCACTCTGGAGGGCTCGTACCACAATGAACTCAGTATAAACACCTGCTTTCTTCCTGTAGGGACAAAGGCCTTCTAGTAAGTTCATCATGATCAAATATGACTGTCCAAAACTGGTCATTCATGCAAGTTTCAGGCCTTTAGGTCAAAGGAGTCAGCCAACTGTTGGAGCTCGCC
This sequence comes from Chionomys nivalis, assembly GCF_950005125.1. Lineage (NCBI taxonomy): Eukaryota > Metazoa > Chordata > Mammalia > Rodentia > Cricetidae > Chionomys > Chionomys nivalis. Next base: position 82,549,914 of record NC_080094.1, read on the forward strand.
TGGTCTGTAGGGGCTTACAGCTGCCGGTGGTGTTGCGGGGAGAGCCACTCTCCCGGCAAAGCAGTGCACATGCTACGTCCATAGCTACTGCAAGGTCAGTTACCTTTAGGAAGCTCTGCTTAAATAAATGTAAACTGTCTTTCATGCCAAGGATCTCAAAGACTTTTCAAGGAGTAGTCAGTGAATTTTAACCATAAAAGCCTTGATCCATAAAAAGCAAGAGTGATTATCTTCATTTTATAAATAGATCAAAGGTCATGCAATCAACACAGATGTGGGAAACAGATGTAAGAATTCTGCTTTTGTCCAAGCTGCAGCCACCTAAAACTGGCCCTAGCATTGCTGACAGACCTCTTTTCTGCTCCCTGACTTCTGACCAAAGATGTAGGACTGGCCTTTATGTTTCCTCTTAAGGCCAGAATTCTATGTACAGTTCGCAAGCTTTGATATAGCTGGAATTTAGAAAAGAAAGGCAGAAGAATGATATTTGATGCTTTTCAGAGTTCACATTGGAGCCAAGCCTTCATTGTGGGTCAAATGCCAATAAAAGGAAAGAAAAAGAAAAAAGGGAGAAAAAAAAAAAAAACTCGGTCACCACATCTTTAGGAAGATCGCTTTTATTCTGTCTCTGAAAGAACTTTCTGTTAAAATTAATGACAGTCTATCTTTAGTGACCAAAATGATTGTTGTGGGGTCACTGAAAGTCACTGTTTATTGACAGCTGTGTTAAGTATTTCATTTTGCATATTTTGTATAATTATCACAAATACATGGGAGATATTTATAATTTATTCCTTTTGCAGAGCTATAACTGGGCTCACAGATAGAAGATGACCTGAGAAGGATGAGGATTAAAAAAACAGAAAGAGAAACCAGAAAGGAACTTCATCACCATTGGGTGTGCTCTCTGTGATCAAAGCGCTGTGCTTCCGAGGGCACTGGGGACACAAAGGAATAAAGTGCCCAGATTCATACTCTTGAGCAGCTGAGAGGAAAAGCTAGAGGGATGATAGAAAACACATTAATAATAATAATAATAGCAATTATCAACACATTTCAGTCAGAAGTATTTATAGACTTCATGATAAGTATTAATATTGCGCTTATTACAAGGGACAGTCCCTCTTCTAATGAATTTATTGTCTAACAGGAAAATCAGGTATTCATCAAATAATCTCATCAATTTAAAATTGCAATTGAATGGGATAAAAGACACCAGATGGGCCACAGACTGACAAAGGATTAGTACCCAGACTATATAAAGAATTCCTACACATAATAAAAATGACCAATACATACACTGTCAAATAAACCAATTGCCAATTTAAAAAAATAAAGAAGGCAAAAGGCCAATAAACAGAAAGTCTGCTCCAATCTCTCTCACTTGTAAACAGAGAATTGCAAATTAAAACATTGAAATGCCACTTCACACCCATCGGCTTGGCAATAACTTTAAAGTTTGACATTAGCAAGTGTCGACGATGTGGAACATGGGGGAACGCTCACATAACGCATGGAACTGTGAATTAGTACAGCTACTTTGAAAACCCATTGAGCCATGCCCAACAATACTGCCAGTTTCTATGTCCTGAGTCTAGCAATTCCACACCCAAGTATCTACCCAAGTCTGCTTTCTTTCCAGGAAATGGGATTTTTTAAAAGCTATTATAGCATTGTTTCTAGCAGAAAAACAAAGTAAATATGAGCTAAATATCTTCCAGAAGGTGGCTGGAAAATAAAGTCAGCTGAATTTCTAAAATGGGTCCCTTGTCAGCAGCGAAAAAGCAAGATCTAGAAATACATACATTAATATGGGTTCATGCTGCCTAGTCAAAACAAGCAAGTTACACAATTGTATATGAGATCAGTCTCATGGTATCTCTTCAGCATTGAAAATCGTTTCAGATACCTCTTTCCAAGCACCTACAGGCACCAAGTTATGGAGTAAAACCCAAAGGCACGTGTGGGAATGCAGCACCAAAGTGCTAACGCGATTTTGTTGGGAAAGGACAGAGCTGGTTCAGAGGACTCATCCAGATCCAAAGGGTTTGTGTCCTTTTAAGAAACTCTGGATCTGCCTGCCTCTGCCTCCCGAGTGCTGGGATCAAGACCAGCCTGGTCTACAAGAGCTAGTTCCGGGACAGGCACCAAGGCGACAGAGAAACCCTGTCTCGAAAAACAAAACAAAAAAAAAAAAAAAAAAATCAACTCTGGATTGAGTGTGGCGGTGGTGGCACAAGGCAGGCGGATTTCTGTGAGTTCGAGGCCAGCCTGATCTACAGAGCGAGTTCCAGGACAGGCGCCAAAGTTTCAGAGAAGCCCTGTCTTGTAAAACAAAAAACAAAACAAACAAACACACACAAACCTTTGGATTAAATAGGGGAAATGTTAAGTTTCAACAAAGAAAAGAGGTAGCTTTTGTAAGCTTTTTATAAATATAGTTTTTGCAAGCTTTAGGTTTTTTTTAATTGGCTTTTGACCTATCAAAGGAGTATTTGACTGAGTGGAAGTTGGGGTGGGGTAGGGAAAAGGCTGGTGTGTGTGTGGGGGGGATCCTTAGGATGGGGGACGGCACGAAGAAAACAGAGCCCGTGGGAAGGTATACGTCAAATAACCCTGCTTTGGGAAGAAGGAAGTGAAGTGGGGGCGGGGCACAGACATGACCTTTCTAGGCTTCACATAGCCCGATAATAGAACAAGAGGAGGGGACATCCTTGAAGGGGACACTCTTTGAGTTCAGGATAGTAAGAGGAAGGTTATTGAAGGTTAAGTGCTGAACACTAGAATAGTGCGATCCAGTCATGGTCTAAACCGGGACTAGATAGATCATGAGGCGGCAGAAAATGGCAGACCTGCGTGCCCAGGAAGATAAGGAGGGCCTGGAGCGCCCGGCCTCCCTGCAAAAACTGTGAGACTGGCTGGGGTGTAGGGAGCTTGCGGCCTGAAGGAAAAATAGGATCTGAACGAGGCAGGACAGACACGAGACATCTTGGAGAGAAACACGTTAATAGCCGACGGAGTGTGGCTACTTTACAAGGTCAGAGACAGAGTGGCTTGGGCTGGAGTAGCCACTGCGGGGGGGGGGGGAGGGGGGAGGGGAGAGGACATCCAGGACCCACTTCGAGAGATCGGGTGGGTGGTGTCACCTTCACTGCGATGGAGACTAACGGGGACAAGATGCGGCGAGTTGGAGATGCGTGCGCTGCAAGCTAAGTGGACCTGCGGGGCGTGCTCCTGGCGCTGCGGGCGAGTGGGAGGTGCCAGAGACCGAGGAGGAGTCGGTCACAAGGAGAGCAGAGGAAGCAGAAACTGAACTGGGGCCCTGCGGGATGATGAGGAATGGGTTTCAGGAGGATGGAGGACCAGGATAGGGAGGATCAAGAGGATGCAGGGCAGCCTCCAGGAAGCTAGCGGTGTGCCAGGCTGGGCGGGGCCTGGACACCCTAGCAGAGGTTGTCACCTCCAGCCTCCCGGTGAGATTGTAGTCGGAGCCCCGGGTGCGCCCCGCAGTGGCAGGCGCGAGGCTGCTGACCCAAGCAGTTTCTTCCCTGCCACCTCGGAGAGTAGGGCACCAGAGCAGCTGGAGTTCGGCTCAGGGTACCACCTGGCCATCCCCACCACCGCAGGCGCCTGGCGAAGGCAGGCCGCGCCTCCGGGGCCCTGGGCCGAGGGCCTGGCGACGTGACCACGGCTCTGAGCGCTAACCCGGCGCGGGCTTCCTCCCAGCAGGTCCGAGTCCTTGAAGCCCGCTGCGGCATCCTTGGCCCTCCTCCCAGGGAACCTAGATTTTGCTAATTCGGGAAGGCTCTTAGTTCAGCTACTGATAAGGACGCGAGCTAATAGTTCATGTATAGAATAAGAATAATAAAGATTTTTTTAACAATGCCGGGAAAGAAATAGCCAAACCCGAGAAACAGACTAATAATAACCAGCCAGCTAGAGCTCCTGTGCTCAGCGCTCTTAAGGACAATAATGACGACAACAGCCATAATAGCCACAGTTTATTGAGCGCTTACTCTGCCAAGGCAGTGTTAAGCGCTTTGCAGGCAACAACCCTCAGAGGTAAGTACCGTTATGATCCCAATCTTGCAGGAAACCGGGGCAGAGAGATTAAGTAACCTGCCCCAGGGCACGTAGCTAGCTGGTGTCAATGCCAGAATTCCAACCTAGACTGTCTGGTCTCGTGTAAATCTCAAACCAGCCCGTTAAGGTCGGGAGCGTTCTCTCCATCTTAAAGAGGAGGAAAACAAGGCACGTGGAAATTTAAGTACCTTGCCCAAGGTCACCTAGCTGGATGAGGCAGAAAGCGACCCCAGGGCTCCTCTCTGTCCGCAGAACCCTCGGTCTTGGCCATAGGCGATGCCACTTCCAAACCACCTCCGACAGCCCCGCAGGCTTCCGCCCAAGTTTCCGGGAGGCAAAAGCAGCCCAGGTGGGTTTGGGTAGGTTCCTGCAGCCTCCGCTCTGCTGATGAACCGGGTGTTTTAGAGCGGCGTCCTTGCTCTGCCTTCAGGCGTAGGATGAGGACGCCTCTTCTGGAATTCAGTCCCGTACCCGGCTGCGCGAGCACGAGAAGGGACGGAGCGGGGGCGGAGGCAGCAGAAGGGATCCTGGGTCCCATTTGACCAGCCGCGGGGCCAGGCTCCAGATTTGTCCCCGTGCTGCCGGCAGAGGGCGCTGCCGCACGTGCAAGGAGTTTTCAAGAGCATAAGCTCTGCCTACAGACACCTTGCTGCGGCTTTCCTTCTTCAGGTGAATCCCCCTCCCAAACCTCCAATATCTTAGACCTGCTTCTTTAGACTGAGCAACTGCCTTCCCTTCAACGCTTCCCAAGTCCCAACCGGTTCGCTCTTGTTCTGTTAAGGGGCAAGAATGGGGCTTCCATTCAGTTAAAAGGCCTAGGTATTTGCAAATTTTAAAATTGAGGTAGATCCTCCACTTGAAATAGATAACAAATTTTCTTTCCATTCCAAAACGGAAGATGAAAACTAAAAACGCAGCCAACAGATGAACAGTCTATGTTCATAACAGCCACCACCTATAGGTCGCTCCTTTTGCTCCAGGTCCTTTTTAGACCTTGACTCACCATGGCCTGAACATCGTGAATCATGATTCCCATTTGATGTAAATCAGAAAGTTAATAAATAATGAGATCACAGTTTGATCTAGGAACTCTACCCTTAAAGCCACGTTTCCAAGACCCAAACTGCACAGGTGGACACCGCTGAGCCGAGGGCAGGTTATAACCCTAAATCTAGGGTGCTTGGAAGGACCCTACCAGGAACAGAGGTTGGCCATCTTTCTGGAGCCCTCTTTGGGACTCAACTCTCTAAAACAGAAAAATAAAATCTAGAGGAGCCGCGACAGACACTGAGGGCTTTTTGCTTTTGTTTGGAATAGCATCCAGCGAGGCCCGTTCACTTGCTGTGTCTAGGCTCTGAGGAAAGTCTGAAAAACACAGAAGGGAAGGGGAAAACCCTTTCTGTGGTTTTTACTTTAAATCGAGTCTCCTTTTGCTATTTGTGCTATATTTTTAAATTAACGTGGCTCTCCCCACCCTTGAAGCTGGCACACAAATAGCAAAAACAGAAGGAAAGCCAGCTAGCGACTTTAAATATGGTTCTCAGGAAGGAGGGGCCTGACTTTAAAAGGAAATGGGAATTAAATGAGGTGTCTTGAGTGTCTCAAAGACAGACTTTCCACGAGGAATTTCAATCATGGCTTTTAGAACAGGAGCTTTGTCTGGGTTTGGGCTACTGCTGAGAGTTGCTCCTTTGAAGAGACTGAATCACCCTTCTCTAACAGCCCACATCTCTGGCCATCGGGTGAGAGATCCAGTCTTCAGGGGGATTTTTTTCCTGCCCCGTGGATCTCTAACTCGGGCCCCTTACTTTTCCAGAAGTTTGTTTTGGAAACTCAATCCAGGTGAGAGACTACCAAGGATCACATCACTAGGTGTGGTTATGTAGAACGACCAGCTGGTGGCTTTTCCAGACAGGGAGTAGTGTAGAAAGGAGCTCTGAGATTTGTCACTTAGTAGCTGTCTCTGTTGCACCGTCTTTAAGCCAGAAGAGTTAGCCCTCTTCACCCAACACAAGAGGTCTCAGACTGTCCTCAGCTGCCCCCTGCAAATTCTTCGTCCTTCCGGGTACAGTGTTTCCTTCTTTTGGATCATTCACTCCAGGGATGTGTAAAGACAGCCTGCAACATACCGACCCTAGGGCTGTAGCGAAGATCCCACCAGGAGTTCAAGGCTCATGACTCCAACTTTCCTGCCTGGCTCCAGGATATTAAGAGCTTGCTTCTCCTGCTGGCTTGTGATTCTCATTCCTTTGGCTCATCAGAGTGCTGCTACTCAGACTGAAACAGATCGTGCCATATTTATGAAGCGCGTATTACAATGAAATCCCAAACTGACATAGGCCTCCACTGCTGACAGGAAAATACTATCTAAACCGCATCGACTGTCGGGACACATTGGGTAGAGCTTACCTGGCTTTCAGTCATTTTTAAAGTTGCATCTTGGAATTAAGTGAGTCACAATCATCAGGGGAAGGAATAACACTGATCTTCTGTTAACTCTCACGATTATTCAATCAAAATAGACTTTCAACGTCCACACCCTAAAAAAGACAGAAAGAATACTTAAGGTAAAATGCCAGTTGACTTTTTTTTCCTGGAAAAATCTATTAACACTTAATGATCTTGGCCTTGACTTATTTTTAAAATGAAAGGAATTGGAGGTAAGATTCAAACCGTCCCTGAAAAGGGGTGAATTCATAACTGGTGCTCTCACTGTGTGGTGGGATTGGCAGCCAGCGAAGTGCGAAGTGCGTGCCGGGCAAGAGCTCACCTACTGAGCCACATCCCCAGGCCCCTTAATGTTCTTAACGTTACAAGACTTCCCCAAGCCTTCTTGGTGCAGCTTCATTTCCTCTGAGGAAGGCAGCAGGACCAGAACCTAGAAGAGTGAGGGGCAAAATTTTCTGCAGTCAGGCACGCTCGAGTCTTTGGAGCCAAGGAAACTATATAGGCGCCGCCTATGCGTGAGTGTGCGGTTCTGCATTCTCTGTCTGAGGTCCCAAATCTCCATCACACAGGGGCCTGCGATAAACCAAAGGTAGACCTATCTAGGAAGGACTGTCTTCCTACAGAGACGTTTTGAGTGACCGGGGATCTTCTTCCTAGCTCAGGGTCGTCTGCACGTTCCAGTTTCCAACTCTGCCCAGCTGGAAACTCTCCCAGCGCATTCTGCTGGGAGCTTGCCAAGCCCTTTGGGGAACCGTCTGCGGCGCTTAATCTGGGAAAATGAGTTTTGCACTTTCAGAGTGTGAAATTCCTCAGGGGCATTCTTGTACTCGGAAAGAGAAATCAAAACCTGCTCTTTCCTTCAGGGTCCTTGCCGTTAAGAATGTAAACCCAATACAGTTCAGTTGGTTCTGCCTGCCTGCGGCCGGCCCTGGGTGTGTGTGTGGGGGGGGGGGAGCAAGTGTCCCTCGGGTATCATCTGACCCGCAAGCTTGAGATTTCAGGGGCTTCTGTTGTCGGCGTATATACACAGGGAGGGGCAGCCAGCGCGCCTAAGCCACCGAGGAGGAGCTCAAAACCTCGCTATCTTCCTACAAACCTTGGCGGCGTGGGGCTCTGCTTGCTGTCTGATGCAACAGTTTGCAACGCGGTTCTGGGAGTGGAGGCCCGAGTGCCGCACTCTAGCCCGGCCGACGCGCTTGCGCAGGGTGCACTCTGCCCCGCCCTCGCGGCGGAAAGCTTTTCTCCAGATGTGCCGGGCGGGGACGGGGGCGGAGCCAGAGGCGTGGAGACCTTTGGCAGTTTGCGCCTGCGATCTGGGCTGAATTAGACTTCTCCCGAGGCATTGGCTGACTGACCCAGTGATCCAAAAAAAAATCAGAGAGGCCGAAATCGCCCCAAACGTGCCTGGAGAGAAAAGCTGGGTTTTGAGTCGGCCTCCTTCCGAGTCTCCGGATATCTGATGCTGTACCGCCTATCTTGAACGTTTTATTTGCGGGAGGAAACATGCCACGTCAATATATTCACAAAAACTGCAGATATCATGATTGTCTCCCATATCCTGTTTCTCTAAATTAACTTTAAATCGATTCCCTTTTTTATGTATTCTTGCCCTAAGCAATAACAGTAGAGAAGCCACAGCCTGAAGCCTGAAAATAAACTCAAAACTATTCAAATAAAAAAAAATGGTTTTGTTTTAGCTAAAATCTGCTTACCTACCACATTGGGGGTGTCTGGAGGTAATAATAACCGTTGTACTAAGGGCTGGTCAACGTTTCCAGAACTATGCTAAAAACTGTACACATTCACCTCAGGACACCCTAGGAAGTGGTGGTTCTCTACATGTTTACAAAGAAGAAAAGGAAGGAAGGCCCAGAGAAGTTAAGCAATTTGCTTGAGATCACAGAACCTGGAGTCAAACTCCATTAGCCTGATTCCAGCATTTCCCTTCAAAAGCCCAATACAAGAACGACCCAAGGATTTCTCCAAATCCCACCCATCTTTCCAAGCCAAGTTCAAAGGTTAGGGTCTGAATGAAGGCCTCTGGGGTGCAGGGGAGATACAGGCACAGGAGGGAGGAGGCTCACCTCAACCAGGGCTCTCTACTAGCTTTGCCTTAACTGCAGAATGGCCATAGCAATAGCTTCTTTCCTTCTTTTTAAAGATTGTTTGGTCTACTCCATCACAGCTCCAGTTTTATTTGTTTTTATTTTATGTATACGAATGCTTTGTCTGTAACGTATGTCTGTGCGCCACTTGTGTGCCCTGAGGCCAGAAGAGGGCCTCTTACTCCCTAGAACAAGAGCTGCCGATGATTGCAAACTGCTCTGTGAGTCCTGGGAATTGAACCTGGGTCCTCTGAAGATCAGTCAGTGCTCTTAACTTTTCTCCAGCCCCAGTGATAGTTTCCACTTTTGTTGCTGTTGTTTTGTTTTGCTTTCATGTGTTCTTGAGACAGGGTTTCTTTGTCTAGCCCCCAGCCATCCTGGAACTTACTCTGCAGACAAGGCTGGCCTTGAACTCACAGAGATCCCCCCCCCTCTGTTTCCTGAGAGCTGGGATTAAAGACATGGGCCTCCACTACCCAGTGTTCCTCCCACACTTTGGGTGTGACCAATTCGATCCTCACTTCCCAGCCTAGAAGACTTTTCTGCAATGGGCTTCCTTTCTTCTAAAGTGAGGTGGGTTTCAGGGCTCCACCCTTAGTGTGTGCTGGCTTTGGCACCTGTGTGGATTATGACAGTTAATAGCAATGTACCGTAATGACCTGCTTCCTCATTGGACAAAAATCTCCTCAAGCACACAGCCTGTGCCCGGCTTGCCACTGTGTGTGCAGTCTCTCTCTCTCTCTCTCTCTCTCTCTCTCTCTCTCTCTCTCTCTCTCTCTCTCTCTCAGAAGCAGGGACAGGAGAAACGATTCTGAACCAGCAAGCAGAGTGAGGCCTGAATAGAAAAAGGCCCTTCCTTCCCAGTCCCAGAAGGATGGAAACACCCCCATAGAACACAGAAGGACCCTCTGGCCTGTCTGAGGTTCCTTCCCCAGGTATTATGGCTCCAGAAAACCAGTGGGATGGCTCTGAAACCCCCACAGGTAGAAATGATCCAAACCCGGAACCTCTCAGGGTAGGCACAGTCAGGCCCAGAACTCTGGCGCTAGTGCTCCTGCGGCTCTCCTGGATCATCCCCCTCAGCCCTACCCTTCCCACCTAAGCAAATGAGGAGCTGGAGGGCCAGCGATGCTAAGCTGCCATGGGAAGTCCACCCAGGGATTTAGACTGTCTGGAATTAAACTTCAAAAATAAGCTTTTAACAAATATGTAGAGCTATTCCCACCTCTTTTTCCAAAATTCACCTCACACAGCCTTCTCCCCCACCTCTGCCTCCTTCGAAATTCCTTAGGGGCTTCGAGTTAATCCCCACCTATTCCTACAAATACCCCCTCTACCTCATCCCTACAAATACCCCCTCTACCTCATCCCTACAAATACCCCCTCCACCTCATCCCTACAATACCCCTTCCACCTCATCTCTACAAATACCCCCTCCACCTCATCTCTACAAATTCCCCCTCAACCTCATCCCTACAAATTCCCCCTCAACCTCATCCCTACAAATACCCCCTCTACCTCATCCCTACAAATACCTTCTCCACCTTATCCCTAAAATTGCTTCTTCATTTTCCTCTCTGAGGCAAAGTACCTCATAAATCTATAATTTTCCCCCAAGAATCCTGTGTGTGTGTGTGTGCGCGCGCGCTCCCCCCCCAATGCTGTGTATACCTGGTTGTGAATGTGGAAGCCGGAGATTAGCATTGGGTGTCTGCCTCAGTTGCTTAATCGCTCTCCACTTTTTTCTTCCTCCCTCCCTCCCTCCTTCCCTCCCTCCCTCTCTCCCTTCTTTCTTTCTGTCTTTCTGTCTTTCTGTCTTTCTTTCTTTCTTTGACTTGGGGTCTCAAATTGAACCTGGAGCTTGTCGTTTTGACTAGAGTGACTGACCAGCAAGCCCCCAAGATCTACCTGTTTCTACCACCTAGATCTTGTGTCAAAAATGCCTTCCGCTGCACCCAGACTTTTACCGGTGCTGGATAGCCGAACTCGGGTCCTCACGCCTGCACAGAAAGTTCTTCCAGCACCTCTCTACTCTCCTTTCTGGCCATGTAATCACCCAGAAATTCCACTTACCAGTCAGGAAACTACATATCCCAGAATGCCATTCTCTCCTGGAAAGAGACCAAAAATCCTATGTCAACCATGCGTCTCCTATTTGGGGATCGGAAAATTTGGTCACTAGCTTGGATAAAGATTGGTATGCCCATAGACTTAATTCTTCTGGCCCCAGGCAGACATGAATTTCCCAGGCCTCAGAGATCAGGGGAGGGGATAAGTTATTACAGCAAACAGACCCTTCAATTAGAAGCATGCAAGAAGATTTGGTATGCAGCTTCTGGAAGAGGAGGCAGGACCCCTGTTCAGGAGGGTCTGTTTTCTCCTGCACCAGCCCTTCCCTCTCTTCCCTTTCTTTCTTCCAGAGTCTTCTCTTAATTGTACCACCGAGCCACTCCCTTGTCCTCTTCCCCACCCCGTACCCACACCCAGGCTTTAACCATTTCATATAAAATCCAGCCCACCAGACGGAGGTTTCCTTCCACCCGAATGTTATTTTCAGAAGGAGCCATTGAGGTTGGTGAGTAATTGCAGTGTTGGACCTCGGCAAGCCAAGCTGAAAATAATCAGCGAGCAGATGGGGCGGGAAGAAAGTGGTACCCTTCCACTAAAGAGTGGGAGAAATCCAAACGGGGTGAGTCAGAGAGAGGCAAGCGCAGCGCAGGGCTGGCTGGGCTGAGGGCCTAGAGTTCAGCTAAGGGGAAACCGCCCAAGGTGGGCCCTTTGACTGAGGCTCAATCCAAGGTGGTTCCTGGCTACACATCACAAGTCCGCATTTCTTGTGACAGCCACTATGCTGCTGCTCTTACTCACTTGGGCCATCACAGCCAGCAGGCCACACTGGAACTTGACTGTGCCAACTGACTTGTGTGTCTCTCCAGCCAGGCTTCTCAGCTTCAACACCACTGACACGTTGGGTTGGACAACTTTGTGGGGAACTGCCCCGGCCGGGAAGGAAGTTCAGCAGCACCCTGGTCACTCCTCCCTCGACGCCAGTAGTATGCACACATTCAGTCATGACAGTCAAAGATGGCCAGTGTGCCACTGGTTCAACACCAGTCATCTGGTGCGCCTGGATCTAAACTATCAGTGAACTCTTATTTCCAGGTGCAGCTGCGGATATCCCAAACCCTACTGTGTGCTAGGCTCTGTCCTCTGTCCTGCTACTAGAGCAGAAGACAAGGTAGACATGGGTGCTGCCCTCCGGGAAATGACAGGCTTTCTGGAACAGCTGCCTCTTTCAGTGAAACATATGGAAAAGAAAGACAAGAATCTAGAAAAGAGTCCTGACCCAGATTATGGGAATCAAACGAGGCTCTTGGAGAAAATGGAGACTTAGCCATCTGGAGATGGGGGAAGGAGGGTCTGCAGAACAGAGACAGTGTTCAGATGTCTCGAGAGACTCTGTACACTTAAGGAACCCAGAGAAGTCTGCACGGACTGGGCTAGGGGCAGTGGGAAGGCATCTTCTCTTCTCATCCCTCAAACTTGCATTTCCTGTGCTCCTCTTCTGTGTTCCTAGCACAGGCATGTAAACTCCGGATCATATTTAACCATCTTTCAACCACCAACCCCTCGTCCTTAGTCAACCCTTTCCAGTCAACTGGTTACCAAGCTGTGTCATTCTACCCGGGGACAGAATGCAAGCTGTCAGTCTGGCAGTCTCCACTCCCACCAAACCCCTGGTGTGATGTCGGCTGTCTTCCTGCTCACTCAGACTCACGGAATAGCTTCCTCACGAGTCATTCTCCAGTCCTCCCCTCAGAAAAAGACGTGAATCTGATCACAACTCGCTGTCTTGGCCCTCTTGACTGCCAAAGTCCTGCCACACAGCTTGTCTTCTTCCTGGGACTTTCAGATGCTCTTCCTCACCTATCCCGACGGGCCTCTAGCTTGCTGCTACACAAGACTATGGTCACACCCCACACCTCCAGCTTTCTGCTCTTATCTCAATGCCCTTCCCAACAGGCAGCTGTGAAATCCTCACCAACCACTTAAGACCCAGCTGGAACATGCTCTCCATGCTCTTCTCCCTTCCCAAAGGGGCTGCTCTTTCTTCCTCCGTCTGTTTCCACTGGGCCTCAGAGGGCCCTCTACCGCTGCTGTGTGACCATTTGTCATGGGGGTCCATAATTAGATGTCTAAATCTGTCCCTTCCTGCAGGGTCTCATCAGCAGGTAATGAAGTAAACTGACTGTCCCATGCACATTCCTCCTTACGCTTCTTCAGAGAGCCGAGGAAATAAAAGCTCGGTGTATAACTTCAAATATCAGTTAAGCGGTTGTAACCAGCAGATCCCTGAACCTTCATATCAATCACCCTTTCCACAACTCAAGCTTGGGCTCACAACCCTTACAAAGGGCTGAGCAGAAAACTCAGGTTTGAATTAGTACGCAACAAAGACTTCCTTGATCCACAAATATCCATTCTCCCCTTCTTTAAGAACAAAACTGGGGGGCTGGAGAGATGGTTCAGAGGTTAAGAGCATTGCTTCCTCTTCCAAAGGTCCTGAGTTCAATTCCCAACAACCACATGGTGGCTCACAACCATCTGTAATGGGGTCTGATGCCCTCTTCTGGCCTGCAGTATACACACAGACAGAATATTGTATACATAATAAATAAATAAATATTAAAAAATTATTAAAAAAAAAAAAAGCAAAACTGGGGCATGGTGGGGGCAGGTTGGAGAGATGGCTCAGAGGTTAAGAGCACTGGCTGCTCTTCCAGAGGTCCTGAGTTCAATTCCCAGCAACACACATGGTGGCTCACAGCCATCTATAATGAGATCTGGTGCCCTCTTCTGGAGTGCACACAGAACATTGTATACATAATAAATAAATACATCTTTAGGAAAAAGAAAAAGACTGGGGGCTAAAGATACCTCTCAGTGATTAGAGCACTGGCTGCTCTTCCAGAGGTCCTGGGTTCACTTTCCAGCACCCTTGTGGCAGCTTGCAACTGTCTATGACTCCAGTTCTGGGGAGTTTGACAACCTCTTCTGCCCTTCTACGGTACAAGGCACATAAAATTCAATTTAAAAAAGAATAAAACGGATTTTTGACTGAACAGATGGCTGTTTTGGTGAAGACCGCATTTGTCAGCTTCCCTTGCAGCTGAACATGGTCATGAGTCTAAGTTCTCACAGCGAGTGGAGGCGACTGTATTTTCTAACTGTGCTCTCCCAGGGAGCACATGCTGCTTCCTGGGCCCTTCCCTTGTTCTTCTCCCTGAATAGGAAGAGACAGAAAATGAGTCTATCTCCTCAGACTAAAAAGGGAAACTTTGTCTAGATGATGACCAAGCCTCCCAACAATCTTGGACTGTTTTTATCTAAACTCTGACATGAGACAGACATCTTTTTCTGTTTTGCTTGCACTTTTGTATTCGGAGGCAGAATTTCCAATACTCTATAAACACCTGGCCGTCCAGCTCTGAGGAATGGGCTCAGGACCAAGCATGTGAGCTAGTTAGGACTAGTAAACAGAAGGAAATGAGATGAGCGCGTCTAGGAAGAGCGTTCTTGTGTTTATGAGAGAGCTTCAAGGAACACCCTTCTTCTCTCTCCCTCCAGACACAACAGCTCCCGGTCTGCGGATGGAACGACATGCCGAGGAAGGCAGAAACTGAAGGCGCAGTCTAGGGATGGGCAGAGCTTCTTTCCCTGGAGGAGATATGGCCATGCGCAGTGAGAGTCTGCTCTTGGCAGATGGGCATGGCTGTGGGAACAGGAGGTAGCCATAAAGAGATCTGGGTCCCAGTCACATGCGATTCGGTCACATTCTTCCCTTGCATTCCTCTACTCACTGCCTGAGAGGCAAATTTCATGCCTCAGAGCTCCGTGCCCACCGGTTTCTGACGGGAATTACTCCAAAGAAGGTGCGAGAGGAAGATGGAAGCGGGAAGGCAAGTTGTCTGGTATTTCCCAGTCCTTGGCATCTCTGGTGACAACCACTCTTTGTGTGCAGCCTAAGGGGCAGAGGAGGTTCACAGCTGGTCACAGGCCGCCCGACCCTCCCTCGTCCCCTCCCTTCCTTTCACCTTGCCAACCATGTTTTTCATTGAACCTGGACTCTGGTACCCTAACTGTACCCTGCCTGGTCCAGATTGGAAGGAGATAGTTGTGGGGTTGCCTCCTGCCCCTGCTGAATCCGTGTAGAACCTCATGGGACAAAGTGTTAGGTAAACACCACATAAGAGGGCCGCTAGGCCTGCATTCTGCAACTAGGCCACCCCAGTACCCATGGGTGCCACTTCAGGTGGTCATGCTGGTGGCTGCCAGACCCCACGGTGTTCCACACACGATGGAACACCATGGCAATAGGAGAGAGTCCGTGGTGCCTTCCTGTTTGTTGGATTTTAGTGCTGCTCACATTCTCCTCGCTTTAGTGAGAATCCCAGCAAGGCTGCTTCCTAGCTGTGACCTCAGAAAATAACATAGCCTCTTGGTACTTCAGTGCCCTGATAAAACTACAAAGAAGCTCGCCATGTTAGTGACTCAGGACAGCACTAAGCACATTGCCCGGCACAAAATAAACAGTCAAAGGTACCAGCGAGCACGACTGATGATGGTAACTATGACAACAGCCTGGGCAGGGTGAGAGGCAGCATCAGTCTACCTAGGAGAACATCCGGGAAGCAGGGACAATGGCAGAGAGGGAGCCCACTATGTGGCTGTCAAAGTGTAAGTGCTAAGATTTGGGGTCTGTGAGTCCCCAAGGACTGGCACCGTTTCCCTGGCATCTCAGCTGTCCTCTCCCTCTGTCCATCCCCCCCATCCTCTCTCCCCTGCTGCTTCTCAGCCGCTGCCGAATTTCCATCAGGGGACTGCTCAGCGACCCCAGAAGGTGGGGCTTGGCGGTTCCTGGGCATGCGAGACCAAAGACTGGATCCAAGGCAGGAGGGGCCTGCAGGAGACACCAGCCTCAGGTGCCCTTCCCTCACGCTGCTTTTCACCTGGTGAGTGCAAGATACATCTTCACTTCTGGCACACTTCCATGTTTACCCTCCAGTCACCAGGCGAGCCGCGATGCGCTGCCGCCATTATCCCTAGTGGCATCCCAGTTTGTTTGTGTGCTGGATTTTTGTTTAGTTTTTCTACAAGGTTTCTATATAACAGTTCTGGCTGTCCTGGAACTCATTTTACAGACCAGGCGGGCCTTGAACTCAGAGACTCACGTGTTTGTCCCCACACCACCTGGCACACCCCAGTAGTACAAAGGCAGTAGTCAAATTTGGGGACGTTAAGGAACCTCCCTAGGGTCACACAGCCTGAAGGTGGTAGAGACAGAATTTTATCTACCATGATAAAAGTTGCAAGCAAGCTGTGTGGTGGCAGCACACACCTTTAATCCCAGCAGGCCAGCGGCAGAGGCAGATAGACCTCTGAGTTCAAGGCCAGCCTGGTCTACAGAGTAAGTTCCAGGACCGCCAAGGCTATACAGAGAAATCCTGCCAAAAGAAAAAGAAAGAAAGAAAGAAAGAAAGAAAGAAAGAAAGAAAGAAAGAAGGAAGGAAGGAAGGAAGGAAGGAAGGAAGGAAGGAAGGAAAGAAAGAAAGAAAGAAAGAAAGAAAGAAAGAAAGAAAGAAAGAAAGAAAGAAAGAAAGAAAGAAAGAAAGAAGAAAAAATGCAGGCTACCCAGGAGGACTTACTGTGACTCTCTGCTAGAGGCTTTGCAGGGAAGGTTCATGGGTGCTGGCATTTGAGACAGGAGGTGAGACCCCGGTCTGCCTCAGTGAGGCCTGGGCTGTCTCTGGGATGCATGCTACGTGTTAGAAGGGCTGAGGACTTGGTAGGTCTCCTGGGACCAGGGTCGAGCCTGCTGCTTTCCTCCCCTCTTAGTCCTGGGGAGATAGTTTCCTGGAGAGCAGTCTTGTTCTCTGAAAACTCAGGAAAAGACAGACACCCTGGAGTGTCTCATCCCCAGATACCCACCTCCTGGAAAGCCATCTCCAAATGTCCCCAGCGTTGCTGCAGGCTGTCTCTAATGACAGCACCACAGATGCCACCCCCGGGGAGACAAGTGGAGGAGGCCATGAATAAGTGCCTTCGTTTGTCCTTCTGAGGTTCTGGGTCCTCATCTCTCCGGTGGCCTTCCTGTGGTCAGCTGTCTGATAAAACTGACCGAGTCCTCCTCGTCCCCTTTTAAACTTCTTCTTCCCAGGTCACAGCCTTCCCTGACCATTTGACTACTTTTGGAGGTGGGGGTACTCTTTCCCAGAATCCTCCCCACACTGTGACCTCTGGGTCTGCAGGAGACAGTGGTTTCACCATTCTCTGCTTGTGGCCTGCTCAGGACCGACTCCCCTGAGAGCAAAGGGCTCAGAGCTGGAGGCACGCCCCACCCTATGTGTAAACACTAGTTGGGCACCAACTGACCTCAGGAGGGAAGTGCTGGCTGCTCCTGCCTCTCCCAGCCTGCCACTGAGGTTCCAAAGGAATTGCCAGGCTAAGCTGGCGCCCTGGCCCCAGGCTGCCTCCGTCCTGGAAACAGTCACTCAGAGCCAAGCCTCTAGCTAAAGGTGGATGGAAGTTAAAAATTCCTAAGCATGGCTTGCCAGGCCGGGTCTGGAGCACCGTGTTGGACTGTGCCCATGACTCAGTCTCTCTAATTGAAATAGTTTCAATGATCATACTATCCCTTCATAAATGCAATCTGCTTGTTTCTTTAAAACACCAACTGTCATTACATATAGTAAAATATTAGTAGTTTTAATGTTGGAGGGAGACTATATGGGGTTTTTATTATTGTTGTTGAGTCTTGTTTTGCTTTTGTTTTTGTTTTTCAAGATAGAGTTTTTTCTGTGCAGCTTTGGAGCCTGTCCTGGAACTCACTCTGAAGACCAGGCTGGTCTTGAACTCACAAAGATCCGCCTGTCTCTACCTCCTAAATGCTGGGATTAAAAGCGTGTGCCACCACCGCCCGGCTGGAATATGTGTTTTATTATTATTTGAGAAGTGCTTTTCTGTACTGTTAAAATTTTCTTTAAGTGAAAATGTTTCTAAATAAATAAGAAAACGGGTTTGGGGGTGCGGGTTTGGGGTGTGGGTTGAAGGTGCGGGTTTGGGGTGCAGGTTTGGGGTGCGGGCTTGGGGGTGTGGGTTTGGGCATGCAGGTTTGGGGTGCGGGTTTGAGGGTGTGGGTTTGAGTGATGAAGCACAAATCTGGACACGTGAGAACTTGAGCTCCTCCCCATTAATGTAAACTAAGACCACCATGGCTTCATTGGGGGTAAGAGTCAGAAAACTTGAAGCCTATAAAGACGAACACACTAGGACCTCTCCTCTAGAGCCAGACTAGTGTTATTAGCATGTTTTCCCCAGTGCATGTTTATGCCATGTTATTCTTTTTGGTTAAGGAAGGAAATCATGGAACTGGAGAGGTATCTGCAGTTAAGAACACACAGGGGTCTTGCAGAGGATCTGAGTTTAGATCCCAGCATGCACATTTGGCTCACAGCTCCAGTTCCAGGGGATCTGATACCCTTTTCTGACCTCTTTGGGCTTCTGCGTGAACACGGCACACATAAACTCTCACAGACATGCATGCATGCATACATACATACATACACTCTCACAGGCATACATACATACATACATACATACATACATACATAAACACAAAATAAGTAAATACACTCTAAAAAGTATTCATGACTGCAAAACTATATCCCCTTAACAATATATTTAAGGACAGTTTCTTGTGCACTTATTTACTTAAATATGCATCTTCTAAGGAATTTTTCCTGGCTTAATCCCAAGGTTCTAATTCTATTTAGGAAAAAAAAAAAATGGGGTCTCACTTCATAGCCCAGACTGGCCTCAAACTCTGTTCTCCTGCATGATCTTCCCAAGTACTGCGATGACCAACTTACAATTTTTTTAAATGTATCTTTTAAAGAGGGCATGTGCATGGTCATACATGAGAAGATGTGCATGCATGGTGTATAAGAGCACTGTATGAGTACATGTGTGTGCAAGCAGGAAGGTAGACTCAGGTGTCATCCTCAGGTGCCATCAACATTATTTTTCTGAGACAGAGTTTCTCACTAGAATCTGTGGCTTTTCAGTTAGGCTAAGGTTGACCAGCAAGCCCCAGGGACCCGGCTGATTCTGCCTCCCAATGCCGGGATTTCCAGTCTGTGCCACCATGTCTGACTTCTTATGTGGGAGATGGAGAGAGAGCTCAGGTCCTCACCTTGGGTAACCAGCACTTTGCCCCCGGAGCCACCTCTCCAGCCCTGCTGATAAAGTGTTTGTATGAGTGCGATTCGGGGGAACATAGGAAAATAGCAACATGGACTGTGAATTGTTTTATTTTTTCTTATGTAGAAAGTAACACAGTCTACATTTGTTGCTGAAAAAAAACAGAAAATAGAGATAAACAGAAGAAGATGTACACTCCTATAGCCAGGAAATAGTGTCTGCTGATATTTTTGCTTTTAGCATTTCTATCTACTTTTTATATACATTTTAAAGCACAATTGGGGACCAGCAAGATGGCTCAGCAGGTAAAGAGTCTGGCGTGTAAACCTGTCGACCTGAGGCCAAAAGAGACAACTAACTCCAAAAAGTTGTCCTCTGACCTTTATATATGGGCTGCAGCACACCCACGTATATACGGAGATCTTGCACACATACACACGGTAATAATAATAAAATTAAACTTGCCAAGTGTGGTGGTGCACAGCTTTAATCTCTCCTGTAGCGACAAGCGCCCTGCCCTGCCCATTGAAGGGGAAGTTACTGGACAGGACCTGGCAGACAGTGCCACCAAGGTGAGGCAGCAGAAGTCTTGGAGGTGCCATTCACTCTTCATTTGAGTTCTACCAACGCTATCAAGCCCTACCTTGGGCCTCATCCCTGCTAAACCCTAAGCATGTCTCATTGAAGACATGATTCCCAGCCTCAGGAGTTCAGTTAACTGTATGTTTTCGAAGGTTCAAGCTCTTCAGCCTGCAGTCCTGTAGCCTAGACCTCTAGATCTGAAACCACAGATGCTACTGGACTAGAATCATTCAGTCTCCTCAGGTTTCCTTGATGAGGGCCACCAGGGGCCATTTAAGGGTGAAAAATGTCAGTCTAGGCTCCTGGAGAACATTTAAAGCAGGCAGTCCTGGAAGCGCTCTCTACTGAGCCCAGAGCACGACCCCAATTGAGCCCTCAGCAGTCACAAAACAACAGAGATCCAGGTCCAAATCAGTCCTGAGCCTGGAGTTCAACTTCACACTTCAATAAGTGACTTTGGGCAATTAGTTCACCTCTATTAACCCCAGTCTGCTCCTCTGTAAAACAGGGGTGACCACACATGTTCTGCTTTTAATGTTTAATGCACAGCTTTAATCCTTGCACTCGGGAGACAGAGGCAGGTGAGTTTCTGTGAATGCAAGGCCAGTCAAGGATACACTGTGAGAACTTGTCTCAAGAAATGACAGACAATTTGTGATTGCTTCTACTGTTACCAGAGGATGGACACTTCTCAGCGCAAGAAATCTGGAGAGATCCCAATCTGTCCCCTGCACTGTGGGCTCTCACCTAAGATCTTGACCTAGAAATCAGGACACCACCTCTTCCTTCCTTTTCTCTCACATGCTTTCTTTTTCTTTCTTTGTCTTTTTTAGCTTTGGCAGGGTCTCGCCGTGTACCTCGGGCCGGCTTTGAACTCTCATCCTCCTTCCTCAGCCTCCAGAGAGCCATGTTTCACCACACCCTGGACAGCCTGCTTAGGACTGAGTTCCTCCTGCTGTCAGAATGCACTCATGAATGTGCTTGATAGAGTGTCTGACAAGTCATGTGTACTACACAGCATTGTTTCTAAATGAACTGAAAGCCAGTCGCTCATTGCGTTGTCACTAGGTAAGTAGTTACAGCGAGGACCTGAAACAAGATGCATAGGACACCGCATTCTGTCTGACTGCTGGAGGTACTCAGTCGTCACCGACATTGTCACCGTCTCTTATGTCTCTTATGTCATTTGAATCCTAGGCCTCAGGAACAATGGGGTCTACCCACCACGCATCTTTAGGAATGACAACCATAAACTCTGGGGCTCCAGAGTGTGGGCTTCAGACCCACTTAGTGCTTATCCCAGCACGAAAGAGATTGCTGAGCCCCAACCCCTTCCAGGACATTCTGAGGTAGGCAGGTTGGACAAGTTTCATCTTTCTGCTTTTGGGATTGGGAGGGTGTGATCCAGGCGCCTCCCACCTCAAGGGTCAGGCAGCTGTGGAGGCTCCAAGGCTGCTGCTGTGAGGTGAGGAGGAAATGCGAGGTCCCTGTTGATGATGCCATTTTCAGGTGCTCACGGGTGGCTCTGTTGCCATGGAGACACTGGAGGTACTGAGCAAGCTGTAGCCTCTCTTGAGTCATGAGTCAGGTTCCATTTTATTTATTAAAAAATAAAACCAGCAACCTGACCTACAGAAGACAAAGCGAAGCTCCAGGGGCAGGTCGAGATGTCCGCTGCCTGGGGAGATGAATCAACTGTGTTACGCAGTTCCGGGGTCTCCTGACATCAGCTAGTCCCTAGAAACATTCAGAAATGTGTAGATGGGGTAGCAGCAGTGCAAATGTTGGACTGTGGGAAACACGAATAGAAATCACACTGCTGAATGGAAATTGTATACCAGGGTACATGTCTGTCTTCCCAGCTCTGGCCCATGGGGATGCTAACTTTCTCAGATATAGAAGTCCTCAAGGAAACTGTCACAGGCAAACCTTACACAAGTGAAGCCCAGACTTGGCCCAGAGATGACCAGACTGAGCCGGACCACCCACGTGAGACACAATGGGAGTGTCCTCCCCATCCAGGTTGAACCCAAAGATTCCTTGGAGAGGGACAGAATTCTGGAGACACCCCCTTCCTGTTTGGAATGTGCCCGTGTCCCAGAGCTCCTACCCAAGAAGAATAGGCAATGAGGACTTCAGCTTCCACGGGCACTTCGGATGACCCTCGCCTTGCTCTTTACCTCCTGGAAGGACCATTATCACGGTAACAGTGACACGGGGACCCTCTTCTTGACTTGGCACCAGTCCAGAATCCTGGACCTGTAGTAGAAGAGACAGAAAACCTGCTCAACTCACTGTTGATCCCAGAGACTGAATAGGAAAATTTTATTTCTTCCTCTCCCCCTGATGTTGGTGTGGGCTTCCCTCCTAAACCAGCCTTGGGCTCCACCATTGCCTTCACAACTGCAGGCAAGCACAGAGATTAAGCCCTTGAGCGCTGAAGACAAGACCACTCGGTTTAAGCTTGATTTCTGCCCAGGTATGTGACTGGGTCCCCATTCCCGATAGGAGAGAGCACAGCAGAACAACAGCATGGCCCCAGTAGAGAGGTTTGTCTACATACAAATCACAAGTCACATGGTGACTCCTACTTATAATCTCAGCATCCTGGAGTCAGAGGCAGGAGGATCTTCATATATTTTTTGGCCAGTCAGAGATTCAGAGTAAGACCTTGTCTCAAAAGGTAGGCTGTGGTGTAATGTTGCTCCATTTGCCTTCATTCGGGATGGTGTGTGGGTTCCTGTTCTGATTAGGGTTTCTATTGCTGTGATGGAACATCATGATGAAAGAAAATTGGGGAAGAAAGGGTTTATTTGACTTATGCTTCCACTGTTCATCATCAAAGGAAGTCAGGACCACATTCAAACAAAGCAGGAATCTGGAGGCAGGAACTGATACAGAGGACATGGGAGGTTGCTGCTTACTGGCTTGCTCTTCATGCCTTGCTCTGCCTGCTTTCTTATAGAACCCAGGACCTCCAGCCCAGGAATGACCCCACCCACAAAGATCTGGACCCTATCCACCAATCACTAATTAAGAAAATGCCGAAAGGCTTGCCTGTAGCCAGAGTCTATGGAGGTGTTTTCTTCTCAACTGGGGATCCCCCCTCTTAGAAGACTTTGGTTTGTTTCAAGTTGACATAAAACTAGCCAGCACAGTTTCCTCAGAGTGACCTACCAGGTTCCACAAGACCTATTCTTTGGCTGCTCACTAAAGCCCTGTATCTCCCCCATCCTCTCCACCTGATTAAACATCCGTTTTAACTTCAGAGGAGGGGACTGTTTTTGTCTAGTGTGTGTGTGTCTGTGTGTGCGTAGGCATAGACTGTTCCTTCATTTCCAGGTTGCCCTAAACTGAATAATCACACAGAAACTATATTAATTACAACACTGTTTGGACAATAGTTCAGGCATTTTCCTTGTTAGCTCTTACATCTTGAATTAACCCATTTCTATTAATCTATGTATTGCCACAAGGCTGTGGCCTACCTAAGGTAAGCGTCTGTTGGGCATCTGTCTCCTTCGGCAGCTACATGGCATCTCTCTGACTTTGCCTACTCTCTCTCTCTCTCTCTCTCTCTCTCTCTCTCTCTCTCTCTCTTTCTCTCTCTCCTGATTTCTCACCTGGCTTTCCTCTGCTAAGCCACTGACCCAAACAGCTTAATTCATCAACCAATAAAAGCAACACATATACAAAAGGACATCCCACATCATTGTGTGTGTGTGTGTCTGTGTCTGTGTGTGTGTCTCTGTGTGTATGTTCTTCCTTTTGTTCTAATTATTTTTTCGCTTTTATCAATTTAATGAACAGGACACTTGCTTTTTCTTTTCTTTTTTTTTTTTTCTTTCCTTTTCCTTGTTTTATAGCTCTGGAGCCTGTCCTAGAACTAGCTCTTGTAGATCAGGCTGGCTTCAAACTCAGAGATCCACCTGTCTCTGCCTCCCAAGTGATAGGATGTGAGCCACCACTGCTGGCTGGCCCACTTGCTTATCCTTTAAGACAGCATCAAGAACCCCAACCAGCAGGAGAAATGGTTCAATAGTTAAAAGCACTTGCTGTTCTTTGAGAGGACCTGGGTTAGATCCCCAGGACTTACATGGTGATTCACAACTGTCTGTAACTAGTCGCAGGGGATCTGACTTCTTCTAGCCTCCATGGGCACCAGGCATGTACATTGTACACAGACACACATGCAGACCAAATACTCCTACACATAAATACATTTTCCAATTTTTTTTAAAGGACCTCAACCCTCTGAAACTGTGTAGCCCAAGTGCAGGGCAAAGCATAGCCTGCTCTGGACTACCTGGCCTCCTATACTGCAGTCCATGTTGGGAACCCTTCCCAGCTTCTTAGGTTTTGCTTTGTTGTGTTTTTCTTTTTTATGCATGTGGGTATGTGCATGCACACAAGTGTATGTTTGCGTGTCTACATGCACATGTATGTACGTGCACTTGGAGGCCAGAGGACAACCTCAGGTACCATCCCCTACTATCTCTCACAGGCTTGAGGTTCAACCAATTAGGCTAGACTGTGTGGCCAGTGAGCCACAGGAATCCTCCTGTCTCTGCCTCCTCAGTGCTGGGATTAAAGGCGTGCACCACCACCGCCCGGCTCCTGATTGAGTTTCTTAAAGTGCTGCCAAGCCTCCACCCAGTCAGAGTTGGCCGTGACTAGAAGTGTGTGCAAAGCCAAGAACTCCGTTTACAGATGCAGAAGATGAAGGCCAGATAAGAACAGGAGGTGTGGTTGGAGAAGGGTCCCCTAAGTCTCTCATTCCAGGCACTGTGAACCATAATCTACACACAAATCAGTGCGTATACACATCAGATCCAAGCGCTGGGCTGTGTCCTGGGGCATAGACGAGTAAAGACAACCCCCACACCTTTCACCACAGCTGTTGAAGGAGCCATGGGGACTCCAGAGCTCCTAATCAAACAAGAGTGGAGGGAAAGCACTGGCTGTGCTCTAAACCTTCGGATCTCGTCCTACTACCCACTAAAATGCATATATTGAGTCAGTCGCCTTGCCACACATCCAGAATCCCAGAACCTGAGAGGTAGAGGCAAGAGCCTCAGAGCACATCTTCTGCTCATAGCAAGTTTTAAGCCAGCCTCGGCTAATGAGACCCTACCTCAAGAAACATGGTCCTCTGCAAAAGCTTGTATATTGAATCATCAGGATGGTATTAAGAGGTGACCAGGAAGGGGTAAGGTCATACTAGTGACGGGGTGAGGCCTTATGGGTGGGGTTTGTGCCTTTATGGGAGTTTTGAGAGGAATCCCTTGCCCCTTACAGGCACAATAAATAAATAAATAAATAAATAAATAAATAAATAAACAAACAAACAAATAAACAAACAAACAAACCATCTATGAGCCAGAAAACAGACATTTGAATTAACTGGGTTCCTATGTTGGAGGTGTCAGCTCTGGAAATAAACTTTTGCTTAGAAGCTACACAGCCTTCGTCTGGTGTTTTGTTCCGCAGCACAAATGGACAGTTTCCACGTCTCATTTCCTGAAGCTAATTCCCAGGCAGAGGCAGCTGTGTTGTCTAAACAGCGCACACACAGACAAATGACGTAACTCCACAGGTTAGCCCAGGTGAGCACTGGAAGTGTCTGAGCCTTCAAGCAGTCAGGCCAAGAGCCATGCATAGAACAGGGCCCTGGAGCTGGACTCACCTGACTGCACATCACATGTCCCCTCCACTCTAGACCTCACCAGAACCTCTCCGGGCCCTTCAGACATGCTGGACAGTGTTTCTTGTCCCTAACCTAATGTCAGCGGCAGTTTCTTTGCTTGCCTCTCGCTTCCCACAGATGAGCAATGGGGGCCTGAACTTGATGCTAAACTCTGCCCCTTCTGTTGTTAGTGTGAGATCTTTCTTATACATCAGCTGGATCAAGCCAGGGTCCTTCTCAGACTCTCTAAAACTTCCCATCAGCCCAATCAAACCGAGCTCCTTAGCCTCACCCTGCTCCCTTGATCAGCCCGTTTCTTCCCTACATCCATCCCCATCCTGCCCTCCAGCCTCTAGCTGGGCTGGGCGATGGCAGAGTCCTTCAGCCCTTTCCCTCTTCTTCTGTTTCCTGAACATGTTTTAAAAGTGCACAGCTGTCTCCTTCCTGCCACTCAGTGTCCCGCCCCATGACCCTGCCTCCACGGGGGAAAGTGGAGAGTCAGCACTCTCGAAGCTATCGTCTCTTCTACACACTGAGAGCCGTCACCACCATTGCTATGATTGGTTTTACTTTGCTCTCATTGTCTATGAAAAGACAATTCTTTTTTTTTTAAAATAAAAATAAATGTTCTTTTTTTAATAAAATGGGTTAATATAATTTTTTAAATTTTATTTATTTATTTATTTATTAAAGAATTCTGCCTCCTCCCCATCCCCACCTCCCATTTCCCTCCCCCAATCAAGTCCCCCTCCCTCGTCAGCCCTAAGAGTAATCAGCATTCCCTGCCCTGTGGGAAGTCCAAAGACCATCCACCTCCATCCCGGTCTAGTAAGAGGAGTATCCAAACTGCCTAGGCTCCCACAAAGCCAGTACGTGCAGTAGGATCAAAAACCCATTGCCATTGTTCTTGAGTTCTCAGTAGTCCTCATTGTCCATTATGTTCAGCAAGTCCGGTTTTATCCCATGCTTTTTCTGACCCAGGCCAGCTGGCCTTGGTAAGTTCCCAAAAGAACATCCCCATTGTCTCAGTGTGTGGTTGTCCCCCTCGCGGTCCTGAGTTCCTTGCTCGTGCTCTCTCTCCTTCTGCTCCTGATTTGGACCTTGAGATTTCAGTCCAGTGCTCCAATGTGGGTCTTTGTATCTGTCTCCTTTCATTGCCTGATGAAGGTTACTGTTCAGGAGGATGCCTATATGTTCCTCAGGAAATTTGGGATCAACCTACCTCTGGACCCAGCAATACCACTCTTGGGAATATACCCAAGAGATGCCTTATCATACAACAAAAGTATATGCTCAACTATGTTCATAGCAGCATTATTTGTAATAGCCAGAACCTGGAAACAACCGAGATGCCCTTCAATGGAAGAATGGATGAAGAAAGTATGGAATATATACATATTAGAGTACTACTCAGCAGTAAAAAACAATGACTTCTTGAATTTTGCATGCAAATGGAGGGAAATAGAAAACACTATCCTGAGTGAGGTAAGCCAGACACAAAAAGAGGAACATGGGATGTACTCACTCATATTTGGTTTCTAGCCATAAATAAAGGACATTGAGCCTAGATTTCGTGATCCTAGAGAAGCTAAATAAGAAGGTGAACCCAAAGAAAAGATAATTCTAAAAGCAAATGACTGGGTTATGGATACAGCTTAATGTTAGAGCACGTGCCTGACAAACTCGGTTCAGTTCTCTTCACTGCGGCTGGCTGGCTGATGGCTGGGTGGGTGGATGGGTGGGTGGGTAGATGGATGGATGGATAGGTGGGTGGGTGGGTGGGTGGGTGGATGGGTGGATGGGTGGGTGGGTGGATGGGTGGATAGGTGGGTGGGTGGGTGGGTGGATGGAGGGGTGGATGGGTGGGTGGGTGGATGGGTGGATGGGTGGGTGGGTGGATGAATGGGTGGGTGGGTGGATAGATGGGTGGGTGGGTGGGTGGGTAAATGGGTGGGTGGATGGGTGGATGGATGGGTGGGTAATGATGGATGATCCTCAAGCTCCTACTGTCTAGTTCTCTACTCCACTTTGGGGTTCAAGCAGCAATCCCTCCATGTCCCCATGAGCTAAGTGACAAACTGTCCTGTCTGCCTAGGTTACCCTCAGGGTCTGTCTCTGATGGTCAGGAGACCTCCAGTTTGGGCTTGGGCAAGGGGCTGTGGGCAGAGCCCAGACAAAGCCTCAGAAACCCAGTGATTACCCCCTAGAGCAGGCCCCACATCAAAGCCACTCTCAGAGGGGCGAGGCCTCTAGATAAATGAAAGATTAAAGAAGACTTGGTCTCCACAGGCCACAGGGAGAGGCAGCCCACAAGTGGCCACAGAGGGGAGGCCCTGACAGCTGGCTGTACCCATTTCGGAGGGCAAGATTGAGGTATCCAGACCCACAAAGGGGGAATCAAGAAGAGGTGACTTTCATGGCTGTGTAATCTTGTTATTTTGTCAGTCTTTCCTTCCAGCCCACAGCGACTCCTTAACCGTTTCCCAGCCAAGCAGCAGTCAGGAAGCTCAATAGCCAGACTCTGGGTCTTACAGAGATCTTGTTTGGCCATTGAATTTGGTCATTGGGGTTTGTGCCCTCCAGCATGGGCGCCTGTAATGAGGAACTCCTGGCCCCAGCCTTCCTCCCCGGGGAAGGTCTGTAATTAGTGCAGGAGGCCAGGCTGGGGAAGTTCAGACAATGTCATTTGAACCAGGATGAGACAGGGCTCAATTGCTAGTCTCCACTTTTTTTCCTGGTGCCATTTCATATACAAAACTCTGGCAAGCTTAACCCTTTCCTGGTTGGGACTTGGTGCTGAGATTTCAGCTTGGCATACCATCTGTTCTTAGTCTGTGCAACCCTTGATATCCCTACACTCCAGTGGGGACTTTGCAAACATGCAAACATCCACCAATCTTACAAGTCTTCACTAAGCCAAAGATAAGTTTCCCCGCTAGCAAGAAGAGTCCAATCCTGAGAGGTAGGAGATGCATGTTAGAAACCATTATTGCCATGATCCAGTGCAGGATAAGAAAAATCATAGATAGTGAGTGCTGTATGAGACAGTTTGTTAGTCACTTTTTCTGTGTCCTGCAGAACATCTAGCAGATTCTTTCATGAAGCAGGAATCCTGAAGGACTTTCTTACCTTCTTTAGGCAACTTCAACAGTCATTTTTCTGTGGGTCCTGCATGTCCAGTTCATACAGCATAACATCAAGCAGTCCAGGCAAGAGCAGTTTCTTGCCCAAATGACTAACCTACTCTATAAGGAGCCTCTTTGATGCCCATCATCCTCTTGAAGTAGATTTGTGCTGACAGGAGCAGATGAGTCTCATTGTCATGAAAAATCCTAAGTTATTAAAACATTTTAAATGCCATATTCTGAAGGTCTCTGAAAGATTTGAAGAATACCTATCTAACTGAAATAAATCTTTCTATATATAAAAACTTAACTAAGCTGGGCGGTGGTGGCTCACACCTTTAATCCCAGCACTCGGGAGGCAGAGGCAGGCGGATCTCTGTGAGTTCGAGGCCAGCCTGGTCTACAAGAGCTAGTTCCAGGAGAGGAACCAAAAGCTATGGAGAAACCCTGTCTTGAAAATCCAAAATAAATAAATAAATAAAATAAAATAAAATAAAATAAAAACTTAACTAATTTGACTATGAGCTTGACTATTATAGATGACTGTCTATTGACCTATATTTCATAATTATACATTGCATTTTTAAATGAGCTACACAAACACCATACCTTAATCAAGAGCAGAAATACATATACACAGTATAACAAAATTGATCTTAAATTTATATTAATAGACCAAGATCCACACCAATGCAAATGTCTATAGCATATCCCCCTTTAAATATAAACAGACATTTGTAAACAATATTTGGGAATATGGGTGTAGTTCTCTCCAAACTGCTTCCTGCTTTTTGTTGGACGAGGTAATTTTGGGGGTGTTTATAGCAACATTTTGGAGGGTCTTGGTCCATCAAACCACATTAGTCTGGAGTGAATCCATAAGTTCTCATCTTGTGTGGAAACAAAAGCAGAAACTCTTTTCCAAAGCAACATATCCTTAGACCCAAACTGATACCTCAAAAACATATATGTTGGTTTAGCTTATGTCTCGCTGCACTTAGCTTCTTCACAGTCAAAAAATTAAAAAAAACCACAGACTCTCTGTATGTATTTTATCTTCACATGGGTTTTTTCTTACTCTATTACTTTTTCTACAAGTTTAACATTTATTTTGTTATCTTTACTCCTTTAATCTATGATTGTACTCTGTCTCTATAAAAACTTTACAAACCATTTACTTCCTTTTATAACTCTCTATACTCGTTTTCTTCTCTGTCCCAAGCCTACATACATTTTTAAACATGCTGTATCTCGTTAAGAGGTCTTTTATGTCTGAATCTGTCCTATTGTGTACCTGAAATCCTTTTCTGTTCAAGGTCACTTTTTAAAATGCTAAGCAGCTTGGTCTCAGGGCTGGGTGCTGGCTCTGCCTCTCTCAGGCTTTAAATATGGTGGAGGTAGTTCACTCAGGTTCTAGGACGGCTGGATGGGAGCCGTCCTCACCACCTCAACTCATAACCGGCTGGCCCATGCTGCCACCAAGTAACTTGCAGCACACTGCCTATAAACCCCATTTAAATGCTTGGTCTCCAGAAAGAGCCAGAGTTTGCTGGCAGCATGGCCCAGAAAGCCACTGTTTCAGAACCACGTAGCTTTTTTTCTTTTTTTTGCTACTGCTGAATCAGGAAAACTTCTCTTAAAGGAGCTGCAGCCTGCAAGAAAAGCCCATCTGACAAAAAAAAAAAAAAAAATGTAGCAAAACTTTTCAGTGTCTAGAATTCCTTTCCCAGCCTTCTCAGGTTTTATGTGGATTTAGCTAGCCCCGTGTTGGGCACTCATCTGTTGTATGAGGCTGCTAGTTAGTTCCTGGCAGCTCAGCCCTGAAATAACCACACAGAATCTGTATTAATCAAATCACTGCTTGGCCCATTAGCTCTAGCTTCTTATTGGCTAACTGTGAGGACCAGTACAGGCAAGGAAGAGAGCGGCATGTAGCCCAGTGTACAGCAATGGCAAGCACTCATCCGGGCAGGAAGCTGAAATTGCAGGGAGAGGTAAAGGCGAGAGAAGCCGACCCTAGGTGGAGACAGATAGGAGAGCAACTGTGACCAGAAGCAGAGGTACTGCTCCCCATCGCGTCCCCGAGGCCCTTATTCCGGGTCCCGGTACTGCTCCCCCATCATCATCTAGGTCCCGGTACTGCTCTCCCATCATCATCTAGGTCCCGGTACTGCTCTCCCATCATCATCTAGGTCCCGTTACTGCTTCCCCATCGCTTCCCCAGGGTACTTATTCTGGGTCCCGGTACTGCGGTTTGCTATAGACTACAACCTGTCTGGTCCCCACTACACGTGAACTGTGGTGTCTCTTCATTGCTGCTCTCGGGAGATTCTGTATTAGGATGGTATACCAAAGGCACTCAGTGTGTGCTAACTAGAGCTGAAGCTGTCAGTGGGCACAGTACTTGCCTGTCATATCCAAAACCCTGGCAGTCTCAGCACCATATAAATCAAGTGGCACACATCTATAATCTGTGCCCTCAGGAGATAGGGACTGGAGCATCAAAAGGCCATCCTTGGCTACATAGCCAGTGTGAGACCCTGCCATTAAAAACAGTATTAATTAAATAAAGTCAGGTTTGAAAAAAGACGTATTTCTACAACCTTTCCTAGAATATATATATATATATATATATATATATATATATATATATTATGAATCGAGGCTGTAGACAGGGAACAAATTATTTGAGACATCTAAAAGGTGCTTTACTCAACTCTACTCAAGAGAAATACAAATTTAAATTATGCTGGTCGTAGCCTAACGTGGTGGTGTGTGCCTTTAATCCCAGCACTCAGAAGGCAGGCCAATCTCTGACCTCAAGGCCAGCCTGGTCTACAGAGTGAGTTCTAGGACAGCCGGAGCTATGTGGAGAAACCTCGCGTCAAAAAAAAAAATGCTGAATAAGACAGGTGAGACGCTCAGTGGGTAAAAGCTCTTTGCCAATAAGACCTGATAGCCTGATTTCAACCCCCAGAATCAACTCCTGAGGGTTGTCCTCTGACCTCTATGTGTGTCACGGCACTCGTACCCACATTCACACACACACACACACACACACTCACACAAATGAAACTTAAAATTTTAAACTATTATTCAATTGCTTATGTGTTTGGGTGTCTTTCCTGCATGCATGTCTGTGAAACATATGCCTGGCTGACTCCCACAGAGAGGAGAAGATGGGTTGGGATCTCCTGGAACTGTATACAGAGAGTTGTGAGGCACCACATGGGTGCTGGGAATTGAATCCGGGTCCTCTGCAAGGGTAGTCAGTGTGCTTAAACACTAATCTATCTCTCCAACCCCAAATAAAACTTTTTTAAAAACCACATTGGAGCCAGATGTAGTGTGGCAAATACCTTTTTATTCCAGCTTTCAGGAAGCAGACACAAGTGGAACTCTGTGAGTTCGAGGCTGGTCTGGTCTACATAGTAAGAACCTGTTTCAAAAACAAAACAAAATCCAAGTAACAAAAACAAACCAGGCACTTTCTAACCTGGACGAATGTGGAACTCTGACGGCCTTCTGTGGGAGAGGCTAGGTAAACCAGTCACTCCCTCTGTGGCCACTGGTGGTAGGAACGGTGGTCCAGGATATTCGATATTCAAGAACACCTTTCAACAGTGTAAGTGCGGCGGGTTCGCTTTGACTCAGTTCTTTGGCTTCTAGGAACCTCGCCTATGAACACGCAGGCTTCGAACAAGTCCATCACTACAGCGTTGTTTCTTAGAGTGAAAAACTGGAAACCATGCAGACGTCCAGGGACAGGGCAATGCGTTATGGTCCGTTCATACAGTGGGTGACCATGCAGCAAACGAGGGGAAGAATGAGGAAGTTCTCTGTGTGCTGATACAGGACGATCTCCAGGACAGATTGAAGCGACAAACAGGCAGCATGTAGAATAGCCACATGCATCTGGGCACTCACATGCACGCACACAGCAAAAAAAGAAAAAAGAAAAAAAAAAAAAGAAAAAAAAAACAGAACCAAGAGAGTAATAAAACTGATTGTCTGTTCATGGAAGAGTGAGATCTTTGCAGATCACTCTAAGATGTAGGATGCAGAGATGAGAAGGTCACTTCTCATTATATTCCCTTTCTACCTCTGAACTCGTTTATCTACTCAACAAAATGTAAGACAACCAGGTGTGGAACATGTCTTTAATCCTGGCACCTAGGAGGAAAGACAGGCAGATCTCTAAAAGTTGGAGGCCAGCCTGGCTTATGTATCAAGTTCCAGGACAGCTGGAAATATACAATGAAACTCTGTTTCAAAACAATAAAACAAATTAAAATACCTCTATCCAGGACCGGAGTGTGTCTGCTCCATCTCTTTTGGTTGCCTGTGTGTGATTTTTCCCTCCCTTGTTCCTGTTAAGTTTTCTGGAGACCTGGATTCTAGTAAATGTTACTATTGTTACAACACATGCCTCAAGAGCACAGACTAGGAAATCAGACTACAGATGCTGTGTGACTTCCCCCACGATGATGTTCCTCTGAGCCTCGAGACAGCAGCGCTATCCCAGGATCTTCTTCTACAGACTGTAGCAAAGCACAAAGGAGAATACCTACCAGACTGCTTACCTGGCCCTGGGACAAGATGACTCTGTACTGTGAGAGTACCCAACTCACATTCCTTGCTCTGTTGTTATTGGGTTGCTGGTGCTTGCTGTGTTGATTATAGGAGCTCCTTATAGACTGAGAAGATTGAAGTACACATTGTATTTTTTTTTTATTTGGTTTTTTGAGACAGGGTTTCTCTGTGGTTTTGGAGCCTGTCCTGGAACTAGCTCTTGTAGACCAGGCTGGTCTCGAACTCACAGAGATCCACCTGCCTCTGCCTCCCGAGTGCTGGGATTAAAGGCGTGCGCCACCACCGCCCGGCTTACACATTGTATTTTTGTTTTTTTGTTTTTTTTTTGGTTTTTCGAGACAGGGTTTCTCTGTGGCTTTGGAGCCTGTCCTGGAACTAGCTCTGTAGACCAGGCTGGTCTGAACTCACAGAGATCCGCCTGCCTCTGCCTCCCAAGTGCTGGGATTAAAGGCGTGCGCCACCATCACCCGGCCACATTGTATTTTTGAAGACAGACTCACTAATGTAGCCCGTGGCTGTCCTGGAACTCACTATATGGACCAGGCTGGCTTTGAACTCACAAAGATCTACTTGTCTCTGCCTCCTGAGTGCTGGGATTAAAGGTGTGTGTCACCATGCCTGATTCACAGCTATATTTTTAAAGTAAACATACAGAAAGGAAGGAAGAAAGGGGGGGAGAGAAAGAGAGGGAAGAAGGGAACAAGGAAGGAAGCAAGGAAGGAAGGAAGGAAAGAAGGAAGGGGCATTCCCATTTCATAAGCATGTGGAAGGCCTCCCTGGGAAACCCCGAGTCCTCTTGTGGCAAGAAAGAGACTCCGGGTGGGTAGCCTAAAGGACAGTAAAAGACTGAGTTATAGACTGTACACTGAGGGTGTGGGCACATGCATGTTGCTCTCTTGCCATAGAGTCTCAAATGAATGTGTCCAATCCATCCATTATTCGCTACGAACTTGGTGTCCTTAGTTCTGGGTTTCCATAGAACATCTGGAAAATATATTTCACTCTTTAGATGTTATTGTTGTTAGTTGATCAGTTGATATTTTGAAGAAAGGGCCCCATGTAGCCTAGGTTGATCTCAAACTTACTACATAGCCAAGGCTGGCCTTGAACTCCTGCTCCTCCTGCCTCTGCTTCCTGAGTGCTGGGATCACAGGCAAGCCACCACACCTGACTTTGGAGTATATGTTTTCTTTTTATGGTGATTGCCAAAGCTGAGCCTGTTGGGTTTCTGTTGGCTCTACTCAGTAGAGGTTAGGGCTAACCCCTACACATGGAGTATGCCAAGGCTCCTTGGGTCCCATTGATGTACAGATCATCCATGGTTATTCTTTTTCTCTTTTTCTTTTCTTTTTTTTTATTTTTTATTTTCGAGACAGGGTTTCTCTGTAGCTTTTGGTGCCTGTCCTGGAACTAGCTCTTGTAGACCAGGCTGGTCTCGAACTCACAGAGATCCGCCTGCCTCTGCCTCCCGAGTGCTGGGATTAAAGGCGTGCGCCACCACCGCCCGGCTCTATGGTTGTTCTTTAAGGGTAAAGTCTAAGCAAACACTGGAGGGAGGTAAAGGCTGCATCTACCAAGGATTTGAGCCCCTCTCAGCACTCCAGGAAGACCCCTGATTACCTGTAACTTGTTCAGTCCCAGAGGCTAATGCAGCAGAAAAATGATATTAAGATCATATTTCCAACTCTCCTGTTTAATATCTGGGTGGCCTTGGACAGACATAACCTCACCTTCCTCATCCATGAAAGTAAAAATACTCGAGTCTTTTCATAAGACGTTGGGGCCGTGCTGCAGACAATGGAATCTGATGGGCTTTGTTATTGTTTAAAAGATTTGTTTATATTTTTTTTAATTATTCATTAGGGGCTGGGTCTGTGTCTGTGTGTGCAGGTGGCCCGAGGAGAACTAAAGAGATCTCTGGAGCATGTGGAGCTGAGATTACAGGCAGAGTTGAGCTGCCCACTGTGGGTTCTCTGTAAGAACAAGACATGCTAGCCTGGAGGTGGTGGTGCATGCCTTTAATCCTAGAACTCGGGAGGCAGAGGGAGGATGATCTCTGTGAGTTCCAGGCCAGGCTGGTCTACAGAGTGAGTTCCAGGACTGGCTTCACAGCTACTGAAAAACCTTGTCTTGAAAAACCAAAAAAAAAAAACCAAGAGCAATACATGCTCTTAACCACTGAGCTATCTCTCCAACCTCAGATGGTTTTTAATAGATAGAAAATGATATGGGAAAGAGAGGATAACAGTGTAAGATAAAGACAGAGCATAGTCAGTGTGCAAACACGCAATGAGATTCTGCTGCACAAGGTGGACCTCAGCAAATTCAGCTCCAAACTTCCATGCAGTCAAGCCAACAAGGAAAGAGACATTAGGGGCTTCACAAACCATTTGATTAAACACAGACCCAGGGCTCAGCAGAAAACAGTCTTGTCTGAGCCTTCCTAAGTTCTGGTAAGCTGCAAGGTTGGGATGAATGTTATAGGAGTGGAGGGGATGCCCTTCCATGGGATACCCTCATGTTATCGTCTACGTTCTTGGGAGTTTACAACAAATTAAAATGCTTGACAGTGCCCGTCAGAGTGGCTGGCATTCACTAAGGGCTTTATATCTGTTTCTTCCCTTCCCTCCCTCCTTTCTTCTACTGACTCTGTCTTCTCCCTAGAGGATCAGACCGAACAGACAATGAGGATTCTACTCATTGTTCGGTATCATGTCTCTTCCATGTTAGGATCTGTGATTATATGTGGAAATCCCTGTAAACTTGGCTGTCCCCTAATCTTCGGTCTCAAGAATCCCCCATCCACCCCCCCGCCAGTCACCTGGGCTCAGCCTCCACCTCAGCACAGACATAAGTCCCAGGAACTCTGAAGCTGTGGCTTCTTCTCATTCCCCACATAGCTCCAGGCTGCTTCCTCCGACCACCACATTCATGGAGCCCAGCCATGTGCCAAAGCACAATTAATATTCTGCTCAGTCTCCCCAGCCCTGCTGCATGTTGGGAGAAGATGGAAACTAGATCTGTACCTGCTCACGCTGACAAGAGCACGCATACAGAGGTGAGAGCTGGTCCTCTCTCCTTCTTAGGCATTGCACACATGCACGCTCACTTGCACACACAGCACACTCACTCACACACACATGCACATGCATATGCATATGTGTGAAATTGGCAGAAGCCCCTTGCTTAGCTTTAGGGCCACGCCTTTCTGATCATGGCTGACTTTCAGCAATATATGTGCACGTGGCAGCTCCCCATGGGTTACATGCTTAGCTTCCAGCCAATCACAGCATAATAGGACCCGTGTACACATCAGATCTGTCTTCTGCAGAGGGCGAGCCCGAGTCAGCATTGTCTCACCCACACAGGAAGACAGGGTCATCCTGTATTAAACACTCATTTTGCAGGTTTCACCTTCCTTCTCAGTCCCTGCTGAGCTGATTCTGGACAGGATTTTAGTGAATTCTTTGACCCGAGAGCCTAAGATTGCCCTTCAGTTTCCTGGTAACAAGCCACTTCAGTCTCCCCAGAGGTTGGGGAAACTGAGGCCTGGTTGGTGCTAGAGATCATAGGCAGAGGCAGGCCTCCAACTTCCTTCCTCTTAGACCCACAGTTACTGTTCTGCAAGCCCCAGGTGGGGCAGGATTTTAGGGGTGTGTCCCTTACTGGACAGGAAGAAATACCTGGCTCTGTTGATGTTTTTCTCCAACAACCTAGACTTGAGAACAAGGTGACTGGAAGGACCAGGAGATCTGAGAGGACAACTGTGAGGGAAGGAACGAAGCGGTCTCGGCTACACAAGCCGCCTAGAAAGAGAGTTGGTGCAGGTGATCACCAGCGGTGCAGAGGAGGGTGAATTCAGAGCTGGAGACCAAAGAAGAAGCAGGCAGAGCGGTTCCCCAGGCAGCCGGCAGACAGAGGGCCAGGGGTGGACTTGCCTCTAAGATGGGACAATAGAGCAGAAATCTAGGAGAAAAAGTGAAACCAGTTAGCAGGAAAGGCTTTCTTTCTCCTTAAAGAGCTTCAGTCTTCAGAGACTTAAAAAAAGGGGAGGGAAATCTGTCTTTAAGGCCATTCTCTGCTTCACAGTCACCTGAGTTGTGACCTTCATAGTAACTGGCCACCCCAGACGCTAGAAGGCTCTCCTCTGCTCCCCCCCACCCAGGGAGCAATGCAGTAGTTCTGGGATGAGTGGAAGAAACACAGGCTGACAGTTCTAGCTCTGTCTCTTGAGGCCGGGCAAGCCAGTCATGGCCTTAGGCCCCAGTGACCTAGAAAAGAAGGAAAATAAACTCCCTGGGGCTTACTTTCCTCATCTACACACTAGGCATGGTGACAATATCTTGTTTCCCTGAATCGAAGGTGGCATCAGTGTTATGAAATGCCATTATCTTTAATACATTAGCAGGGGAATCTTCCACCCACCAAACTTACGTCATCAGACACACTTGACTTCAGAGCTGTTAACGTGTGCAAAGAAACAGGTAAGTCAGAATCAGAAAACCCCAGAACTTGTCTTACAAGGTTGTCTCAAGAATTAAACCAAATAACACAGCTAATATACTTAGTACCTGGCACAGAGCAAGCTCTCAGCAAATGTTAGGGGAAAGGGTAGGTCGGGATGGAGAGAGCAGGACACAGGCCGAGGGAGTGGAGAATGACAGGCAGGGTTAGAAGCCACCCTCCCTTCCTGGCAGAGCGCCACTCCAAAGCTCCAGTTCAAGCCCCAATAGGGGACAGAGGAAGAACAGTCATGCAATCCATTCTGGGGAGCCACAGAGAACAAAGGGCCCCCATCTGCACCCCGGAAGTCAGCCTAATCTCCAGGATGAATATGTTTTCGTTCCCCAGAAGTTCCTGCTTAAGTGTGCCAAAACGTTTTTCCTTTATGATCCAGGCAAACAAGGCAGGTTTACTTTGGGTGACCTTCTCACCGCCACCCAAGGCCTGCCAGCTTCGAGCAAACACCTGCTTTCCACCCTCCAGGTAGCTCCTGGTAGGAGTCTAGAAAGCCAGAGCACCTAGCCTTCTGAGGGACAGGCTTGGCTTCACGGTCTGGGTTCCCAGAGCCCCAATTGGAAGAGCGTAGGAGGTATCAGGGCTTCATCCCCCATCTTACACAGGTAGAACCTGAGACTCCGTAAGGGTAGTGACACCACACAGGCTGACATCTGGCAGAGCCTCACTCTCCAGCTGACCTTCAGTGTCCGGGACAGATGGGAGGCTCATCTTTGCCCTTTGGCTATTGTGCGTCACTGTCACCAACTGTGTAGAGATATCATTATGCAGGAGGCTTTGGCTTCACAGCTGGAGCGACCACTGCCACAGAGCAGCAGCCATGCATGTCGGGGAGGAGCTGAGCTCAGTGGTAAAGAGCTCACCTAGCACTCACAGGCTAGGTCCACCCTGGATAGAAGAGCTGTGTTTCTGAACACCCTCACTGGAGTGGATCGGGAGGAAAGGGCTGCTCTGGGAACTGTCATGATCCTTACGAGGGTTTTCACAGACCAGAGTCTCAGTGGCCATGTAACGAGCAGAAGAGGTTTGGTCCAATGTGGGGCTCCACGTTCATCAATCCTGTCCCCTGCCTGTCCCCATCCCATCAAGGCTTTCTTTTTCTGCTGCACCCTGTTCCCACCACCTGGAATATTTTTCCTTCATTTTGACCCTGAGTGACC
Organism: Chionomys nivalis; assembly: GCF_950005125.1. NCBI lineage: Eukaryota > Metazoa > Chordata > Mammalia > Rodentia > Cricetidae > Chionomys > Chionomys nivalis. The sequence continues at coordinate 82,588,474 of NC_080094.1, forward strand.
TAAATCCATGACTCGGCTTACAGTTTCACTGCTCAGAGAGACCCTCCCTACCCACAGTCATGCTGTGTGGTTCTTCGCTACGTCTTTAAAGACTCCACGCCAGGCTCTCAGGTACCTGGACTAGTGTGTGTTACTGATAGGTCCTCAGTTTCCCCTGTAGGTGTGCCAGGCTCTGCCACCCCGTGCACTCCAGGACACTGAGCTCATCCGGGCTCTGCTCGCCTGTCTTCTCTTCTTACTCCTGCTCCCCACTTTGCCTCCAGGATTTCTCTGGGGAGATCTTGCTTCTCAGCCTCTCACCCCAGGATTACTTCCAATGGTTTCCTGGGGTGTTCACCTGGATAAGAATAAGGAGAGACAGGGTACTTTAATCCTACTAGTCTAAACTATATAATCTTCCCCAATCACTTAAATGGTACCTATGTCCCTAATTACAGAGCAGGGGCAGGGGGGAACACTGTCACGATTTCCAGCCAACCTCAGGCAAAGGGACACTTCTGCCCCTCCTGGGAGCCCACACGGATTCTGGCTCAGGAGCCAGGACTCCAGACACCTGTTGCTACAGACTCACCCATGATACACAGTCCTGTCTACCCACACAGGGACCACTCCTCTTTTCCTGAAAAGGTCGTCACTCCTTTTTTAATAATCAGGTGACCCATGACCCCACTTAACTCTTATCCACCACTGTGGGTAGAATTGATTACTTTTGGGTTCAACCTAAATTTCCAGGATGGCATTGCTGGTGAACAAGACCCTAGAACATGGGCTCGGAGGACAACTTCTCACGAGCAAACTCTGGAGGAAGCCTTGGAGCCAACAGTCATGTGATAGACTAGGTCATAACTTCACCGTCCTAAACTATGTCATCTGGGCCATGAGATGGGAGCCTAGAAAAATCATTTGCCTTCTTCCCAGCTCTAGCAAACAGCTTTGGTCTCAGTTGGTGACTTTAACCAGGAACTATGGCTGAGCCATGAAGATATCTCTGCTTCTTAAAGGCCTTTTAGGTCCTGAGCTAAACACATGTAATCCCAGCAGGACTCCGGGCAGGAAACAGTGGACCCAGCCCTCAAGGGAGTGCCCTTCTGAGCTATTTTCCCTATTCAGGTGCTGAGAGATTGTTTATCAGCCCTGTGGAAGCAGCAGGCTACTCAAGTAAAGCGTCCAAGGGGCCCATGTGTCAGATGACAGGATGGCACTTTGGCTCACCAGACTCCCACATTCTCCAACATCGGTTCTGAAGAAATCTAGAGGCTTCATGGTGGATGAGAGGAGAAGGCTCCACTCATAGCCCCTCTGCCTGCAGGACAGCTGGCTTTCCTGTTTGTTTGAGGGGTTTGGAAGAGTGCAGCAGAGTCCCAGTCACATGAGCATACAAGGGCTGTGTGAAGGAGGATGCAGTGTGTGCCTGAGTACCGTGTGTACCGGGGTGCTTACTGCTCCCATCTGGGCTCCGAGGAAGGCTTCCTGGGGTAGGAAACAGGAAGCTGAGAGCCTGGGGTTGAAGAATAAAGAAGCTGCGAGTCAGGAATTGAAACGTGGCTCAGGTGGTAGGGAGGCAGAAGGTCCCAGATGTAATTCCCCCGCTCCGCACTACGTAAAACTGGGTGTGTTACTGGGCGCTGCTGTGCACGCCTTTAATCTCAGCAGAAGCAGTTGGATCTCTGAGTTCAAGGACAGTACCTCTACAGAATGAGTTCCAACCACAGTTACACACAAAGAAACCCTGTCTCAAAATACAAACCAAAACAACCAAAAAAAAAAAAAAAAAAAAAAAAACCTGGGTGTGGTGGTCCATGCCAATCAATAATCCTAGCTGGGGATACTTGAGATCCGGCACCCCCAGAAGAAAGAAGTGTGTGTGTGTGTGTGTGTGTGTGTGTGTGAGAGAGAGAGAGAGAGAGAGATCCCCATTGTGGGAAGATATTTTGTGAGCCCTGGGAATGGAACTTGAGCCCTGTGGAAGAGCAGGAAACTCAGTTCTTCAGCCCCAGGGACGACAGTTTGACAGTTTACCCACTTTGGTTTGGTTTAAGGTTTAGTACCAAACTGGAAAAAGTTCAGCATGGCGATGCACACGGAGAGGCATAAGTTCAAGACCAACGTCTACACAGAGTGTTCCAGGTCAGCCAGGGCTATAGAGGGAGATTCTATTTCAAAAAGAAAAAAAAGAGGAGGAAGAGAAGGAAGAGCAGGAGGAGGAAAAAGAAGAGGAAAAACTTGGCTTCCTAGTCGGTCTTCAGCTAACGGAATCGTGGCTGGTAAAGCCTTCACAAGTCGCCCAGGTTTCACGAAACTTACAATTTCCAGAATAGTTTTGCCTTCATCACATTATTTGAGCATTCAGAAAGCTGAGCCTTCCAAGAAAGCCTAACTGAAACATGTCTCTTTAAAAGAGGGGAGCCAACGCCCCCCAACCACGCCTCCTACTCATTAATATTGAGTTATCGTGAATATTGATGTGGGGGCGTGGCGCCCGGGCCAGCTGGGCTAACCAGCCCGGGGTTCCAGGTTTCAGACCCGGGAAAGTGACAGAAGCCGTGCCTAGGACGAGACCCAGAGAGATCCGGCACCCATCCTCTCTCGGGGGAGCATTGAGCTCCCCCACCCCCGGTTCCCACCCGGCCCGGGGGGCTCCTCCAGCATCGGCCCCACCCCCAGGGTCCCCATGGAAGCCAGCTGCGCCCCGGGAGGAGCTGGAGGAGGAGTCGGCTGAAAGCCCACGGTGCGTTCGGCGCCTCTGCCTTAAGGTCCCCCAGCGCCCCCGACCCGCGCCACCCCCGCCGCTCCTCCCCCGGGGCTCGCCGGGACCTGCCCCCCGGGCTGCTTGCCCGGCCCAGCCGCAGCTCGGTGCGGGGATCGCCGCCGCCCTGGAGTGAGGGAAGTGCAGCCCGAAGGGGGGTCTCCTGGAACCCGGCGCGATGGACGCCGTCTTGGAACCCTTCCCGGCCGACAGGCTGTTCCCGGGATCCAGCTTCCTGGACTTGGGAGACCTGAACGAGTCCGATTTCCTCAACAATGCGGTAAGAACGAGAGGGTCTCGGTTCCCCTTTGCACACAACTCTCACCCCTCTCCGCGGCGTGCCTTAGAACCCTGCAAAGATCGGTAAGAACCAAGGAGGAGGCTCGGCTCAGAGTCTCCTGGATGGACACGTGCATAGGACTTTAAGATGGGCACTAGGTCGCTGGACTCCCCTCTCAGACCAGGAACCTAGAGTGTAGGCTCGCAGCTACTTCTGAGGACTCAGAGCACACGTTGGCCTCTGGCTTCTTCGAGAAGGGGACATGTAGGTATCGGAGCCACCCGAACCTCGGACATAAACTCAAGAGACACCAATCCTCACCCCCCTCCCCGCGCGCGCCACCCTGCCATAGTCTTCCATCCGCCCTCCACCCACCCCAGGGTTCAGGGACCAGATTGGGCGCAGAGTGGAGGAGCCCTTCCTTTCCTGCTCCTTCTATAGGGCCCCGGTGCTTCTGAGTCTCAATCTCCGCTTGGGGGCGCACAGTGGCGCTTTCCCAGGCCAGAGGCCCGAAGCTTTTAGGGGACCGGAGCCAGACCCAGAAACTGAGGAACACTGCCCTGACCTCCTAATGAAATCAGGCTCGGGACCTCCCGGGAAAAGAACTGAGGGTAGTGGGTCAGGACAGCACCCGGTGACGTTTCAGGAGACTCACGGCCACTGTGCTTCCTGTCCCTTAGTTCCCTGTGCTTCTGCTGAACTTGTCTCTCCCTGTGGCTTCATGACTGCTGCGGGCTGCGGAGTTGCTTTCCTCTCTCCTTTCCCCTCCTTCACTAAGGAAACGAGACCCACTCTTCTTTCCTTCCTCTCGTTCACTAGAGCTCAGCCCCAGAGACTTGATGGGGAGGGGCAGGTCTTGGGAAGAGGGGAAGAGGGAAGAGAGTGAGTCCCATCCTGAAGAAATGTGGACTGTTTGGAGAATCATATGGGAACCCACCAACACCTCGGAATGAACCATAGTTGTACACCCCTCCACCCACACTCTCCAGAAGGCCAAGCACACGGGGGTCCCCACCTGTTCGCACCTACCTCCTACGCTAACAAAAACTTCAGCAAGCAAAGGGAAAATCCTTGAAGGATTTAGGTGCCCTGCACTTTGCTAGAGTCTCCCAAGCAGCTTGGCTGATGTCGTCATCAGTCGGGAAGTCAGAGGCGTCAGGACTCCTAGGCCTTACTCAAGCAGTATCCCTCTGGGGCTTGCTGTCCGAGCACGGCTGTTCAAATCTTAGTCTCCCACATCAGATCGAGGAAACTAGGAGAGATGTTCTGTTTTAGGAGCAGTGGCCTCATCTTGCCTTTGTTTCCCTGTGAGCATGAGCCTCCATTTCTTGATCTATAGTGGGGAAAAACTGGACCAATGCTTTCCAGGGTGTCTAGATGTTTCCCAGGGGTTAAGCAACAGGGTTTTGGAGGTTTCATATAGCCTCTCTTGGAGCAGGTAAAAGGTTCTGGTTAGAGGGAAAGCGACTTGTTGAAGCCTCACTGAAGTCCGAGGGCATAGGGCAGCCTCCTGCAGACTTCATACAGCTAGGGCCGCTGAGCTGGGCTTTCTTCTCAATGAAATCTGCAGCTGCTCTTCCGGGCCCTGCTCCAATGCAGGAAAGAAACCCTGATAGGCAGTGGGGCACCAGAGGGAAAGCCCAGCTGGGGCCCTCCTGTCCTCATCTGGTCTAGGGTCAGATAGGCCTGGGGAAGCAGTTCCTAAAAGGACAGAGTTCCCTGGCTGGGAACTGGGGAATTCTGGAGCTGGCTATGCTTCTGCCTCAGCTAGTGGGGTGGTTGGGCCCTGTGACTTATTTTCTCAGAGCCCCAACTTCCTCATCCGTAACAGGAGACCCTCTTTGCCTGAAGCACTAATGTAAGGATTTGGTGAGAAGATGAAGGCAACTTAAGGCCCAGGCAAGTTAGGGGCTACAGTTGACATCTTCCAGGCACTGGGCGGGGGAGGCAGGAGTTGCTGTGTGACCTTGAGCAAGTCCCATTCCTTCTCTGGTTCTTCTGTTTCCCTGCCTAAGTTCCTTACCACAGCCACACCCCAACTCCCTCCTCACTCTCTGCAGGAGGATGAGAGAGGGTTCTGGGGATGAGGATGCGAGGGATGCGTCTATCTGCAAGATGGAAAGTCGTGTCTTCACTGTCCTTAAAACCCCATTGTGAGCCATCAAAGCTGCATGGGGACCCCGTGTGTCTCGGTTGCACTAAAGCAAAAAGAGAAAGCTAGCTCCTCCTGACTGCAGCTGAGACCTTGCCCCCTCTGCAGCCTGCAGGTGGCCGGGTGTTCGCATGGCCTCTGAGGCCCTCCTCCGGGTACTGTGGTGCTGCCTCTGCTACTCTAGAGGCACCCTTAGAACACAGCAACTGTCCTTCCTCCCAGAGGTGCAGGCTTTTCCTCCTGCAGCCTCTGTGATTTTTTCCCAGCTCCTTGAGCATTTACACCCTATATATACACCAGGCCTGTGTGTGCACACAGATAACAGAGATGGAAGAGGAGAGAGGGTCTCTGTGTCGTGTCCCTTACAGGGATCTCTCTGGTTTCTCTCCAGGGAACTGACTCAGGATTCCAGAGAAACCCCAGCTGGGAAGTCTGAGGAGGAGGAAGAGGGGGAGCAGGGAGGGGGGGTTCTGTTGTCTCAGAGGGGAGCAGCAGGAAGTTGTAAGGATATTTGTTCAACACACCCATGCACCTCTCAGCAACTGAGGAAGCCAGGTGTGAGGATGAGGGGACCCTAGGACAAGCCCAGAGGAGGAGCTTGGGAAAGAGGTAAAGCTGCTCACTGCTCCCCAGATCCCCAATCTGACTTCTACACCGATGCTAAAGGAGAAAGTCAAGAGGCCCCACCCCCAGCCTGTGGAGGGTTTGGGAGATTAGAGAAGTGTGTGTGTGTGTGTGTGTGTGTGTGTGCCTGTGTGGGTGGGCTTTCTGCAGGCATCTATAGAGCGTGTGTGTGTGCCTGTGTGTGTACCTGTGTGTGTGCCTGTGTGTGTACCTGGGCATGTGTGTGTAGATGTGCCTGTGTGGGTGGGCTTTCTGCAGGCATCTATAGAGCGTGTGTATGTGCCTGTGTGTGTACCTGTGTGTGTGCATGTGTGTGTGTGTGTGCCTGTGTGAGTGGGTTTTCTGCAGGCATCTATAGAGCATGTGTGTGTGTACCTGTGTGTGTGCATGTGTGTGTGCCTGTGCATGTGTGTGTGCCTGTGCGTGTGCATGTGTGTGTGCCTGTGCATGTGTGTGTTTGTGTGTGTGCCTGTACGTGTGTGTGCGTGTGTGTGTGGTGTGTGTGTGTGCGTGTGTGTGTGCGTGTGTGTGTGTGTTAATTCCGACCAACAAGAAGGGCCAAGGTACTGTGGCCTAAGAGTGGATCCCATCAGAAAAGAATAAATAAAGAAAAACTCACTGGAAAACCAAAATCTCGGTAGAGCTCCAAAGACTCCACCAAAACACTGAATTTGGAGTCCAGAGTTTGCTTATTTTTGTTTTCTACCCTCCCCCACTTCTGAGGAAACCAGCTCCTGAGAGTTGGAGCAACATCTGTCTCCTTGATCCCGTACAGGGTATGGTTCAACCATGACAGCTGCATGAATGAACAAATGAATGAATGAACGAATGAATGAATGAGGTTCAGGTCAGGCACCATTTTTTTTAAACGTGTGTTTTGTGTGGTGGGGTGTACAGGTGTGTACTCGGTGTGGGGAGGTGAGGAGACAGCCTCCTTGGAAACACCATCTTTCTCTCACTGGCCCGTAGCTCACTGATTAGGCTAGACCGTCCCCACCTCCCCAGCACTGTGTTTAAAAGTGTGCACCACTGGACCTGCCTTTTCAATGGGTTCTGGGAGTCGCACTCAGGTCCTCCTGCTTCTGTGGTAAGGACCTTACTGACCTTCTTCCCAGCTCCCTAGACACAGTGTGACGCTAAGCTCTCCTGCTCCCAGCGTCGGAGCCTGCCGCTGACATTGTCTCTGGGCTTTAGGAGAGCATCGCCATGGTTTCCAAACAATAGTCATCACTCTGAGCCATCGCACACTCTTCCCAAGGCCCCTGCAGGCCATAGTCTAGGACAGTCTAGAGTTAGCTGACCTGAAGGGAATTTGAATCTCTGGCTCTTGAGCCTGGGTTGTCCCGTTTCTTCCTTCTCAGGTTTTTCTGGGTCTCTTAGACCTCACTCAGTCACCTTAAGCTGTGGTCCCTTTGCAGAGCCACCTCAGGCCTTGGCACGTGCTATTCCTACCTTCTGAAACGCTCCGCTTCAAGTCCTTCCACCCAGGTCCCTACTCTCAGCTCAGATGCCTGAGGCCCCTGTCCTTCCTTTGGCTTCTTCACGGCCTGGATCCCAGTTTGCAGATGTTTTATTGACTTTTTATGTATTTCCTCCATGAAAAAGTTCCATAAAAACAGAGACCATATTTTACACATTGCCATAAACCTAGCATAATACTGTGACACAAAAGAAGCACTTTCGATAGTAAAATTCTACAATAATGCAAAAGCCAACCTCCTATTTCCAAATTATGTAAAATATGGAGTTATGCGTTTGTAGAGTCAGTGAACAGTGATCTGTTCTAGTGGGTGGACCTGTCACAAACAGCAAAAGAGTAAAGGCTGTACATCAAACAGAGCGCCCCACAAGAGTCGGGTCCTGTTGCTGAGCCAGCCCCCACAGAGAGACAAAGATCTGCCCATTTTACTTGAGCTGGAGCCTGAACGTGAGGCAGAAGCACAGGTTTCTTCACACTACACAGGACTTTGCTGTAGTCAAGAATTTATTGTATTTGTAGAGAAAATTCCTTCAAAGGAAAGGAAAGCTGTTAAAAACAGTGAGAGTCAACCAGACCTGAGTATTCACGAGGTATGCAGGAAATTCCAGAAGGGGCCCTGGAGCCTCGGGGTCCTGACCTGGCCAGCCCCACCCGCCCCCAAGCCTCCCTGTGTCTACCAGGCATTCTTTTTCTTGTTCACTAACATACATGCCCGTTCTTTCAATGGCTTGGTACTGGAGAGACGCATTGGTAGACCACCCAGGTCTCCAGCTCCCCAGAGCTAAGTCAGAAACGGGGAAATAGTAGCATAGATACCATGTTCTGCATGCCTCCCCGTATTGACCTAGGTGGGCCAGTGAAGAAATGAGCTGGGATTGGATGGACTGGCTCTCTGATGGAGAAGCTGTGGTGTCCTGGAAGCTCAGCATGTTTATTATCTACAGCTGAACAAGGAGGCGGGGTTATTATATAGCTGAACAAGGAGGTGGGGTTATTATATAGCTGAACAAAAAGGCAGGGCTATTATATAGCTGAACAAGGAGGCGGGGTTATTACATACAGCTGAACAAGGAGGCGGGGTTATTATATAGCTGAACAAGGAGGCGGGGTTATTACATACAGCTGAACAAGGAGGCGGGGTTATTACATACAGCTGAACAAGGAGGCGGGGTTATTACATACAGCTGAACAAGGAGGCGGGGTTATTACACACAGCTGAACAAGGAGGCGGAGTTATTATATACACTGAACAAGGAGGCGGGGTTATTACATACAGCTGAACAAGGAGGCGGGGTTATTACATACAGCTGAACAAGGAGGCGGGGTTATTACACACAGCTTAACAAGGAGGCGGAGTTATTATATACACTGAACAAGGAGGCGGGGTTATTACATACAGCTGAACAAGGAGGCGGGGTTATTACACACAGCTTAACAAGGAGGCGGAGTTATTATATACACTGAACAAGGAGGCGGGGTTATTACATACAGCTGAACAAGAAGGCAGACTTAGCTAATCTTGTAGGGAGGCAGTCTTCAGTCTGTAAACAGCTAGGTAGAGTAAGCTATGGTGGACATTTTCTGCACTCACTTTTCACATTCGTACTCCTACCCGAGGAAGACTTTGCCATCTGAGACTTACCTGGGGAAAGAAGGCTTTGCCACTCCCGTGGGGCTGAGGCATTTGACTACTTGACATGGCCACATCAACAATACACATTCACCCAGGACTTCACTTGCTTCCTACACATGGACACTGGTTGACACCATAATGGACCAGACCCATGTAAGAGCTTTGGAATAAGTTTTGCAAGGTTTCTCCAAGGTGACCTTGCATGCCTACCCAATGTCTTCCACCCCTGGTGGTGAAGATGCTGTTGAGAAGCATTTCAGCAGCACAGCTGTCTCATCTAGCCTGAGCATCCCATCAGCATCTCCATCCTTAGTGCAGACGAGAAAGGGAGACTCAGAGAGGCAACTTAGGCTCTCCAGGGAATCTGAGGACAGAGAGGAATGGCTGGAGACTAGCTAGCCCCTTGTGTGTGCTGTTGTTCTAATTTAGACATTGCTATGTATCCAAAGGGTCCTCCCTGTATTCTCCCTAGCTGCCATCCGTAGGGCACCATGGATACCTGGTGTTTTAGAGACACAGCTGGAGCCCCTAGAGAGGCCCCTCATCCCCTCTCCTTATGTCCATGCTGGGTGATACTCCATAATCCTCTGGGGAACTTGCACCTCTGTTCTCTAGAGGACCCATAGAGGACACCGCCCACCTCATGTTCTCTCTTCCACTTATGTACCTCTTACAAACAGGGGCCTCCTGGAGCATCTCTCCCAGGGACCTGGCTTGCCCTTGAACCTCTCTCAAGAAACCAGTTCCAGATGTTGAAGAACAGGCTGTTCTTCTGGAAGTCTCTGGACTCCAGGGGGGCATGATGGAGGAGGACGATTTGGGTGGAGTAGAGTCAAGACTATGAGCTTTGCTTTGGCTAGAAGTCTGTGTAACCCCCTTGAGCAGACCCAGTGAAGCCACAGTCAGTGGTGGGACCTTGGGCCAGGAGCAGGAAAAAAGGGAAGGTTGGAACATCTGGTTCAGAAGCTGGGAGGAGCAGAACACAGCCCAGAACCTTGACTGGCAAAAGAAGTATGTCAGGGATATTGGTTTCCTTGTGAAGTCCTGATTCGTTAGAACTGGACACACCACATCGTCAATGAGGTTAACTTGACTTTGAGTTGTGAGTGGATTTCCCTGTTGCCAGGCTCAGTCTGCTTCTCCCCCAGGTCTCCAGGGACAGAGAACTCAATGATGCTTCCTTAGTCCTTGGCTGTTGGCCCAGAAACCATTTCACCCTTCACAAAGAGGCTGACACATCTGAGCAGGGATGTGTGGTCCAACATAACAGCTGGACAGCTACAGCCACTCCCTCCTCCCCCTTCCAAAAGGATAACAAAAATGAAAGCAACAGAGGCATAAGGCAGGCCCTTAAGGCCCTCCTGGAGAGCCGGGAGTTGGTTCTCAGGCAGCAACTACAGGGCTCAACCTGCTCCTGTGGGTTCTCTTCTGCCTGAACCATCCTCACCCGTCAGTCCCTTCTTTCTCAATTTACCGGGTGATCTTAGGCCAAGCCCTTTCCCTTTCTGGACTTTGACCTCCTCGTTACTAAACTAGACTAATGTTCCTGAAGGTAGAGGGTCACTTCATTAATTTTGGCTATTCTCTAGTTACACCTGCATTCTTAGACGATATTTATTTACACTATAGGTTGACAGATGGATGAATGGAGAGAAGAATGGATGGAAGGATGGATGGACAGATGGATGGGGGATGGGGAGGTGGGTAAGGAGATGACAGAGAGGAGAGGGAATGGATGAGTGGGTGGTGGGAGGGAGAATTAGTGCAAAGAAGGGCTGAGTGGGCAGCAGTGGGGGAGGGTAAGTAGGTAGATGGGCAATGAAAGAAAACATCAGACAACTCCCAGCTTTAGTGAGCCTTCTTTTAAATATATTTTATTCATCCATTTATGCATGTATTCAAATATTAATTCTTAAGTCTCACCTCAGCTTTTCACTTTATCATGATGGCCTTTGTTGGGAGTGTGTGCATACTACACTCCTGTATCTATGCATGTTCACATTTGAACGAGCACACAGGTATGGGTATGTATGTACACATGTGCATGTAGAGATCAAATGTTGGCATGGAGTGTCTTCCTCAACCTTCTCCACTTTAGTTACTAAGGCGGGGTCTTTTACTAAACCCAGAGTTTACCAGTCCATCTAGCCTAGCTAGCGAGTTTATCTTCACCTCTGGAATTCTGGGATTACAGGCTGGCCACCGTGCCTGCCTGCCTGTTCTGTGAACATGGAGGATCTCAACTCTGGTCTTCATGCTTGTACAGCAAGTGTTTTATCCACTGAGCCATCTCCCAGCCCCTAGATGACTTTTTCTAACATGAAATATTAGAATATAAGTATTTAACTATCTGTGAACTCTATAGTATAATAAAAATTGCTATTTGGGAACCCACCAGCCACCTTTAGAAACAGACCGTACTCTGGATATCTTGGTCTCCAAAACTGCATGAGTTTGGGTAAGAAGCAAGCAGAACTGTCAAACTTAGACAGAAGATTCAAACCCCAACAGCCCTGGGCTGGCAATGAGGCCCAATCTATATAAACATCAGGTCCAAGATCAGATGGCAGAGAGCTGGGCAGGCCCTGGGCAGCTGGGCTATGCCTGAAGTGAGGGTGGGGTGACCATCCAGGGTCAGCGTCAGCACTGCTAGCTCTAGGGACAATCTTGGCTGTCCTCAGATGCCAGGGCAGGTTCCTGACTCATTCAGCCTTCTTTTCTTCCTGCACAAAGTCAGGAAGATGCTCAAAAGTAGGGTTCTCAGTTCTCACAAGAACTCAACTAAAATCTCCCTCCTCCTCTCTCCTTTCTCTCCCTCTCTCTCTCGTCTCTCTCTCTCCCTTCTTCCTCTCCTCTCTCTTCTCTTTCTCCCCTCTCCCTCTCTCTCTCCCTTCTCCCTCTCCTCTCTCTTCTCTTTCTCCTCTCTCCCCTCTCTCCCCTCTCTCTCCTCTCTCTCTCCTCTCCCTCTCTCTCTCCTCTTTCTCTCCCCTTCTCTCCTCTCTCCCCCTTCTCTCCCCCCTCTCTCTTCTCTCTCCCTTCTCCTCCCCCAGTATGTATGTGCATGCCATGGGGTACATGTGAAGATGTGCAAAGAGTTGGTTTCAGTCCCCTTTTTGTACCTTGTGGAGTCCAAGGATCCAACTTTAGCTGTCAGGCTTGGCAACAGCACCCTTACCATCTTACCATCTTACCAACTTGCCATCATCTCACCATCTTACCATCATCTTACCATCTTACTATCTTACCATCTTACCATCATCTTACCATCTTACCATCATCTTACCATCTTACCATCATCTTACCATCTTACCATCATCTTACCATCTTACTATCTTACCATCTTACCATCTTCCTGACCCTCAACTAGGAATTCTTGAAGAGGACCTAGCACAAAGCCTAGTGTACAATGTGCCTTCTGTGGAACACTGCTGCTTTCGCTGATGCTGTCCTTGTCTGAAAAGAAAGATGTTAGCACTTGGCGCTGCCATGCAGGGACCTGTCCTGGAACTCACTCTGTAGACTAGGCTGGCCTCTATCCGACAGAGATCCTCCTGCCTCTACCTCCCGAATGCTGGGATTAAAGGCATGTGCTACCACCACCCAATTGTGCCACCACAGCTTGGCAACTTTTTTTCATGTACTAAGGACTGAACCCAGGGTCTTCCTCGTGCTAGATAAGCAATCTACATTCCGTTATACCTTTGGCCCTCTTCTTTCCTTTTACAATTTTAAGACAGGGTCTCTCTAAGTTACCCAGGCTGGCCTTGAACTCACTCTATAGTACAGGCAGGCCCTGAACTTGTGATCCTGCTGCCTCAGCCTCCTGATATTTAGGATTACAGGAGGCCTGCAGTACCAGACCTGGACAGAAGGCCTTTCTTTGTATTAAGCCCCAAAACTTCCCAGCCCCTCAGAGCTCTGCTCTGTGTTTCTAGGTATCAGGACATTCATAGCCAGGGAAGAACAAAGCTGGAGTCCTGGATGGAGACTCCATGCCTGGAGCTGGGGCCCATGCTTTACTCCCAGCTTGTACTAGCTGCGTACAGGGGTATGCAGGAGGAGCGGGGCCCTCCCTTCATTCTGTCAGCAGCCAGTGAAGTCATGGACCCCAAGAACACGCTCTGGAGGCAGGGCTGAGTTCAGATGTGACTTGGCCCACCACAAGCAGTATGAAGCTGGGAAATGCTTCTCTCTGTGTGTGCCTTGGTGTCCTGGTCTGTAAAACAAAGGCTCCCATGGTGTCTACTTTATTTCCTGAAGCTTCAATGAGACCCTGAAGGCAAAGGAGCAGAGCAGGGGCAGCACACACGGGCTCACCATTATTATTGTCCCCTGTACCATGAGGAATTCCGTTGTGCCATGCTCAGGGCTCCCTTAGAAGGAGCCCTGGCTCCTCTCGTGCACAGAGTTCACGGCATGGCACCAGTCAGCAGCCAGCAGTCTCATGCTAAGGCAGCACAGCAGAAAGAGAATGATCCAGGCAGGTTTCCTGGAGGAAGCAGCATGTAAATTGGGTCTGAGAGGATGGGAGGAGTGGGAACGAGACGATAAAAAGACATTCCAGCCATAAGCAAAGGAAGCAACAATCTTACTAGCTTGAGAGAGGAGAAAACAGGCTACATCTTCTGTGGGATCTGTTGTCTTCGACCTTTGATACCCTGCTAGGAGCTGCCGGTTTGTTCCTTCCTTTGTTTCAGCAGGATGCAGGGAGCCAGTGATAGCTCTGGCCTGGACAAGGTGATGGTCGCAACGACTTTGACCTGTCTTGGGGCCAAGAGGTCTAGAGTCCATTAGGGCATCTTCGCTATCAGCCTGTCTGAATGATCAGCGATTTTCTTCAAGAGGAGGCAGAGAGTGGGCTTTCCCCAAGCCCAGGGTAGCATGAGGCAGCAATGAGCTGGGTCCTTCACCTCCAGTAATCACCCCCACCCCACCCCATGACCTGATATGACTCTCCCGGTGGAGCAGGAGTACCAGTCCCTAGTTCCTTTGGCCCTTTCATCACAACACCAGGACCCAAGACAGCTCCACCCTTGCAGGGGCTTAGCCAGCTAGCTCTCTTTAGTGCTGGGGTCTCTCCCAAGCCGTACCCCGTCACTTGGCCCAATCTCAGGACTCTAATGGTGTTCCCCTGTCCTGTCCAGTAACTCAGACCCCCCAGTATTAGACAAATCATGTCCCTGTGAAGCCCAGGGGAGAGAGACTGGGAGAATCTGTACCCCATTCTCCCATTCTTGAGCCAAGCCCAGTCTGGCACACCACCCCATTGGCTCTCCCAGCCCTCAGCTGGGACAAGATGCCCAGAGATCTTCTCCAGAGAGGACGCCCAGCCCTACCTCTGCCTTCACCCCTTTCTCTCCAGCACTGCAAATCAGTTCCACATTTGGGGTCTGGCATGCTGTATCCACTCAGAACTCCCCCCTCCTAGACAGCCTGGGTGCCCACAAGGTCAGCCACTCCACGGGGGTCTGCGGAGAAAATAACCCTTGTCTTTGACAACTCCTACAGAAGACTGATGGGCTGGGCTGTGGTGAGGGGATCAGAGGAAAGCCAGGCTCCCCAGAAAGGATGAGAAAGGCCAGGGGGTGTGGCCTAGCCCCAGCAAGCAGATGCGGGGCTGAGGGGTGGGGGTGGTGAGGGAAGCTGAGAGGTAGTTCCCAGCTCAGCACATTCCTGAGACATCTGGCTGAGCTGGAAGAGCCCCAGCTGGCCCGGGTGTTGCTCCAGTTTTTCTACTCTAGAGTCAGGCAGGACCCACAGTCCCCACCCACCCCTGCTCACAGAGTCCTACTGGACCCGAGTCCATGGGACTGAGTTCCAGGCCTCCTGAGTCCCAGCACTCAGAAAGCAAGGAAGTTCCCTAATGCAAGAGAGGAAAGAGAAGGCCTGACTAGGGTGCTAGGGGCCACCATGGAAGGCCGAGGGCTTGTTCATCTGACTGAGGCTCCTGTCAGTCCCTCCCTTCTCCTGCCGTCACTACACTGAGTGAGCGCCTTCTAAATGCCCTGTACTGTTGAAAGGGCTTTACAAATTACTTCTCCTGGCAACCTGGTGCTGTAGACGGAAGAACCCCTGCTTCACAGCTGAGGACAAGGCTAGAGAGGCTAAGAACCTGGTATAGGCTACAGAGCACACAGCAGATAAGGCCTGTCTGTCTCCCTGTTTATAACCCCTGAGCTATATCACCCCCACAATAATAGGAGGCGGGCCTTATGGTGCTTCAAATTATGATTTTTTTGGCCAGAGCGGTGCTCTTCAAGAAGGACAAGGGTAGGCATTACTCACCCACTGGGTGGGGAAAGAAGGCAGGGCAGCTGGCTCGGGCACATCTGTGGGGTGAGGAGTCTCCCTTGAAGGCCTGGAGAGGTCCAGAACCCTGACGCTGAAGCCATAGCCTGATCCCCAGGGGAACCCAAGGGTCCCACACCTTCCCAGAAGGAAGGGAGGACATAAGGAGAGAAAATGTCACTTGTTCCAAAAATAAAACCTGAGGACAGCTCAGACGGGCTGGACATTGAGGGAGCCAGAAGCTCAAGAGTAACTGTGCCGAGGAGGGGAAAAGGCCAGGAGAATTCAGCCAGAGCCAAGTGCTAGGCTCCAGCCTAGAAGACCTTCCAGCTGGTCAGGACTCAGAAAGAGCAGATCCAGCCAGCTGACCAACAGGCCCCATCTATTCTCATAGACGTGGCCTGCAGCTGAGAACTACCTCTCTTTGTGCATCCTACATAACTGGTCTGTCTTAGCTTAAACACAAAAAGGCCTAGGCCAGACAACGTAAAAAAATAAAAAAATAAATAAATGGGTGTAGTGCTCCCCGACCCCGTTCCCCCAGAGAGGGATGCAAGGAGGAAGTCCTGGCCAGTGGAACTCGGCCTGGAGCAGGAGTGGGCTGGCAGCAGAGCTGGGTGCAGGACACGCATTCCTGGATGCGCTGCTGCAGAGGAAGGGGCCTCAGTCCATTAGCTCACTGACACATGCCTTCATTCACCCATTCGGCAAGTCTCCAAACATCTGGGCTCTACCTGAGCACGCAAGGCATCGGGTACATCTGATAGAACTGAGCCCACAGCGCCCCATGCCTATAATCCCAGCACTTGAGGGGCAAGGCAGGAGGATCCCAAGTTTGAGGGCATCCTGGGCTTCAGATGAAGATTTGGTCTGAAAAGAGGGTGGGGAAAAGGGATAGCCATAGCTAGTGAGACACAACATGAATGGATGTTCCTGCTACCCTGAGGAATTTAGAGTCTGCTCTTTGGGGTTAAGGATGGGCACTGAACAGGAGGATGACATAATTGTTTTAGGGTTTAGGAGATCACAACCCTAGAAAGTGATCACATTTCCAAATATGGACCTACCGTCATAAAAGGGTAGTCACACCACGGTAGGAAGTCTTTCTAGAATGGGAAGTAGGCCCGCTTGTTCATCTCTCAGTCCACAGAGCTTTACACATCAAGAGTTCAGTAAGGCTGGATGAATGTGTGTGTGATGGGTAGTGAGGGTGACCGCTTGCCTTTATTCTCCAGAGGCCCCGGTGCCCGTCTGGCACTTGGTCTTCAGTGTCCTGAGCTGTCCCGAAGGCACCCTCTGGCTAATGCATATGGACCAGCTCTCCAGAAGCCAGACCATGAGCTGCCATCCCTCAGCGGTTCCAGTCACAGCTCATCTGGGCCCTGGGCAGTGTCCCTCACTGCCGTGGTTTCCTCCTGCCCAGACAGTGCCTGGCACCTGCCTCAGAGTTGGGCCACAGCAAAGGGCTACCTTGTCAGATGGCAGGGGGTTGATGGGAACCTGAAGGACCTGTGGCCAGGGTTACTGTTGACAGGAGGGAAGGGGAGATGACAACCAAACTACCAGGCTGGGGACTGCAGAGGTGGTGTGTGCCCTTCACAGCCTTGCTTGGCATAAAAGTAGCCTGCTGTGGGTGCCAGCTTACCCACTCTCCTCTTTTTCCGACATCACTGGCACAAAAACAAAGCTCCGGTCTGCACAGTCACTCCTCCAATCCCAGCTCAAACAAGTCCCGGCCTCAAACAAGGTGAGGACTCCCAAATCTTCTTCTGCTTGGGCTGTCACGATGCCCAGGCTTCAGGCTGTGGCTTACTTGTGTGTGTAGGCCTGGGAGCATATGAGATGCTGCATGCGGTCATGAGTATATGTGAGCCTGTATGGGATGACTTCACACGTGTGTATTTCTTGTGTTGTGTTTTGGTCGTTTGGTTTTTGAGCTAGGTCTCCCTATGTAACCCCAGCTATCCCAAACTCACAGAGATCCACCTGCCTCTGCCTCCCAAGTTCTGGGATTAAAGGTGTGTACTCCACACCTGATCTTTGGTGCTTTTGTGGTACTGGTGATTGAGCCAAGGGCCTCATGCATACTTAAATGCTCTAACCGTGAGTCAACCTCCAGCCCTTTGATTTGCTGTCCATCTGATCCCATCTGATAAATGTCCCCTAAGCTTCTTTTACTGCCCGAGAGTGTACACCTATGGAATCTGGGATGCGGGTGGTGGCAGTGTACATGTGATAGACCGGTGTAAGACAGACCTCAATGTATCAGTTGTGGGGGTAGGGTGGGCTGTGTCTCTCTGTGCGTCATGTCAGAGAAATGGAGATTACCTGGGTGGAAGGCCCATTTTGTGTGCAGGTGTGCACACGCGTACACACGCACTCACAGAAGCATTCCTGGTTGTTTGGACTTAGGTTATATGGTTAATAGTTCAATAAGGGAAAACAGAACAACTCAGTACGCTCCTTCCTTGTCCTGTAGAAGAAAGGTTGATAGTAAGGCTGGTTAGAACACCAGACTCCCTATAGCTCCCACACTGCCAGGAGAGCTCCAGGGAAGTGGTAGCCTTCTAGGCCCGAGAGGCTAGACAAAGACTCTTCCTTCTGCCCCTAACACCTTCCTCAGGAGGGACAAACTGTAGCCAGTAGAAACATGGCCGGTCCACCTTAACCTGCCTAGGCCTCAGAGCAGAGCCAAGAAGAGAGGTTTCCATCTGGGGCCACCTGACTTTGGGTCCGATGTCTCTTCCTTTGGCCAGGCAGCCATGAGCCTAGCTCTACAAGACAAGTTTTTAGTATTTTAGGGCCCCCAAAGCTTGGGTGGTGTTGCTTAAGAACAAAGCGATCTGACCACTGGGCCCCAGGAGCCCACTTCCCCTCTCTGCAGTCTTGGTCGTGTGTCCCCTCACCCAACTCACACACTAGACACAGCAGTGACTCACAGTGGTGGCCTTGGGCTTGAAATGGAGGCAATTATCTCGTGGTCACTAGGCAAGTAACCGTCCGGGAATGCATGGGTCAGTGTGTTAGGGGACGAGAGGCATCTGCTGCAGCCTTCCCAGGGAAAGAGGGAAGTGTGAGAGAACGCTCCTCCCATCTCTTCCCAGAGCTCTCTCAGAAGGAATGTTCGCTGGGGATTTCCCCCACCCTGATCCCATAGCTCAGTCTGGGCCAATTTAGGTCTCCCCCACGCAGCACAGACCGAATCTGTCTGGACTAGGGTTTGGGGCAGAAACCAGGACAGGGGTGCAAGCGTCAGAGAACTAGCGGTGTGGGGGAAGGGTGCACAAGTGATAGCACCGCTACTCCAGCCAGCTGCTGAACCCAGATATTTTCTGTCTGCACTGACCCCCTATGGAAAGGTTAAGGAAAAGTCGCGGAAAGGAGCAAGAGTTTATTCTGTACGATCCTGGGAACGTCCCCTCTCACACAAGGGGCTGGTACCTTGTGGTACCTCCGTGCCACCCTATGGAAAGATTACTGGAAGAGGGGGTGGAGAAGAGCTGGAAGTGAATTGCTCTCCTTCTCATCACGGGTGGTCTAACGACTATTAGGGTCTCCGGAGACCGCGGAATTGCCATCTCAGACCACCCCATCACAGATCAAGAACACGCTGTACTTGCACACCGCCCTGCAGGCTTCCCTGTCTAGAACCCTGCTCTGCGCAGCCGCGCTCCGGGCCAGGCGGGCAGTGGCTCGCAGTCTCCTCTCATTGGCGAGGAGCTCCTCTTCTTTCACCAATGAACAAGCGAGATTCTTACGAGGGGCGGGACCCAATAGACCAGTTTAGCCACGTAACTGCGACTCAGGCAAGCTGGACGCCTTAGCCACCCCTAAGATTTAAAGGGTAGGCGGCTGAGCTGCGGCGCCAAGGGGAGGCGCAGCAGCTGGGGAGGCGGGGTGCCGGCCTGAGAGCCGGATGGCTGGGGACCTCTCCTTCCAGAGAGTGGAGCCGGCGCCGGTTGCGCGTGGCGGCGGCGAAGGAGCTGATATTGGCACAAGTATAGGAAAAAAGTCTTTAAGGAGGAGGGAAATGTCTCTTTCTCTGGCTTCCCCCGTAGCCTGTATGAAAAGGCACCCCCGAAGGCTGCCCACCCTAACAGAACACTGTCCCCCCTTCAAACGCTGGCGTGAGATTCTCTATGAACTCCTCGCCACTGGCCTTTCTTCCCCAGCTCCACCCCCAATTTCCATCAGACAGCCTAAATCTGATTTTTGTGTGTCTGTGTGAGCATGAGGCGGGGAGGGGGCTGGATCGCAGGAGACAGCGACCAGAGCCAGAGCTGGGGAGGTCTGAGGTCTCTAGAGAGAGCTTTACGGGGATGGAGGGAGGTGAGTTGAGAACACAGGAGGAACTCCTTCCCCTCAGCACAATCCCAGAACTGCGGAGAACCCCGCCCGGAATATTGACTACTCACTGTGTGACTGTGGGTAAAGGACTTGCACTCTCTGGACCTTAGCTTTCTCAGCAGTAAAATGGGTCGAGGGGGCATAGACCCCTTTCTCAGTTTCCTGGTGTCTCAAACCATAGCTGATCGCATGTCCGAGAGGCCAGACATCAGATAGAAAGAGGTTACAGTACTCAGTGAGCAGCTACTGGTGGCAATGCTCCCAGGAGAGGCAGATAAATCTAGGTGCGATATGACACGACCACCATCCACTCAGCACTCCAGGAACCCTGGGCAAGGAAGACCGAGCGCGGAGCGTTCTCCACCCCACCCTCCCTGCCCCTTGGCCGCCCTCCTCTTCCACTTGGCTCCCACCACTCGGGAAGCTCCAGCCTGCTGAGCTTTGGCTGCTGTTTCTAGCAGGTGGGGTGGGGGCGCCTCATAACACCCGGCCAACCGAGGCCCCTTAGCACGTTCCTTTAGACATCCTCAAAAGGGGTCATTCTCCTTCATCTTCTTGAAACTGGAAACTTCAGGGACCCCCTACTCTCCTCTCCCAGGCCCCCGGGAAGGGGCTTGGCAAAGCCTTATCGCCTGCAGTGCAGCTGCTGGAGAAATACTGTAGCCGCTGACTCACGGCTCTTCCAGCTCTGCGCAACCCCCTCCCCTGGGCCCCACCGCAGTCTTGGAGAGAGGCCCCCACACACAGAGTTCGACTGGAAGGAAGCGCCCCCAGCTGGGCTGCGCTGGTTCTGCCGTGAATGTGGACCGCTCAGTGCTGGCTGCCGAAGATTGTTGTTGGTGAGGAGCATATAGCATTTCTGTCTAGATTCTCATTGTTGTAGAGACTTGTTCAGCTCCCGAGCTCTTTGTACCGCACCCCCAGGCGCTCCTGAACAGGTAATGCACTAGTGGCCTTGCTGTACCCCTGCGCCCATAGTGAGCGAGTGTCTAGCAGGTAAACCTGTCTCCGGGCGGGCGTACTGTCAAGCTGTTCCCCTGTTTAGGGAGAGGTGTGTGGTGACCAGAGAAGGTCTGCACAGTGAAGGACCGTGGACTCTTCCTGGTTGTGTCTGGCTCCAGGGCCCCAGATTCCCTGTATTTGATTCGGTCAAATACAAAGCAATACCTTTGCTCCTTGGGGAAAGGCGCTGCTTAAATGAATGGTGCGGGCCTGGGGCGTGCGGGGCTCGGTCGGTAAGGGTGGCTGCCTAGGCCTTGGGTTCCATCCCCATAACCTCGTGGAGGCAAGAGGATCAGAAGTTAAAGGTCATCTTAGATTAAAGAGAAGGTGGGGAATATACAAAAGCGCTTTGGAAGGCTTAAATAAAAACAAAAATATAAAATAATGGTGACGGTTCCTGGGAGAACAGAAGCAGGACACCAGAATAAACCAATGGCGTCTCTGAGCTAAAATCCTGGCATTTCTCAGCACACTTGGTGAGAGGGGAAACTCAAACCACCTCCCTCTGCAGACTCCAAGTTCATGCCCAGAGTTTAGCGGCTGCTGTTTTCATAGTAATAACTACAAGTACAGAGCACTTACTACCCACCAAGTGCTGCTCTGAGTGCTTCCTGTACGCTCACTCATTTCAGTGTCCTAACCGTATGAAGTGGGTACGAAGCACGTGACCAACACTCGCTCCCCACGGCAATGAGATGGGGTCTGGATGAGGAGACTGAGACACAGAAAAGTTAAAAAAAAAAAAAATCAGCAAGTAATGGAAACTAGTCTACACGGTTGCCCCCTGCTCGTTCCCTGTTCTGAAGACCGCTCATAAGGTGCTGAGCCTTATCCTAAAGCGGAAGGCATTGCTTGTCCTGGCCTCCTGGGGATAGGATCCTAGCAGTTCAGGACACAGGAAGTTAACGACTCTGAACATGGAGCCAGTTCCACGGTGCCAGCCCTTTGCGTTGGTCAGGAGACAATACGGAGCCTGAAGCAACCCCACTCAATCTCATTCAGCGACCGCAACAGCACTCATGAACAATAGTCACACTGTGTGCTCATCCACGGCTCCTGGGGGGTGGAAGCACCTATTGTGTGTTGGCCCTGGGGTGTCTATTAATGATATGACATTTGCTGACTTTGTGGCAGTTTAAGAGGCCGCTATAAACCTTTACTCATATGTGGCTTAACCCCACAGTAAGCATAGCAAGCGGAAAGTATTGTCAGCTCCACTATGTACAGAGGAGGCAAAAACACGGGTTAATTGGCTTTCCTGCCATCACTATCAGAATTTTTGTCCTTTTATTTCTGAGAAAGGGACTTGGCATCTTTATCAAGTATAAACATAGCTGAGATTAATATTTCACCAGGTTTTTTACTTCAGTATGTGTGATGCATTCTGATATTTTCTACTTTCTACTTACTTTGTATTTTATTCTATTCTGTTTTACTTAAATTCTGCTCATAAATGCCCACATGGACAGGGGCCGGTTTTATATAATTTGGATGTTATAAAGCCCTTGCTTAGCATACACAACACCCCAGATGAAAATAAAAGTCACGCTTTCATCTCTATGTAGAAGCTTAAGGAGTTGATTGGTGGAGGCAGAAAGTAGAATAGTGGTTGCCAGGGGCTGGGACTGGCAGGGAAAACAGGGGCTGGGGACAGTGGGCCATGGGGACAGGAAGGCAGTGACAAAGCAGTGGGATCTAATGTTTTGTGGCACGGTGGGGTACTGTGGTTGACAACAATTAATTACATACATAAAATAGCTAGAAGACAGCATTTCCAGTGCTCCACACAAAAGGCTACATGTTTCAGGTGATGGATATGTTCTATGCACCCAATCTGCACATGTGATGAATGTCAAAGTCTGCCCCTTAGATATGTACAATTATTGTGTGTCGAGGAAAATTTTTCCAAGTATATTTTTAAATTTTGGTCATGAGCCACTAAATTAATTTCTTAACCCGTTAGTGAGTCGGTCCTTGCAGCTTATACAGATCAAGTAAACAGCTGGCGGGATCAAGGCCGGGATTCGAACCTCAGTGGGGTGGCTCCCTGGCCTAAAGAACAGCTTGGGAAGGCATGATAGGTGCCTGAAACTTGAGATCATGAGTTCGAAGCCAGCCTGTTCTACGTAACAAGACCTTGCTCAGAAAAGCAGACACAGGGCTGGAGAGAGGGCTCAGCAGTGCAGAGGATCCAGGTTTGATTCTCAGTACCCACGTGGGAGCTAACAACTGAAGTTAGCTAGCAATTTCAGTTTTAGGGGATCCAAAGCCCTCTTCTGGCAACCTCTTCAAGGGCACCAGGCGTGCACAGACTGCGTATGCATAAATGCAGGCAAAGTATTCATAGACATAAACTAATTTACATAAAAATAAGAGGCAGCCAGGTAGTGGGTTGGGTCCTGAAACCCTGGCTAGGGCTGTTGAGAGAATGAAGAGATGACAGACACATGGAGAGTGACAGAGAGTGACTCTGGGAGGGATTGGATGGGGTTCTGTTCACATGACTGCTGTAAGCTGAAATCACAGTGTGTTTATTATGCACAGCGTGGGATGGGGCTAGCTAGCCTGGGGAGAGCTGTCTCTGTAGGGAGCAGTCTCGGGCTGCACAGTCGGCAGGAGGAAGCTACAGCTGCTGGCCTTTGCACACACTGACAGTAAACTCTCATAATTGGGCTCCCAAGAAGAGCTTTGCCATTTCTCTTGAGCTTTTCTCAGTTGTTCCTGAAGTTCTTAACATGGGTGTGCCCATGCCAAAATACACGCTCACTCGGGGTTTCACTCACTCAGGGCTCAGTCAGTAAAATTCATGAGGACCTGAGTTATATTCCTTAAATGTGCTTAGAGGGGGCATGGTAGCTCATGCCTGTAATCTCAGAGTTGGGGGACAAAGACAGGAGAGCTCCAGCCTGTATGGATGTGGGGACTGGAAACTAATCCTGGGTCCTCTGCAAGAGCAGCCAGTGCGTTTAATTGATCTTTTAATCTCTCCAGACCCTAATATTTTAAATAAATGAGCCCAAGTTTTAAAAGGTGAGGGAGTTGGTGAGATTGTTCAGTGAGTGAAGACACACTTGTCTTCCCTGCCGGAACTGACTTCTCCAATCCCACACAAAGATGGGAGGACAGAAACAGCCTGTGACATCCACACATGTGCTATGGCATGCCTGTATACACACACACACACACACACACTATAATGATGATAACAAAACAATATTTTTGACAGGTTCCTTCTCTCTCTCTCTCTTTCTCTCTCTCTCTCTCTCTCTCTCTCTCTCTCTCTCTCTCTCTCTCTCTCTCTCTCTCTGTTCTGGAACTCTCTATGTAGACCAATCTGGCTTCAAACTCACAGAGATCCACCTGCCTCTGCCTCCTGAGTGCTGGGATGAAAGGGCATATCATCATGCCCAACAACAAAACATTTAAAGAGAAGAACAAACAATGAGAGTTGGAGTTGGTGAAGTTGGTCACAGTGTGGGTGGTGGTGACATGATGGTCAGGAGGGAAGAAGTGACTTCACACAAGTACCTGTACTCCCTCTCCGAGCCAAACTGAGGTTCCTCCTCCCTCCCCAGCACTTTCCAGAGCACCTGGACCACTTTGTGGAGAACATGGAGGACTTCTCCAATGACCTGTTCAGCAGCTTCTTTGATGACCCTGTGCTGGATGAGAAGAGCCCTCTACTGGACATGGAACTGGACTCCCCTGCTCCAGGCATCCAGGCTGAGCACAGCTACTCCCTGAGTGGGGATTCCGCACCCCAGAGTCCCCTTGTGCCCATCAAGATGGAGGACACCACCCAAGGTAAGATGCGCCAGGGCCCAGGAGGGAGGAAGCTTCTGAGGGGACAGGCAGAGTCATCTGCAGCCTGAGACTCCCAGGGCATCTGCCCACAAAACCCTTCCAGCAGGGTGCAGCTCCTGGTTTTGGGGCTCGCCCTGACTGGGGTCAACAAGCAGTTCACACAGAGTGAACTAGGCAGCCTGGGGGCTGCTGGAGGTGCCTGCCACATGGGCAAGAGGAACCATAAAACCTGGGTGGTGGCGGGTCCTGTGACCATAGGGCACGTGCACGGAGGAGAGTAGACTAGGAGACAGGTGAAGCCGAGCTTCAGGCCCAGTGAGAGACTTTGTCTCAAACAAGAATTTGGAGAGCAATAGAGGAGGACATCTAACATTCACCTACCCTGCCCTTCACGGGCACACACACATGGACACGCACCTGCCTGCCCTCCCATTCACGTCCACACACACACATGGACACGCACCTGCCTGCCCTCCCATTCACATCCACACACATGAACACGCACATGCCTGCCCTCCCATTCACGTCCACACACGAACACACACACATGAACACACACATGGACACGCACCTGCCTGCCCTCCCATTCACGTCCACACACATGAACACACACACATGAACACGCACCTGCCTGCCCTTCACGGGCACACACACATGGACACGCACCTGCCTGCCCTCCCATTCACGTCCACACATGAACACACACCTGCCTGCCCTCCCATTCACGTCCACACACGAACACACACACATGAACACACACACACATGAACACACACACATGAACACACACCTGCGTGCCCTTCCATTCACATCCATACACATGAACACACACACACATGAACACACACACATGAACATGCACCTGCGTACCCTTCCATTTGCATCTTCACACATGAACACACACATGATCACGCACCTGCATGCCCTCCCATTCACGTCCACACACATGAACACACACACATGAACACGCACCTGCGTGCCCTCCCATTCACATCCACACACATGAACATGTACCTGCGTGTCCTCCCATTTGCTTGACATTCGCGTGTCAGATTTTTGTGAATTCAAGGCCAACCTGGGCTACATAGTGAGTTCTAGGAAGCTAGAGCTACATAGAGAGACTTGTCTTTAAAAAATAAACAAATAAATAAGCCATAATAATAATAATAATAATAATAATAATAATAATCTGAACTGAAGCCAGCGCAGCATAGCATGTGTGTTGGTAACCCAGCACTCAGGGAAGTCTGAGGCCAGTCTGGGCTACATGGTGAGGCCTTGTCTCCAGACACACAAACTACAAACAACAAACAAGAGCTGAAGAGATGGTTCAGCCACTCCTCCTGGTTAAGAGCACTGGCTGCTTTTCCAGAGGTCCTGAGTTCAATTCCCAGCACCCACATGGTGGCTCACCATGCCATCAGATCCAGTTGCACAGGAGACCGAAACAGGAGCACAGAAAGTTCAAACTCTATCTGGATAACTTAGTAGATCCTACTCAAAAATGTGCTAAAGGAAAAAGACTGGAGTTCAGAGCAGCCATGGTCTATGACTTCCCACACTGTAGAGCATACTAGGCTCGAGTCTAAACGAAAAAAATTCCACACCCACTCAGCCCTGCTGAGTCTGAAACCCTGTAGATAGGACCCAGCATATCAAGGGGTGTTGAGAACCACTAATTCAGAGCAAATAGCAGGGGTAGTTAAGTAATAGATGAAGCTGGGTCTGATGGCGCGTACCTGTGATCCTAGCACTTGAGAAGCCGAGGCAAGGAGGACCATGAGTCTGAGGCCAGGACTGACTACCTAGCACATTTCACATTAGCCTTGAATTACAACATATTACCTCAAAATAACAGCCATAACTGCAAAACTCATCATCCTAAATATAGACAGATTACAGAGAGTCTGGAGCCTCCCATCTCTTTATACAGACATTCTCAAAACACCACTGAGGAGCCTGTTCCGATGTTTGCTCCCAACATGGGGCTCAGTGTAGAAACCCACTCTTCTAACTCCTATCTTCAGAGCAAACAACCTTCTGCCTCCAAATTGCTGCTCCAAGGTAATCACAAGTGCCCCACCTCAAAATACTGCCTGTTTCGTCATTTCCTCGAAAACAGGTCCCGTCATTTTTGGCTGAGTGATCAAAAACCTGTCTGTTTTAAAATTAATTTATTTTTATTTTCTATCTATGGTTGTTTTGTTTACATGTATGTATGCCAATGACATACATGCAAAACAGGATGATAAATTCCCCGGAACTAGAGTTACAGACAGTTGTGAGCTGCCATGTGGGTGCTGGGAATTGAACCTGTGTTCTCTGAAAGAGCAGCCAGTGCTCTTAACCACTGAGTCATCTCTCCAGCCCCCAGATCTGTTTCTTAACCTCTAGAAGCCTCAGTATCTCAGTGTCTGCCGGGACAACAGTGATACTCTGTCTCCACGGTGCCTGCGGGGCCCCTGTTTTATTTGTACCACACATGGCAGCAGAACTGTCTAGTTCACACTAGCAGATAGGAACTGCAGAGTGTGCCAGAGCCAATGCCCTGCTTCTACTCGTCTTCCATCCTTGGGGGCAGCAAAGCCTGCCGGGTTGAGAACTTAATAGGGTTCCATTGTGTCCTGGTCTTGATTAAAGTCTTTGACCTTTCTGGACTTCTGTTTCCTCGATCATAAGATGAAAAGGGGGGTAGACAGATGGCTCCAGGTAAGAGCACATCCTGCTCTTGCAGAGGACCTGAGTTCAGTTCCGGCACCTGAGCTGGGCTGCACACAACTGCCTGTAACTCCGGTACTCTGACCTTGAGGGCACCTGTACTCACTCACACACAGACATGCACAAAGACATAAAGTATTTTTAAATCTAGGAGGAAAATCATTTTTTCATCATTTTTAAAGATTTTTTTATTTTATGTATATGAGTGTTCTATCTGCATGTATGCCTTTATGTCAGAAGAGTGTAGAAGGAGCCCACCCATTCCCGGCCACCCAGACCTGAAATAATCACACACAAACTATATTAATCACAACACTGCTTGGCCAATCACTTGAGCGTATTGCTAACTAGCTCATGTCTTAGATCAACCCGTTTCCATTATTTAATATTCTACCTCGAGGCCCGTGGTTTACCGGTAAGGTTTCCAGGCATCTGTCTCCTTCAGAAGCTACATAGCGTCTCTCTGACTCTGCCTTCTTTCTCTCTACATTTCTATTTGGATTTTCCACCTAGCTTTACTCTGTTAAGCCATTGGCCAAAAACAGCTTCTTCACTAACCAATGGCAATAAAACATATTCACAGCCTACAGAGAGGAATCCCACATCAGATCCCACTATAGATGGCTGTGAGCCACCATGTAACCAGTTGCTGGGGATTGAACTCAGGACTTCTGGAAGAGAAGCCAGTGCTTTTAACCCCTGAGCCACCTCTCCAGTCTGAAAGTCTTTTTTTTTAAGATTTTTTTTTTTTATTTATTTTGTTATACAGTGTTCTGTCTGCAGAAGGGGACACCAGATCTCATTACAGATGGTTGTAAGCCACCATGTGGTTGCTGGGAATTGAACTCAGGACCTCTGGGGATAACAACCTGTCTTCTTAACCGCTGAGCCATCTCTCCAGCCCCATGAAAGTCTTTTTATAAAGATGAAAATAACATATACATGAGAATTCTGGACAGGAATAAAAAAGAAATATATCCATAAAGTTCCTAGCTCCAGGCCCAGCTTAGGATATATACCAACTAGCCACCTCGGTTTTGGGGCACATTAAAGTCCTATTAATTCTACGAGCATCTAGAACAATGAATGGAATTTTTCATCTTCCCTTCCAGAGGACAATGGCCTTGGGTGTGAGTTCTTAATTGTCCCAGCTATTAAGTGCTCATGAGCGTTGGGGTCTTAGGCTGTATTGTGCTGCAGAGTCTCTCCAAGAGCCACAGGTCTTTGTCCTCACCTTCTGGAGTTTCAAGAGGTCCCCTGGCTTGTGACTGCTGAGCTCCCAGTTTTTCACCACACCTCAGCAGCTGCCAAGTTCCTGGATCTCTGTGAGGTCTCCGACTCCAGCCTGGGCAGAGCCGGGATATGCTGCGAACCCCTCTCATGCCATGACAGTGTCTCCATCCACCCTGCTGGCTGGCTCAGCAACTCCTCAGCCACCCAGGTCTATTTTTAAAGCAATTTGTCTGTGGCCCTTTGCGGGGACAGCTTCCCGGATGCCCACAGCTTGGCCCTGTAATTTGGAAAGGCTGTTGGTGTTCTGGACTCTGTGGCTGCCTGTGGCCCAGGGTTGGGTTCTCAGGCTCCCAGCAGGGAGGAACCTGCCGTCTGAGATGGTACCTGGCAGCCTCCAACCTCTCCACACCCACAGTGGGCCTCAGAGTCCCCTCCATCCCACCCTGTGCAAGATGACCTGGTCCTGCATTGCTGCTGCGTCTGCTGCAGTATTCCCTGGGAATGGGAGACACTCGCTGCCCACCAGGAGAAAGGGGAGGCCTGCCAGTTCTGCAAAGACCCCCCTCTGTGACTGCGTGTTAAGAGACGAACTCTATCCTGGGAAAGGCTAAGTATTCTCTTGCCTCCACCAGTCCCCATTGCTGAGTCCTGTGGACTCACCCTTCCAACTTGGTTTCTAACGTCATGTGTGGTGGCCCCTTATGGAGAAAGCCTTGGGTTCCACCCCCAGAACCAGCTTAAACTGGGCACAGCGGCACACACCTGTAAACCTGATGCTTAGGAGGTGGAGGCAGGAGGACCAAGGTCATGAAGGTCATCCTCCACTACATGGCAAGTTCAGAGCCAGCCTGGACTACTTGAGACCTTGTCACAAACAAACAAAACAAAAGGGGCTGCAAAGATGGCTACTCTTCCAGAGGACCCAGACTCAATTCCCAGCACCCACATGACAGGTCATGACGGATCACAACTGTCTGTAACTCTAGTTCCAGGGATCAGACACCCTCATACATACATGCAGGGAAAACACCAATGTATGTAAAATAAAACGTAAAAAGACAAGCAAAAGGCAACTCTTTCTTCCAAGTCTTTCCTCTCTGTTTATGCTGCCTGCCTTTGTCCAGGCTTCATCTTCTCTCTCCTGGACCATTTAGTTCAACAGCACCCCCATGTCTACCTCCCTACCCCATCTTATCACCCCCATGTCTACCTCTCTGCCCCATCCTGTCACCCCCATGTCTACCTCCCTGCCCCATCCTGTCACCCCCATGTCTACCTCCCTGCCCCATCCTGTCCCCCCATGTCTACCTCCCTACCCCATCTTATCACCCCCATGTCCACTTCCCTGCCCCATCCTGTCCCCCCATGTCTACCTCCCTGCCCCATCCTGTCACCCCCATGTCTACCTCCCTGCCCCATCCTGTCACCCCCATGTCTACCTCCCTGCCCCATCCTGTCACCCCCATACACCTCCCTACACTGTCATCCCCCTGCACCCAGAGGTACAGTCAGTCTGTTTGCTCTCCCTTCACATTCAAATCTAAAAGTGACAAGCAGCTGAGCATCTTTTAAGGAGGCCACAATGTATGAAACGGATCATCTGAGGGTGTACATGGATGTTGTCGCCTTTATAGAAATCTCTGGGTCTTATTCATCAGAACAGGAGCTCCTCTTAATCAACCTTCAGTCTGTCTTGGCAGGAAGGGTGGTGGCTGGGAAGCAGTCAAAAGAGCCAGCGTTATTCCTTTTAAATTAATAATCCAAGGATTGAGCTGGAAAGATGGCTCAGCGCTTAGGAGCACTGGCTGCACTGGGTGTGGTGGTGGCGCACACCTTTAATCCTAGGACTCAGGAGGCAGAGGCAGGTGGATCTCTGTGAGTTCAAAGCCAGCCTGGTCTACAAAGAGAGGTTCTGAGTTTGATTCCCAGAAACCACATGGTGGCTCACAACCACCTATGATGAGATCTGGTGCCCTCTTCTGGTGTGCAGGTGTATATGCAGACAGAGCACTGTATGCATAATAAATAAATCTTGAAATAAAAAAAAAATGTAAGGAGATGGTCAGGTGGTTAAGAGCCTGTGCTACAGGAGACTCGAGTTAGATTTCCCATCATCCATTTCAGTGGCTCATACACACAGATAGAATATTGTATACATAACAAATAAATAAATAAATATTTTAAAAATTTATTTATTATATATAGTGTTCTGCCTGCATGTGTGCCTGCACATCAGAAGAGGCACCAGATCTCATTACAGATGGCTGTGAGCCACCATGTGCTTGCTGGGAATTGAACTCAGGGCCTCTGGAAGAGCAGCCAGTGCTCTTAACCTCTGAGCCACCACTCCAGCCCACTGTGTCCAGCTTTTTATCTGGTGCTGGGGACCTGAACTAAGGTCCTCATTCTCACACAGCAAGCCCCTTCCAGCCCAAGCCATCTCCTCAGCCCCGCTTCTTCATTTTAAAGATGAGAAAACTGAGACTCAGAGAAAATAAGCAGCTTGCCTAAGGTCGCACAGCAGGTCAGGGGAGGTCTGGGCGCTGTGGTCAAGCCCGTTCTGTGAGTGTGTAGATGCAAGATGCTCTTGTGACCTTCTGGTTCCAGCCCACACATCAACTTCAGCAGAGTGTGCCAACTGTCCTGCCTGTACTCAGATGGGCACTCTAATATCACCCTCAGTCCAGGGCACTCAGCAGTAGGCAGAAGTCCATCAGCGCTCTCTGCTCCGGGAGCCCCTGAAGCTGAGTCCCTTCCCACCTCACCTTCCCCTGCAGATGTGGAGTGTGGAGCTTGGGCACTGGGACACAAACTGTGCTCCATTATGGTGAAGCAGGAGCAGAGCCCGGAGCTACCCGTTGACCCTCTGGCTGCCTCCTCCACCATGGCCGCTGCCGCCATGGCCGCCCCACCACTGCTGGGCCTCAGTCCCATCTCCAGACTGCCCATCCCTCACCAGGTGAGCCTAGAGGCTATTAACAGGGGCTGAGGGAGGGAGACAGAGGGGAGTGACACCTGATGTCTTGGACTCCGCCAGCAGGGCTCCATGAACTGGGAACCTTGGGGGCTGAGGGTTCTCTGCCTCCCACCCTGACCACCCCTTCACCATCCTCCAGGGAGCACAAGCAGAGAAAGCTTTCAGGGCACCAGTCAAGGATATCTGAAAGGGGGTACCCCAGGGTACTTCCTTTTCTTTTCGGTTTCAGGATTTAAAAAAAGACCAACATGTTAATGAAAAAAAAAAAAGGTGTTGTATTTTAGTTTGTATTTAGATTAATAAGTCACGCTCATAACCAACCCTACCTCCACTTCTAACATGTATAGGCAACAACTGTGAACCCAAGACCCTTCAGGAGTGAGGCCCAGACCCCTGGCCTCTGGGATAGGCTTTGCGAGCTCAGGCTTGTTCATGACTGTGCTCCGAATACATTGTCTCCTCTCTTTTCTCTTCAGCTTCCTTCCCCGTAAAACAGGTGCAAGCCACAAGGCCTAAAATTATACAGTTTAAAAAACAAACAAACATTAATGCCTAGGCAGGGGGGTTGCCTCCTGCCGGCCACCCCCTATTTCCAACATTGAAGGACTGATTGACAGCCAGCTAGATCCTTAGTGGCCAGAACTGGTCAGCCAAAATCAAAAGGAGGAAGGGACCACAGCAAAGAAGGAAACAGACAGAAGTTCCCAGGAGTTCAGTCCCAAATCACCAAGTCAGAAATATCAAAGCTTCTTTTCCTGTTAGGTTCCCTCTGTGAGCGGTGCAGGGCACAGAGCCAGTCCGTAAAGAACCATCTGAACCACGAAAATGCCTCCGCCACTCTACATCGTCCCTTCATGTCCCCTCTCTGTAGCACTGACATTGAGCTGGGTGTAGACCAGGGAATGACCAGGCTCCTGGATACCCTGCACCCTCCCTGATTCCTCTTCATTGTCCTGTGTTCAGCACTCTATCCCTATGCAGTGTGGTGACCTCTGCTGCCAGCAGACTCAGTGGGGAGAGCCAATCCCAAGAGTCACAGCCTCCTCACCGAGATCACCACTTACGTGCATGTTGGTGAAGTTCACACGTATAAAACTACACCGTCCTCTGGGATGTAAACCAATAGGAATGCGTACTCATTAAGAACTTCCATCTGTTTTCATCGTGCCTTATGTGAAGCCCCTCAAGGGCTCTCACTGCTGCGAGCATCTGTGTATGGACCAGACGCCCATTTCTATCCCAGGATTCATGGCACGTTTCAGCTTTCTCTGAGCCTTGACCAAGTAATCCCTCCTGAATGGCTACCATGGAACTAACATGACCTCCCGTCCTCATGGCATCCACATACCACATACCAAGGCCTACATGGCTTTCATAGTATCTACCCGGAAGGTGGTATAGCCCCAGGCCACAGGAACCCAGTTTCCTGAGATTCCGTTCTGACCTTCACTATGTAACCACCACTCTCTCTCATAGGTGTAGTTGAGGCTTTTCCAAACACGAGAACCTGCCTCTCTGTTCTCTCCAGGCTGAGCCTAGGACTCTTGAAGCCAGCCATTCTTCCAACTATGCAGGGTAGATCTCCAATCTGAAGGAGGGAGGAGGGTGAATAGCATAGTGAGGATTGTCCCAGGGGCAGGTGATGGAACTGAACCTGTCTCTTTCTCAGGCCCCAGGAGAAATGACTCAGCTGCCAGTAGTCAAAGCAGAAGCCCCAGAAGTGAGCCAGTTTCTCAAGGTGATGCCAGGTAAGCATGCGCAAGAAAGACTCTTTCTGCTTACAGACAGACAGCATCTAGAGCACCCCTGCCCCTCAAAACTCCCACTCCTCCCCCAAATGTTCTCACCCTCCTGTAGTGAGGAGGCGAGCAGGCCTGCTTTTCATCCCATCCGGCTCCCACACGACTAGCTTTACACCCGAAATAACAACACACAAATTGTATTCTTTTAAACACTGCCTGGCCCATTAGCTCTAGCCTCTTACTAGCTAACTCTCATATCTTGCTTTAACCTATATCTAATAATCTGTGTAGCACCACGAGGTGGTGGCTTACCGGGAAGATTCTAGTGTACATCCATCTTGGGCTGGAGCTTTATCGCTTCTGACCCAGAGAGGAGAGGCATGGCAATTGCCTCAGTTCCTCCCAGTATTCTGTTCTGTCTACTCCACACACCTAAGGACTGGCCTATCAAATGGGCCAAGGCAGTTTCTTTATTAACCAATGAAATCATCACAAAAAAGAAGACCCTTCCACATCACCCTCCCAATCTCCCTCAAAACTCCCACTCCTCCCCCAAATGTTCTCACCTTTCCGATCTCTTGCTCTTTATCTGTCTCGCTCCCTTGTTTTCCTTCTTTACCAGTCTTCAACTGTCACAGTTCTACCAACGTCACTTCATTTGCTGATCCTCCTTCCACCCACTCACTAACTAAAGACCACCTTATAGTCATCAGTCTTCACCCACCCATCCGTCCACCCATCCACCCGTCCACGCATCCACCCATTCATCCGTCCATCCACCCATCCATCCACCCATCCACCCACCCACCCACCCATCCATCCATCCACCCACCCACCCATCCATCCACCCATCCACCCACCCATTCATCCACCCACCCACCCACCCATCCATCCACCCATCCATCCACTCACCCACCCATCCATCCACCCATCCATCCACTCACCCACCCACCCATCCACCCATCCACCCATCCATCCACCCATCCATCCACCCATCCACCCATCCATCCACCCATCCATCCACCCATCCACCCACCCATCCATCCACCCACCCATCCGTCCATCCATCCACCCATCCACCCGTCCACGCATCCACCCATTCATCCGTCCATCCACCCATCCATCCACCCATCCACCCACCCACCCACCCATCCATCCATCCACCCACCCAACCATCCATCCACCCATCCACCCACCCATTCATCCACCCACCCACCCACCCATCCATCCACCCATCCATCCACTCACCCACCCATCCATCCACCCATCCATCCACTCACCCACCCATCCATCCACCCATCCATCCACTCACCCACCCATCCATCCACCCATCCATCCACTCACCCACCCATCCATCCACCCATCCACCCATCCACCCATCCATCCACCCATCCATCCATCCATCCACCCATCCATCCACTCACCCACCCATCCATCCACCCATCCATCCATCCATCCACCCATCCATCCACCCATCCACCCATCCATCCACTCACCCACCCATCCATCCACCCATCCACCCATCCACCCATCCATCCACCCATCCATCCACCCACCCATCCATCCATCCATCCACCCACCCACCCATCCATCCACCCATCCACCCACCCATCCATCCACCCACCCACCCACCCATCCATCCACTCACCCACCCATCCATCCACCCATCCACCCATCCATCCACCCATCCATCCACCCATCCATCCACTCACCTACCCATCCATCCACCCATCCATCCATCCATCCACCCATCCATCCACCCATCCACCCATCCACCCATCCATCCACCCATCCATCCACCCATCCACCCACCCATCCATCCACCCATCCATCCACCCATCCATCCACCCATCCACCCACCCATCCATCCACCCACCCACCCATCCATCCATCCACCCACCCACCCATCCATCCACCCATCCATCCACCCATCCATCCACTCACCCACCCATCCATCCACCCATCCATCCACTCACCCACCCATCCATCCACCCATCCATCCACTCACCCACCCATCCATCCACCCATCCACCCATCCATCCACCCATCCATCCATCCACCCATCCATCCACTCACCCACCCATCCATCCACCCATCCATCCATCCATCCACCCATCCATCCACCCATCCACCCATCCATCCACCCATCCATCCACCCATCCACCCACCCATCCATCCACCCACCCATCCGTCCATCCATCCACCCATCCACCCACCCATCTATTCATCCATTCATCCATCTATCCATCCACCTATCCACCCACCCACCCATCTATCCACCCATCCACCCACCCATCCATCCATCCATCCATCCACCCAAACATCTGTTCATTCATCCACACATCTGTCTATCCAGCTATCCATTCATCTGTGAATCCATCTATCACTCTACCACCCACCCATCCATTCATTCACCCATCTCCACACTCGTCCATCCATCCAACTAACAAAACATCCATATGCCCATCTATCCATCAACACATCCACCAAACATCCATCAATTTATCCATTTAACCATCTAACCATCTACCCAAACACCATCCATCTATCCATGCATCCAATCAAGGTTTACTAGGTACCATCTTAATTGTCTCAGGTATTGCCAAAATAAAACAAGAAGACAATTCTGTACCCTAAAGTCGCGATATGGGCATGCAGATAGCAAATCCACAGGGAGCCTGTACAGCTCACTAGGTCAAGGGGCGCGGTCAGCTTCTGTGAGTTACTGGAATGAGAAAAGGTAGCACAACTGTTTCAACCCCACCTTATCAATTTGTTAACATTGAGTCAACATCTACTGTTCGTATGTCGAGCCCTGAACTGGAAATGTGAATAAGGCACCATAGGTGTTGAAGGGAAGCCTGACAAGGTGTGGAGGTTTGTGCTAAAACTCCTCGCACTGTAGAGCTTTCCCCTCACTTACGAGCTCACTGCATCCTTGTGACTTGGAGCAGAGTCATTTCAATCTTATTCAATAGAGGAGGAACTTGAGGCTGGGAATCTCACTAAGATCGCACGTATTGGAGACACACAGTCAGGACTTGATCTCAGGTCTGTGGGTTCCAAGCCCAGCATTCTTTTCAGAATGTGATCTGTAAGAGACAAGTATGTGTCAAAGGAAAGAGGAAGGGAGGCCTGCTGTGGGGCCAACCCATGCCAGACCCTGCACTGTATGGCCACACCGTCCAGGTTTCCACTCCTAGAGCTTCCAGGGGGTTCTGTGCCATCCCAGAGCTTTCCCGGCATCTCTGCTAGCTGCTGAGCCTCCGAGACATCGCTTTCTGACACCTGCTGAGTGTTGGCCTTCCTGCTGCTCTGCCCAGCAGAGAAACTCACTCCTCGCCCTTGGCTGTAATCCCTGTCCTTGAAATTGGATCAGCATTTTAGAGCTGGAAAAAGAAAATGGGAGGACACTGGTCAGCCTGCGCCACTCTGGGTCTGGTTGGAGAGCCTAGGCCCCTCTGCACCGTAGAGCTGGGGCTCTAAAGAACCCAAATCCTGCAAAAGCCACAGGTAGGGAAGCATATAGCCCAGGGGCTCCTCATCAAAGTTACAGGGGGCTTCCACTGCATTGTCAGAGATAGGCAGTACTCAGCAGTCATCTCTTGGGGTGCCAGATGTCTTCCTGGAACTGTCAAGGGGCTTCTGATGTTCCAACGGAGGTTAAGGACCTATTGGCAGGCACATTTTCTTCAGGGACAGGGCTGGCATGGCCCATGTTCAGCTGAACTCATGATGTCAGAGACGACATGGGGTGCAACCCTACTAACCTAGCCCTCTTCTTTTTGCAGAGGACCTCCTGCAGATGCCTCCAACACCCCCCAGCAGCCATGGCAGTGACAGTGACGGCTCCCAGAGTCCCCGCTCTCTGCCCCCTTCCAGCCCTGTCCGGCCCATGGCCCGCTCCTCCACAGCCATTTCCACTTCTCCGCTCCTCACTGCCCCTCACGTAAGCAACTAGGGATGGACTGGTCCTGGAGGCGAGGCAATGAGTAGGTTTACCTGGTGCCTGATCAGTGAAGGGGTCGGGACGTCCTACATCTGGTACCTATCCCATCAGTTTCAGGGAGGTGCCCATCTGGCAAGGAAGAGGGGGGATTTCTCAGTTCTGCCTCAAGATGCATGGAAATCAGAGGCAGCGAGACCTAGAAGCCTAGAAGCCTCGCTGTGATGGAGCTGAGAATCTCACATTTATGAGCCTGGCAGTGACCCAGGCTATCTCCAAGGAGCACTGTTTGGGGGCAACATGGAACGAGATCCTGAACCCTAGGGAGGGAGTGACCTGAGGGAGGTGCTGCTTAGGGGTCCCTTGGATAATGAGCTTTGGGACTGTGGATTCTTGGGTAGGACAGGCGAAGGAGCCCCCCAAAGCCATCTGACATTCGATGCATGTTACTGGACTTAACTCAGATGCTTCCCCTTTTCCAGGGAGGAAACTGAGGTTCAGAGTGCTGTGTACAAAAATTTGAACCTGAGATTATCTGTTTTCTTCAGAAACTACAGGGGACATCAGGGCCACTGCTCTTGACAGAAGAGGAGAAGCGGACCTTGATCGCCGAGGGTTACCCCATCCCCACCAAACTCCCCCTCACCAAGGCTGAGGAGAAGGCCTTGAAGAGGGTACGCAGGAAAATTAAGAACAAAGTAAGGCTGGAACCATCCCTACCCTAAGACTATGGGGAACTTTCCACTGAAGAGGGCTCTGTCCCCTGGTGATGTCAGTTCTGAAATTGGGGACCACCTAGGAAGTGAACACAGGGTTATGGTAACTCTTGCTTTGGGACTTCCTCCTTTAGATCTCCGCCCAGGAGAGCCGCCGCAAGAAGAAGGAGTACGTGGAATGTCTAGAAAAGAAGTAAGTCTTCTGTGGACCGGGACATCAGCCCGCCGGTGCGCCAGCCTCAGCCACAGCCCAGCTGCAGGCAGTGAGATGGTGGAGGGCAGGGGCTGTGGGGCAGGTGAGCCTGTGGGGGTGCTTCCAGCCGGTGCCTGCTTGACCCTTCCAGGGTGGAGACATACACATCAGAGAACAATGAACTGTGGAAGAAGGTGGAAACCCTAGAGAATGCCAACAGGTGAGTGGTACCCCTGTGTCCCACTTACCTCACTAAAGGTGGTGGCTGGCTCTGGAATAACTAGGTCAGGATGATACCCCAAAATGCACCCCAGGAACTAGGAACTCTGTCGTCTTGCCAGTCCCTGTTTCCCAGCTGTCCTTAACTGCACGTGACTCTAGATATTGACAGGCTAGTGAGATGCCCATCAATGACAGAAGCTCTCCAGGTGTGCACCCCCCCCCCGCAGTGTCAGGGTCAGCAATCCCCCCCCCCCGCAGTGTCAGGGTCAGCACTCCCCCCCCCCCGCAGTGTCAGGGTCAGCACTGCCCCCCCCCGCAGTGTCAGGGTCAGCACTCCCCCCCCCTGCAGTGTCAGGGTCAGCACCCCCCCCCCGCAGTGTCAGGGTCAGCACTCCCCCCCCGCAGTGTCAGGGTCAGCACCCCCCCCCGCAGTGTCAGGGTCAGCACCCCCCCCCTCAGTGTCAGGGTCAGCACCCCCCCCCGCAGTGTCAGGGTCAGCACCCCCCCCGCAGGGTCAGGGTCAGCACCCCCCCCCCCGCAGTGTCAGGGTCAGCACTCCCCCCCCCCGCAGGGTCAGGGTCAGCACTCCCCCCCCCCCCCGCAGTGTCAGGGTCAGCACTCCCCCCCCCTGCAGTGTCAGGGTCAGCACCCCCCCCCGCAGTGTCAGGGTCAGCACTGCCCCCCCCCCGCAGGGTCAGGGTCAGCACCCCCCCCCGCAGTGTCAGGGTCAGCACTCCCCCCCCCGCAGTGTCAGGGTCAGCACTCCCCCCCCCCCCGCAGTGTCAGGGTCAGCACTCCCCCCCCCCCGCAGTGTCAGGGTCAGCACTCCCCCCCCCCCCGCAGTGTCAGGGTCAGCAATCCCCCCCCCGCAGTGTCAGGGTCAGCACCCCCCCCCC
The DNA here is from genome assembly GCF_950005125.1 of Chionomys nivalis. NCBI lineage: Eukaryota > Metazoa > Chordata > Mammalia > Rodentia > Cricetidae > Chionomys > Chionomys nivalis. Next base: position 82,627,473 of record NC_080094.1, read on the forward strand.
CGCAGTGTCAGGGTCAGCACTCCCCGCCCCCCGCAGTGTCAGGGTCAGCACTGCCACCCCCGCAGTGTCAGGGTCAGCACTGCCCCCCCCCCGCAGTGTCAGGGTCAGCACTGCCCCCCCCCCCCGCAGTGTCAGGGTCAGCACTCCCCCCCCCCCGCAGTGTCAGGGTCAGCACCCCCCCCCGCAGTGTCAGGGTCAGCACTCCCCCCCCCCCGCAGTGTCAGGGTCAGCACTGCCCCCCCCCGCAGTGTCAGGGTCAGCACTCCCCCCCCCCCCGCAGTGTCAGGGTCAGCACTGCCCCCCCCCCGCAGTGTCAGGGTCAGCACTCCCCCCCCCCCCCCGCAGTGTCAGGGTCAGCACTCCCCCCCCCCCCCCCCCCCGCAGTGTCAGGATCAGCACTCCCCCCCCTCGCAGGGTCAGGGTCAGCACTCCCCCCCCCCCAGGGTCAGGGTCAGCACTGTCGCTCAACTTGTTAGAAATTCTTATTCTCACCAGGTGGTAGTGGCACACACCTTTAATCCCAGCACTCAGGAGACAGAGGCAGGTGGATCTCTGTGAGTTCAAGACCTACAGAGAAAGTTCCAGGATTGGGTTCATAGCTACTGAGAAACTCTGTCTCTAAAAATGAAAAGAATTTTTAAAAATTAAAAAAAAAACCGAAATACTTATTTTCTCTTTCAGGGCATGATGGTGCATGCCTTTAATCCCTGTACTTGAGAGTCAGAGGCAGGAAGATCTCTGTGAGTTCAAGGCCAGCCTGGTCTATACAGGGAGCTCCAGGACAGCCAGGGTTACATAGAGAGACCCTGTCTTAAAGAAACAAACAAAAACAAAGAAATGCTTATTCTCAGGCACAGAGTTAGGTTTGCTGAATCACTCACTGCAGCAGGAGGGACCAGCAATCTGTGTAGATCTTGTTTTGTTTTGAGACCAAGTCTCATATTGCGTAGGCTGGCCTCAGACTGGCTAAGCAGCTGAGGACAACCTTGAACTCCTAATTCCTCTGCATCTACTAGGTACCAAGTGTGTCATTGTGCCTGACTGCAATCGGCACTGCTATTGTTTGTTTCATGTGATGAGTGTTTTGTGATGTCTGAGCAGCACATGCGTGCAAGTGCCCATGGCGGCCAGAAGAGGGTATTGGATCTCCTGGAACTAGAATTCCAGATGGTTATGAGCTGCCATGTTGATGCAGGAACCAAGCCCAGGTTCCCTTGGGAAAGCAGCCCATGACTCCACCATGGAGCCTCTCTCTCCTGCAGTGTTTAGTGTACCTGCAAGTAGTCCCCATGGCTGTTTAGTGTGCTGGCCTAGACCCTTCTACTTAAAGCCAGTTCCCCATTATGGCCTGAGAACTTGTAAGAGCTCAGAAATTTCAGGACTTTTTCTAAGATTGCTGGGTCAGAATCTTAGACGCGCGCACGTGTGTGCGTGCGTGTGTGTGTGTGTGTGTGTGTGTGTGTGTGCTTTCAAGAATTTGTTTGTGAGCCGGGCGGTGGTGGCGCATGCCTTTAATCCCAGCACTTGGGAGGCAGAGGCAGGTGGATCTCTGTGAGTTCGAGGCCAGCCTGGTCTACAAGAGCTAGTTCCAGGACAGGAACCAAAAGCTACGGAGAAACCCTGTCTCGAAAAATCCAAAAAAAAAAAAAAAAAAGAATGTGTTTGTGTTATCTCTGTGACTGTGTGGCTGTTATCTGTGTGTGTGTTATCTCCGCATGTGTGTTATCTTTGTGTGTGAGTGTGCTATCTGTGTGTTACTATATGTGTATTATCTGTATATGTAAGTTATTTCTGTGTTATCTGTGTGTGTTATCTGTGTGTTTGTTATCTCTGTGAATATGTGTATTATCTTTGTGTGTTATCTCTCTGTGAATATTCATGTGTCATCTTTGTGTGTGTGTTATCTCTCTGTGTGTATTTGTTATTTGTGTGTTACCTTTGTGTGTGTGTGTGTGTGTGTGTGTGTGTGTGTGTGCTGTCCAGAAGTCAACATCTGGTGTCTTCCTTGGCTGTTCTTCACTTTATCATCTGAAGCAGGGTCTTTCACTGAGTCTGACACTCACTGGTTGGCTGAACTGGCTGGTTTTATGTCCTGTATCGCTGTCCCCTTCCCTGACACACCAGCACTATAGCAAGCATACCCGGCTTCCATGCCTAGGTTTTTTGGTTTTTTTTTGTTTGTTTGTTTGTTTTTTGTTTTTTTTTTTTTTTTGACAGAGTCTCTATCATATAGCTCTGGCTGCCCTGGAACTCACTCTATAGACCAGGCTGGCCTTGACTCACAGAGATCCTCCTGCCTCTGCCTCCTAAGTACTGGGACTAAAGGTACGCACCAACATGCCTGGGTCATGTCTGGTCTTTTCACGTGGGTGCTGAGGATCCAGGTTCAGATCCTCATGTTTGGGTGAGCACTTTACTAAGCCCTTTCTCCAGCTCTGCAACCGCACTTTAACGAGCACCCTGGGTGACTCCCTTGCACTTATCTGAGGAACATTTGTGCCAGGGAACCCACGTGGCACCTGGAACGTAGCAGGAAATCACAGCCCTGGGCTCTGCTCCACTCTGCTGTGTCTTGTGGACCTCTCTGGGCCTCCGTGTTCTTGGCACCACGGATATGACAGCAGCCCTGACTGGCAGGACTGCGAAGGTTCTGTAAGACACAATCACTAAAACCAACAAGGCGTGTGGCATTAAAGAATGCTCACCCGGCCAGACAACAGCGGTGCAAGCCTTTAATCCCAGCACTCGGAAAGCAGAGACAGATGAATCTCTCTGAGATCAGGGCCAACTTGGGTCTACACAGCAAGTTCTAGGTCATCTAAGGTTACACAGAGGAACCCTGTCTAGAAAAATACTTTAATGAATTCTAGTGCCCTGAGCTACACATCCACTGCCTTGAACCCAGGACCTTGTGTGCACTAGCCTGCTTTACCACTGTGCTAAGCTCCCTTGTTTTGTTTCTGTCTGTTTACATTTTCTTAAGTCTTAAGTTACATTTATTTAGTGTGTGTCTGTGTCTGTGTGTGTCTGTGTGTGTCTCTGTGTGTGTGTCTGTGTGTTTGTGTCTGGGTGTGTGTCTGTGTGTGTCTCTGTGTGTGTCTGTGTGTTTGTCTGTGTGTGTCTCTGTGTGTGTCTGTGTGTGTGTCTTGTGTGTGTCTGTGTGTGTCTCTGTGTGTCTGTGTGTGTCTCTGTGTGTGTCTTGTGTGTGTCTGTGTGTGTCTGTGTGTGTGTCTCTGTGTGTGTGTCTGTATGTGTCTCTGTGTGTGTCTCTGTGTGTCTGTGTGTGTCTGTGTGTGTCTCAGTGTGTGTCTCTGTGTGTGTCTCTGTGTGTGTCTGTGTGTGTCTCTGTGTGTGTCTCTGTGTGTCTCTGTGTGTCTCTGTGTGTGTGTCTGTGTGTGTGTCTTTGTGTGTGTCTCTGTGTGTGTCTGTGTGTGTGTGTATGTGTCTGTGTGTGTATCTGTGTGTGGGCACCTGTGCAGGTTAGAGGACAACCTACAGGGTCTTTCTGTGTTGTAACTCAACCCTGAACTTCCTATGTACCTAGGAAGAGGCACCCTCCTGTTCCTGCACCCTTGCTACTTTTTTCTCCTTCCAGTTTCTCAGGCGAAACCCAACCACTGCCCTGATTGGCTTAAAGAATTCGCGACTCCATCCTCACACCCAATCACGGTGGGGGCGGAGCCTTCAAACTTCATCTAGCTACCTCTGCCCCTAAATATCGAAGAGCTTTAGGGCTATTTTGCCACCTGCTGTTCACCTCAGGAACTGCATGAACCCAGCAGAGTGAAAAAGTGCAATATTAACTGTTTAACAAAGGATTCCATGCTGGGTAGGGCGCAGTTCTTGCCCTCACTTAGCATCGGAGATTCACATGGAAGTCCACAAATAAAACCAAAGTGTTACAGGTGTTGTGGTAGCAGTAAAACCAGCAACATAAACAATGCCTGTCGTTTACCGACCACACTGCACACGGTGCCAAGCATCTGTCTTGTCGCAGCAGGGTGCTGTAGGCTGCAGAGGAGGAAAGCTGACGTGTCTGTGACGGGTGCTGAGTGAGAAAAGAAATAGAGCCTTTCTTGAGAAGAGTCAGGAGCAGTTCAGGGCCTACCCAGCTTTCCACCATGGAGCAGGTCCCTGGTACCTGCAGAGGAGCCAAGCAGGAGGTGGTCACCTAAGCATGGAGGCCCACTCAGGAGCAGGACAGGCTCCCTTAGGGTATTAGACACGGCTCTGTGCCTGATCCCCCCTGGTGACTACCATGCCTTCCTCAGGACCCTGCTCCAGCAACTGCAAAAACTCCAGACTCTGGTCACCAGCAAGATCTCCAGACCTTGTAAGATGGCGGCCACCCAGACGGGCACCTGTCTCATGGTAGGTGCTCTAGCACCAGGTCACAGTGGGTAGCTCCTCTGGAGGTCAGCTCTCTAGGAGAGTCTCAAGGGGTCAGTGGCCTGACCAGGCCAGTTCTAGCAGATTTGTGATTGATGTCCCTGAATCTAGTGGAGGGCAGGTCCTTGGGAAAGTGGCTTCCACAGCCGCAGGGCGTGTGGTGACAGGGAGTCTCTGGGAGCCCCCAAAGGATACCTAGGACAGGCCCAGCCTCTGTTTGGCTCCTCCCGATGAACACATCACATGTTGCCTCTGAAATCCCGAGGGATTGGAGCTCCCCAGGGACCCTTAACTCCTTCTTTTCAACTTCCTGGGGCTCAGACTGAGAGTGTCCCCCACCCTAGTGACATCTGCAACCTACCCTTTCCCCTTCCCGGTTCTTCCTTTCCTGACTTCTCTCCCTGTGGGTGAGAACCACATAGAACCTTCCCTCCTCTCTCTGGCACTGCCTTTCGTGTTCCCTGGGTTCAGTCTAGGGTAATGTGGGAAAGAGACTTCACTTGGAGGAAGCAGCAGGCTCTGGAGAGCTTTCTTGGGAGAGCGCTAAGCCTTTTGCAGCCAGTGGTTGGGGGTGGCAGTCTTGCAGGCCCGCCCTGCCCCAGATCTGATGGCTGCTCTGTCTACTACTAGGTGGCAGCCTTGTGCTTTGTTCTGGTGCTGGGCTCCCTTGGGCCCTGCCTTCCTGCATTTTCTTCCATCCCCAAGACTGTGAAGGAAGACCCCATTACAGCTGACAGCGTCTACACAGTCAGTCAGAGTGAGTACCTCTCAAATTCTGGGTGGAGTCAGATACAAGAGAAAAGCCATGCCAGGTGTACTTTAACCCCAGCAGTCAGGAGGCAGAGGCAGAAGGATCTGCATGAGTTCAAGGCCAGCCTGGTCTATAGGCAGAGTTCCAGGTATTCCAGGGCTACATAATGAATCCCTGTCTTAAAAATGTTTGGAGCTCTGGAGAGATGGCTCACTGGTTTGATTCCTAACCCACATGGGGCCTACGGCTGTGTGGAACTCCAGTTCCAGGGAACCCAGTAACCTCTTCCAGCCTTTGAAGCCACCAAGCACACAAGCGATGCACAGATACACAAGCAGGCAAGATACCTATATACATTTTAAAATTAAGAATAAATATTTTTCAAAGATTGAGGTTGGAAGCCAGGCAGTAGTGGTGCACACCTTTAATCCTAGCACTTGGAAGGTAGGTGGATTTCTGAGTTCAAGGCCAGCCTGATCAACAGATTCTAGGTCAGCCAAGGCTAAATCCAGTCTCCAAACAAACAGATAAATGAAGATTGGGTTGGCGTTATCTCACTCCACACTTTAATTTTGCAGACAGAATACGGAGCCACAGCGAGGGTCTGTGATGTGTTTAATGTCAGTGGTACATTTGGGACTAGACTCTAAGTCTGCCTCTCTGAGATCCTTTGTTGTGACTTGAGGAGGCAGCCTTCAGGGACAGTGGAGTGTTATAGGTCTAACCTCTCTGTATAAACTTGGCAGTGGTTATGACGGATTGGCTAAGAGCCGTTTGTATTTTAGCACTGGGACAGCAAATAAGTGTCCATCTTCAGTCATTTCTAATGTGATAGAAACTGCCAGACACACAGAGTTAAGAAAGATTCTGATCCAAGCACTTGGGAGGCAGAGACGGGTAGATCTCAGTGAATTCAAGGCCAGCCTGGTCTACAGAGTTCCAGGACTGTTACACAGAGAAACGCTGTCTCTAAAAAACAAAAGACCAAAAAGAAAGATTCTGAGGCACAGAACCCACAGCGAGGTGTTGGGACTCCGCGGAGCGCCTACCGTGTGTGAGAGGGCAGCTGTGCCAAGTGCCACCCCAGTGGGGTAGTGTGTGACCCAGCACAGCGGGCACTGCTGTTTCCTAGTTGTGTGACCCAGGGTGTGTGTCTTAGGCTCTCTAGATGGTGATTTCTGGAACCCAGAAGCTGCTCTCCTTACATGCTCAGGCATGCTAGGTGAGCATGCACCATGCCTTCTGGACAAGCTCCTGAAATGGGAAAAGACAGGGCCAGAAAAGCAAGGCTAGAGTGTCAGTACAGACAAAGAACAGCCTGGTTTTCAGAGGCAGAGGCCACTTCAGGCAGGCCCATAGGGCAGGAATCTGACCAACAGAGGAGAAAGAGGAAGCAGATAAGAGGTCAGAGAGAGGGGAGAGCAAAACACTGAGGGCCTGGAAGGAGGGAGGGAGCTGGGAGGAGGACTAAGTGGAAGCGGGATTGGATCCACTCTGGGGAGCTGTGACTGGGGGTGAGGGTACCTAGGCTGTGGAAGTCACAGTAGAGAAGGGACAGGAGTGGGGCTGAAGGCTATCACCAGGGAGGGGAAGGCAGGGCACGGATGAGCCTCTGAAGGAGTGCCGTGAAGAGCAGGGCAGAGGGCATGCCTGAGGAAGGAGGTGGCTCTTTGAGCAGACTGGTTTCCGGACTGCAGCTTCACACAATGCCAGGGGCCGCCTTTTCCACAGATTCCCACAGATTAGACCCTTCAAGGGAAGCCTTGAGGCAGCCAGTAGACCCTGGAGCCAGAAAGCAGACTTGCAGGGGCCCTTAATGCTGAGCTCTGGGATGAGAGGCCTTAAAACACCTCATTTTCAAGGTTTTGTATAAGACTTCATTTGCTGTGAGCTGTATAATGCCTGGCATGGGTGTCCAACAAACAGCCCTTTTCCTCCCCTTGACTTCTCCGGAGTGAACTTGCCTAGAACTGAAAAGAAAAGTTTTCCCTGAGTCTCCCAAGAAGTAAGTGGCGTGGTAGAATTAGAACCCAGTTCTCAGAAGATCCTCAAGTTGTAGGCCTCTGATCTCAGTTTCTCAAGTCAAGGCAGGGATAGTGCAAGCTTAAGGATTACTCAGGCTACAAAATGAACTAATGGCCGGGCTGAGCAACTCAGTGAGACCCTGTCCCAATATAAAGTTGAGAGAAAGAGAGGCTAGGGTGGGAGGGTGGGCAAGCCAGCTCTGTATCCTGGAGGCAGAGAATCCATGGCCCTAGCATGCATGAAGCTCTGGGTTTGATCCTTAGTACCACAAGAGGGGGAAAAAAATCCCCATTTTCAGTAAGCCAATCAGCACTCTCTCAAAGTGCGACTTTTTTTTTTTTATTATGTATACAATATTCTATCTGTGTGTATGTCTGAAGACCAGAAGAGGGTACCAGACCTCATTACAGATGGTTGTGAGCCACCATATGGTTGCCGGGAATTGAACTCAGGACCTTTGGAAGAGCACTGAGCCATTTCTCCAGCCCCAGAGTGCGACTTTTTTTGAGCTTGTGATTTTAGTAAGCACAGTTTCAATCCCTTACTCTGTATTGCTCATTGAATCCTTGAATCTCCATGAAACTACTATCCCCATTTTACAGATCAACAAACTGATGCTCAGTAAGCTCAGAGGGGAGTGTGTGTGACTAGCCCGAGCTCACACAGCCAGGGACCTTAGGACCAGAATTCAGAGTTAGCCTGTAAGATTCAGAGCCTGCACTCTTCATGCCTGAGGAGCACCCGTGACTCACCTTGTTCCTTTTCCCCAGTGCCCTCTCGAAGCCTACTGTTCTACGATGATGGGACAGGTTCATGGGAAGATGGCCGAGGTGCCCTACTGCCTGTGGAGCCCCCAGAAGGCTGGGAGCTCAAACCCGGGGGACCAGTAGAACCGAGGCCCCAGGACCACCTCCGGCATGACTATGTGGACAGCACCCATGAGACCACCAAGTATTTGAGCGAGACCTGGCCAGAGGATGCTAATGGCAATGGCACCAGCCCCAACTTCTCCCACCCCAAGGAGTGGTTCCATGACAGGTGAGCAGAGGGACAGGGTCCCAGGCTGCACCACCCTGAGACTCATCTTCCCAGAACAGGGGAAGAGCATCTTCCTAGGGGCGGGGCATCCTCTCAGGGGTGGGGCATTTTCCTGGGGGAGGGGCATCTTCCTAGGGGCGGGGCATCCTCTCAGGGGCGGGGCATTTTCCCGGGGGAGGGGCATCTTCCTAGGGGCGGGGCATCCTCTCGGGGGTGGGGCATTTCCCCGGGGGAGGGTTGTCCTCTGGGGGAGGGTTCCCTGGTCTAGACTGGGTTCAAATCTGGGTGATGGGCATCTCAGAGTAGATTCATACATGGATCTCTTCTCTCCTTAGGGATCTGGGCCCCAACACCACCATCAAGCTCTCCTAGGCCTCTCCGAGACCCAGGACACAGGACGGACACACTGGCACCCAGAAGAGGCGTTCTCTTGCTCATTGACACAGATCCAGCTCCCACCCTTGCCCTGGTGCCCTCTGCCCCAGGAGAGAGGGTCTTTCTTCTCCCCAGTCATCCTGTTCCTGTTGTGGCTGGGGTCCCTCTATGTCCCCGGACATTTGGACAGCTCCCCTGGCCACTCTCTTCCCTCTTCTTCCCATCTGTTCTCCTCCAAAAAACCACTCACTGGGCCACTCTGCTTCCTTTCCCATAGTGACCAACACGACCACTGTTTCTGGCCCCTCATACACACACACACACACACACACAAACACACCACACGAACACATGCACACACAATCACACCCCCACCTCCTACTGTACAGAGACCAAGAACAGAAATTGTTTGTAAATAATGAACCTTATTTTTTATTATTGCCAATCCCCTAAGATATTGTATTTTACAAATCTCCCTCCTGTCACCTCTCCCTTATTTTGTATTTTATGAAGTTAGCGCGGGCTTTGCTACCCCTTGGCCTGGGACAGAGGGACACCCCACCCTCTCCCGGTTTCCCCATGCCGCTGCCCAAGTTGCTGGGCCTTTTGAATTGCCAAACTGCTCCCTCCTCCAGCTCAGCACATGCTTTAAGAAAGCAAAATTAAAAAAAAAAAAAAAGATTCAGCATCAATCCCGACTTCGTGCACTCTTTGTGAGGGTCCAGGAATGAGGAGAAGGAGTTTATTTCTATCTCTGTGCGGTGGGGGGAAGGATGCCTGGGGAAAGACCTGTCTATCTGGAGACTTTTGTCCAGCCAGTCACTGAATTTGGACTGGATAACTCAAATCCAATACCAAAAACTACATTTAAAAAAAAAAAAAAGCCAGGCAGTAGTGGCTCAGGCCTTTAATCTCAGCACTTGAGAAGTAGAGGCGACCTAGTCTACAAATTCAGTTCCAAGACAGCCAGAACTATTGCTGCACAGAGAAACCCTGTCAAAAAAGGAAAAAAAAAGTCGATGTAGTGTTGTACACCTGTAATCTCAACAGACAGGAGAACCTCTTGGAAACTCAGCTCACAGGTCAACAGAGAAAGAGAGATCCTACCTCAAAATACAGAAGGCAAAGAGCATGGTGGTGCAGGCTTTTAATGCCAGCACTGTGGAGGCAGAGGCCGCTGGACCTCTGAGTTCAAGGCCAGCCTGGTCTGCAGTGAGTTCAAGGCTCAAGGCTACATAGTGAGACTCTGTCTTTTGCTTTGGTTTTTGGTTTTCGAGACAGGGTTTTTCTCTGTACTTTTGGTGCCTGTTCTGGAACTCTCTCTGTAGACTAGATTGCCCTTGAACTCATAGAGATCCACCTGTCTCTGCCTCCCAACTGCTGGGATTAAAGGTGTGCGCCACCACCACCAGTTTGAGACTGTCTTAAAAGAAAAGAACAGAAAAAGTCAGAAGGCAGGAACAAGGAACACTCTAAAAGTTATCCTGTGACCTCCACTTGTACAACATGAGTGCAAACAGACAAGCACAAGCAGCAAAAGGAGAAAAAGAAGAAAGAGAAGAAGGGGAAACAGGAGGAGGAGAAGGAAAAAAGGAGGAGGAGGAAGCAGGGAGGTAAAACTGTAAATCTGTGAATCCAAGGCTGGAGAGAAAGGGCTCCCCAGCATCCAGATGATGCATGAGGCTTGAATCTACAGACAGCTGAAAGACCTAAAAAAAAAAAGAGCTAAACACCAGGAAAGACCATGGTGAGGAGGAGGAAGAGTGAAGAAAGAGATTGAGACAGAATGAGGAAAAGGGGCAGAGGATGGGAACTGAGCGTCCAGAAACAACAGAGAAGAGAAACCTTTACCAGTGGCAAAGCAGGCCCTTAATCCCAGACAGAGGCAGAGACAGGCAGATAACTCAAGGTCAGAGTAGTCTACAGAGTGAGCTCCAGGATAGACAGGGCTACACAGAGAAACCCTGCCAAAGGAAAAAAAACAAAAACAAACAAACAAACAAAACAGAGAAGAGAGAGAGAGAGAGAGAGAGAGAGAGAACTTTAAGACAGGGTGGGGTGGCTAGATTGTCAACTCACAGAGGTAAGAAAGCAGAAGTGAGGTCCCACTGCCCTTGGGCAGGAGTGAGGTGGAGGCGAGAATGTGTGGCTTTGAAGTGGTCGGCACAATCCTAGGGGGCCACCCAGGCAAGGTCAGGCTTTTTTCCACACAAAAGGAGACTGACCATAATTCTTTCTAGAAGACACACACAGAAAGAAGACTGAAGGTGCCACTAGGGATGACAGCAGTGGCAGATGGGAGTCAGGGAGCCAGGGAAAGTCAGGGGAGGGGTTCACTTGTACCAAGAAGACCTGAGTAAGAATGGGGCAAGTGTTCTATAGAATTGAGGGGAGAAGGAAATTGAGGGAACCCTCAATAACCATGAGACTTGGGACAGGGCAGCAGGGAGTATTGGCATGAAATGAAGACAAAAGGACAGTTTCAGACAGTTCCGAAGAACAACAGGAGTCTCTCCCCTCCCCCATTCCTCAGTAGCCTTCCTGGGTCTCCTTCTCCTATTTCCTCAGTAGCCTAAGAGCTGTGATATCTATCTCAGCAGGGACTGACATGGTCCTAGGATCCCTCTCTCTCTGCAGTGCTGGGGACAACACCCAGGGCTTTGCACTAGTGCTCAGTGACCTACACCCCAGAAAGAAGGCTTTTGGTGTTGTGTTTGTTTGTTGTTTTGAGATGGCAAAGGTCAGGTTGGCCTCAAACTCAGCAATAGTTGTCTGTCTCTGCCTCCTGAGCGCCAGGTTAGAGTGTGTGTCACCGTACTTGGCCAAAAAGGGCATTTTACACATGAGAACCGCAGCAGAAAACCAGTACTCTAGGCTGGAGAGGTGTTCAACATTAAAGAGAGTGCACCGAGTTTGGTTCACACAGACAGACAGAGACAGACAGATAGATAGAGACAGAGAGAGAGAGAGACAGAGACAGAGAGAGATACAGACAGAGACAGACAGAGAGAGACAAAGACAGACAGACAGAGACAGAGAGAGACCGCCAAGTTTCAAAGAGATCAGACCATTTCAGAGCCATTTGCACACCAAAGCGTCAGTAGCTGACGGTGAAGCCAGGAGCAGAGATGGGCCAAGCAAGGTTCCAGACCCAGGAGGCTGAACCAGCTCAGGAACCATCTGACCAAAATGAACACCTGTCTGATGTAAGTAGCAAGTACTCTGTGTCTCTCTGGGAATGGAGGAGATAGGCCAAGACACTTGGTTCCAAATTGAGTCCAAGTTGCTTGGTCATCAGAGTGTGCTCTCTCCCTGTTCCACTTAATGTCTCCGCCCCAGTGAGCTCATCTGTAAAATGGTACCCACCCTCCGAAAGCTGTTTGAGAAGTCCAGGAAAATGCTTAGTGACACAGCCATTATGCTGCAGACATCAGTAACTGTTTTCTAAGTACGGCGGTAATGAGTGGGCTGGGGCCAGAGGAGTAAGATGCCACTATAAAAGGCTGCAGAAGGTGGTGAGGCTGGTCAGGAGGAGGGCTTTATTTTTCTCCTCTTGGGAAGGAAGCCAAGCCCTAGCTTAAAGATAATGCAGCCAGCAGCTAGCCCAGAGGAGTGAGCTGTGTGTGGATGGTGAAATGAAGCCCACTTTAAAAGCACTAAGTGGGGAAGAGCTCTGCAGGAAAGAGCCAAACAAAACCCCACCTGGGAAGCCAGCAGCTAGGCAGCTGGTAAGTGAACGTCAGACCTAGCCAGCGCTACCGTAATTCATGGTGTAGGAGGCTACTCTGGGCCAGGTTGCTTGAAAATCAAAGGTCAGAGTCCTAAAGGGTGCACTGGAGGGCAGCTGGGTTGGGGGTGGGGCTCCCGTCCCCCAGCAGCAGGATTTCTTTGTACCTCGGCTTTGGGGAGAAAGCTCCTTTGCGGCCAAGGAAGTTTAATCCAAAGGGGGCTTGCTGGGCCACTAAGACGTGGGGAGCAAAATGATAGCAGGCCTTTGGAAATTTACAGAGAAAAGGGAGGGTTGCCACAGCAGCACAGCGGGGGCGGGGGGGCACAAGAGCTGGTACCAGAGGCCTGGACTTCAAATGCCCTGCCACTCACCATGAGCTATTTTGAGCAACTAAATCACTAAATGTCATTTCTGAATCCTTCTCTACAGCATGAAGGAAGCCATAATACCTGCTGCTCAGGGACATGGTTGCTACTGTGAGAGTGTGCAGGGTTTGCCCGATGCAATCTGCTTGGGCCAGAAAGAGAGCATCTTCAGTAGAGCACCAAGAAGGAATGCATGGGGGCCATGGCTCTGGAAATGAGCTTTGAAGGATGGGTGTGTTTTCCTTATGAGAAGAGAACATATCCTGGGCGATGGATAACCTAAGCAAAGGCATAGGACAGCACAGCCATCAGGATGCAGAGTATCAGAGGAACCCAAGGCGGTCCATTCTCGACCTATGTAAGTCGGGTCTCTCCCACCTTCCCACACTCACAGGCAATGGGAAAGAATGGCAGGCTACACTAGACATCTTCACAGAGGACAAGGAAGGCTAGGAGGAAGCCTCAGCTGGACCAGTTGAGGAGCTGTTTTAGAAAGGAAAGCTTTTAATGGAGCCTCAGAATTTAAAATCTGTGATGAGAAGGAACCCCAGGTGGATGGGACCGTCTAAATGATGCTATAAAGAACTGATAACAGTTCCAGAATAAGATGCATCAGAGGAAATGGATGGATGGGTTTGGATGGTGGGATATGGGCCTTGAATGCCAGGCTGGAGTATAGGCAAAGGATTGTCATTAAATACTGCAGGGAGAAGGGACCTGGGGTCATAGGTCAACTTCAGAAAGATGAAGTCTGGGTCACAAATACATTAGATCTGAGGACTCACCCAGCTTCCTGCAATGGTACAGCTGGAGAACACCCCCAAGCCCAAGAGAAGATGGGGCAAAGACAGACATGGAGTTAAGATGTCAAGGCAACCTAAGATGGAAGCCTCTAGTTTCTTTTTGGTCCCCTGTGTCCTCCTCTCTCCTAACAGCTTCTGTCCTAGAAGATGCTGATTCAGGTTTCTGGGATACCCCAAATCCAGAACATAGAGGACTTCCAGAAGGCCCAGCATCCCAGGGTTGGGAGTTATGGCTTTATATACAACCCAGCTTGGTCCAGCTTAAATAAGCCCTGGTCCTGAGAGCTCTAGGCCTGGAGATGGTGTTCCCACATTTGCAAGATGTACCTATAGATTGATGTAAGCCGTATGTTTCCTGTACCCCTTCCTCAAATCCAACCTGAACCCTAAACTCCCACAGCGCAGACAGGGTTAAAGCTGCTTCGTGTCACCGCCCCTGTCCGCCCCCCCCCCCCCCCAACCTGCCTACAGCAGCAACGAATGCCAAGGCCGGAAAACGCGGGACAGAAGGAGCGGTATGCATCACTGCGGCTGAGTGACAGGTGGAGCGATGATTGGCAGGTGGTACCAGTGCCAGGGAAGGGGCGCAGAGGTGGGCCAGGGCAGCATCCCGCACTCTGGTCTCGAGACCCCAGCGAGGTTGGTGGCCTCGGCCCGCTGAAATGGGCTCGCTTTCCCGGGGTCCAGGACCGGTCAAGCAGCGCTAGGCGACGCCCTCCCCTCGGACCCCAGGTACACTTTGGTGCAGGCGGCGGCAGCTACAAGGCTCCGGCTGGGCTCGTCCTAGGGGTCCGGTCGTCCGGGGTTCGCCCCGGCAGCACCCCACGCAGCATCGCGACCCTTCCAAGGACACAATCTCCCCAGGGCTCAGGAACATCTCCGCCGGCCTTTCTCAGGCACTGAGTCCTGCAGCTCCGGGACCCTGTCGTCTGGGCTCAGCGTTGCGACGGACGTGCAAGATCCGGCTCCTCTTTGCCTTGCTCCCTGCCTGGCGCCCCCATCAGGGGAGCGCTCAAGACTCTGAACTTTGGTGGGATTCCCGCCAGGCCTCAGGAGCACGGACGCGGTCCGCCAAAGGATGGCCGAGGGGCCAGGGGGAGGAGGACCGCGCGGGGACAGGGCCGCCGGCGGCCGTGTTATGGAGGAGGAGGTGGTGAGGCGGCGCTGCCGGCGCGGTGAGGAGGCCGAGGTCTTTCAACCCTGGCCCGAGGGTACCCGAAGTGTGGCTGCCGGAACCCCGGTGGAAGAGCGATTTCGCCAGATGCACCTTCGAAAGCAGGTGTCTTACAGGTAAGGAGGATGGGGACTGAGGGAACACTGCGCGCGGACCACCCGTCACTGCTCTATCAGCATTCACGACGCGCCCACCTGCCGCTTGCCTGGTCCTGCGGTAGGTAGGGGCTGGGATTCAGAAAAGCAATAAGAATGCCTTCCCCTCCTGGGCTGTGAAATGTGAAAGCTCTGTTCATTCGGCATCTATTTGTTGAGTGACAGCTGTGTGCCTAGTGCTGTGTCTCTGAAAGCCCACAGACATGTGGTCCTTACAGTCCTCTGCGTGCTGGCCTTTCTTCCAGGAGAATCAGGCACAGCAGCCTCCTCCTCTGTGCCCTCCTGTGGCTGCCCCTGTGCTAAGCACAAGCTGGTGTGCAGGAAGTGCCTCCTGCCACAACAGCTGGAAACCTACTGCCCAGAAATGGAGAAGAGCATCCCACCAAGCCCCTCGAACACAGTACACCTGCACTAGCGTCTGCAGTAGCAGAACCCACCCCACTGTCCATCCAGCCTCTTAATTACGCTATCAACGGCCCACTTCTTTGATCCTGCCACCTCTGTTCAAAGGGTCCCCTGGCAGAAACAGCTGGAGGCCGTTCTAATGACCTGGGGTGAGATGTCTGTGAGAGAGAGCGCTGCTCTTCACAACAAGGGGCCCAGGTGGAAGGGAGGGATGGGCAGTCTTCGGTTTCCACTTCCCCACCAAGCCCTTGGCACAGAGTGGCATTCTTTGGAAGGCCCATTAGAGATATCCCAATGTCCATCTGCATCCCTTAAAGCCATTAACCTGATGGGAGAAGACAAGTCTACTGGCTAGCAAGGGGCTTGGGCATGTCTGACAGTGAGTGCCCTGGTTCTCTTCAAACCTTCTGGGAAGAAAGAGCATAAAATTGGTTCAGCCCCGAGAGCTATGAAGCCATTAGGCCTAGATCCATCACTTGAGGAAGGGTGGAGAGGAAACGTAACCACCATCCTTCAGTGGGATGGATGCTCAGAGAAAATGGAAATGGGTTAGATTCCCAAGGGCCCTACCTTCACTCTGAGAAGCGTGAGCATGCTTGGCTCCATTACCAAGGTCTTCCAGAGCCCTGCTAAGAAGAAAGTATCTGCTGGGGCTTCTGGCTGAGATAGAGGAGTTCCTGAAAATTCCCCTGGGGGAAGAACAGAGTGTGTGGAACCCTGGAAGAAATATTGATTTGGGAGTCGGGAGATCTGGTCGAAGACATCCATGCTTAACTATCTCAGCTCTGTACAAAAAGCACCGCCCAGGATTTTCTCTAGATGCAAGCCAGGGAAATATAGCATCCCCACTAGAAAGGAGGCCAGGGTCAGGTAGCTTGGAGAATAGTAAACAGGGAGCATCCTTAAAGGGTTGACATAGAAGATGCTGGGTGTGCGTGAACACACAAAGGGGGTGGCGAGGCAGCTGTAAGGACCAAAACTCCCCCATGTAGACACTCTTCCACAGCCCAGCATGGAGGTCCCTGGCCATCAAGGATGCATAGAACTAAGTTAGGTCTCTTATTCTGAGGCTCGTACCCGGGCAGGACAGATCATTACATGCTGAGATCAGCCAGGGGTCTAATCTTAGCACTAGAGCTGAGCCAGACATTAAGGCAAGGACGGCCCCTAGGTAGAGGTCTGGAAGGAGGAAGCAGCTTGGGGGCCCTTTAAGCCTTCAGAGGAGACAAAGAGGAGGCAGAGGCAGCAGAGGAACAGCCATGTGGGAAGTCTTGAGAGGCCAGCTGACGCTCTCAGGAGCTCAGGCCCACCGTGGCCCTTTTCACGTTCTCTGCCTGCAACAGTTCCATAAAACTCTGGCTCACAGCTAAACCTCCAGTCCTGCTGTGAGGAGTTGCTAAGAAAAGCAGTTGAAAACCCTTCACGGACAGAAAAGGCTTTCAGGCAGAAATGCGGGGGCATAGAAATATGAGGGCAAGAGACGGGGTGCAAGCGGAAGCAGGACAGAGGCCTGGCTGCTTCTGACGCAAGAGAGGACCACAGAGGCTTTCAGCAGGACTTTAGAGGCTTCTAGGGAGGAGGGGCCTGCTGAGAAGTAGCCTCAGAGTTGCCACAGGCTGGAAAACAGAGCCCATTAAAATGCGGTAGGCTCTTGCTTGGGTTAAAAGTGACCTGGTTTTCAACAAATCCCCATCAATAGGAGCAGGCCGAAATGTAGAGCCTCACATCTCCCATCCACATCTGGACAGGGGAGAAGGTATCCCCAACACCGCTTAGGGTTGGGCTTGAGAGACTTGGAGCGGTGGCTCCAGCTGAGGAAGCAGAAAGGTGTGAGGGATGCTGCGTTTGTTGTTTGTGGGCCACCTCTAGTGCTATGCCCAGTAGTTACCAAACCAAATCACCTGATATATCTTTTTAAATGATTTTTTTTTAATTATTTTTTTTTAAATTGATGTGCACATGTGTGAACCTACACTCCAGTTGTGTAGAGGATCCTACAGAGGCCAGAAAAGGGGTCAGATGCCCTGGAACCCGATTTACAGGTTGTTGTGAGCCACCACATGTGTATTGGGAACCAAGCCTGGCTCCTGTGTAAGGCTCTTAACTGCTGAACCATTTCTCCAGTCTCCTAAAGAATATCTTTAAGGCTGAAGTTGTAGCTCAATGACAGAGTGCTTGCTGAGTATGTGTGAGAACCTAGGTTCAATTCTGGTAAGACATCAGGAAAAAATAAAACAATAGAATGGAGCCGGGTGGTGGTGGCGCACACCTTTAATCCCAGCACTCGAGAGGCAGAGGCAGGCGGATCTCTGGGAGTTCAAGGCCAGCCTTGTCTACAGAACAAGTACCAGGACAGGTTCCAAAGCTACAGAGAAACCCTGTCTCAAACAAATAAGCAAACAAATAAAATAAAAATAAAGAATGGTTTCTTTTTCTTTTATTGATATTATTGAGCTCTACATTTTTCTCTGCTCCCCTCCCTGCCTCTCCTCTTCCCTCTTCAATCCTCCCCCAAAGTCCCCATGCTCCCAATTTACTCAGGAGAGCTTGTCTTTTTATACTTTCTACTTCCCATGTAAATTATATTTATTTAAGTATCTCTTAGCATTCGTGTTGTTGTCTAAGTTCTCTGAGATTGTGATTTGTAGGCTGGCTTTCTTTGCATTATGTTTAAAAACCACCTATGAGTGAATACATGTGATAATTGTCTATCTATGTCTGGGTTACCTCACTCAAAATAATGTTTTCTAGCTCCATCCATTTTCCTGCAAAATTCAAGCTATCCTTATTTTTTTCTGCTGTGTAGTATTCCATTGCATAAATGTACCACATTTTCCTTATCCATTCTTCGGTCAAGGGGCATTTAGGTTGTTTCCAGGTTCTGGCTATGACAAACAAAGCTGCTATGAACATAGTTGAGCACATGTCCTTGTGACACAATTGAGCATTCTTTGGATATATACCCAAAAGTGGTATTACTGGGTCTTGAGGAATGTTGTTTCCCAATTTTCTGAGAAATAACCACACTGACATCCAAAGGGGCTATGCCAGCTTGCATTCCCACCAGCAATGCAGGAGTGTTCCCTTTTCCCCACAATCTCTCCAGCATAAGTTGCCATGAGTGTTTTGGATCTTGGCCATTCTTACAGGTGTAAGATGGAATCTCAGAGTTGTTTTGATTTGCATTTCTCTGATGACTAAGGATGTTGAACATTTCCTAAAGTATCTTTCAACCATTTTAGATTCCTCTGTTGAGAGTTCTCTGTTTAGGTCTGTACTCCGTTTTTTGTTCTTTTGTTTGTTTGTTTTATTGGATTATGTGATCTTTTGGTGTCCAATTTCTTGAGTTCTTTGTATATTTTGGAGATCAGAGTCTGATCTGGGGTTAGTGAAGATCTTTTCCCAAAAGAATGGTTTCTTAAACCCTACCCTTGGACATCTTCCCCTAGGTCAAATGGGGTTAGAGTCTCAGTCTGTAAACCTCTCTTGTAATTCTGATAGTTCAGCCAGTTTGAAAACCACTGGCCTCACCTATGGAGAAGTCAAAGAGAAAGATATGGCTAAGAGAGTGAAGCAGAGATGATTGCAGGCAGGAGGTGTTCCTGTATATGCTGCCATGGTCCTGGACTTCTGGCCCTGCTCAGTCTTTTTCCTCAACAGAAGCCGGATCTTGTACAAGGCCAGACAGTAAATATTTTAGGCTTTGCAAGTCCTGAGTTCCCTGTCATGGCTACTCAGCCCTGACAGTGGCGCAAAGGCAGCGTAGACAATGTGTGACTGAGTGAGCGTGCCTGGTTTCCTCTAAAGCTTTGCTTATAGACCCTGAACTTTACACCTTATATCGTCTCGCTATCACAAAATCCTATTCTTTGGTTTCTTCCTGTTTCAAGAAATGGAAAAACCATTCGTAGCTCTGAAGGACCCTATACGATCAGGCACTGGGCCAGATGAGGCCCAGGAGCTATGGGCTGTTACCCCTGATCCAGGAGATGGGACCCTGCAAGCCATATGGCAACACTCTGATGCATCCATTTACCTGAGCACAGAGACATAGGTGTGGCTCCTGCATTCCAAGAGAGATCTGCACACTGGCTTAGGGGCTGAGAGACCCGGTGGAAGCCAGCTCTGACCTTTCTGGGTTGTGACTCTTTCACCTCTAACCCTGTTTCCTCATATGGAAAAATGGGAACAATGATACCCACTTTATAGTGTGGGTGAAGGATGATGACACAGACCACGGGCATACAGTTCCCGACTCTAGGTGAAGTAGTAAAAAACGCCAGCTAGATCTTCCCTAGGGCTGGCCGGGTTAGGGTTGTCCAGGAAGGGTGGTGGAAGCAGACTCCGAACAATCCTGAAGGTGGGAACTGAGGATAGCAAAGCCAGCCGTCGCTAAGAGCAGGAAAGAGCACGTCCCAGTGCCCATTACTCCCTTATCCCTCCACCCTCCCAGGGCACTAGTGGGCCAGCTGGCAGGGAGGGTGCCCCCTGTGACGAGCACGCAGCCTCGGGGACACAGCTCCTCGAGGGAGGGGCACCCGATCCTACTCTCCCTGCTGCTATTTACCAGAAGCTAAAAATAGCCTAGAGTGACAGGGAGATGGGGCCGATTTGTAATTTAAATAGCAACAGGATAAAGCAAGAAGCTTGCTAGAGATCACATTCTGTCCCGAATTAAAAATGCAAAAACCGGGGGCAGAGAGCTGAGCTGGAGCAGGGGGAGGGAGGGGGACCGCTGGCAGAGGAAACCGGAAGCCGGGGGTCCGTCCATTTTCCTTCCTTTGTCAGAGCCCAGGCCCTGACAGGAACTCCTTCCTCCAGTTGGGGGTTTGCGCAGAAGAGGGAGTGAAAGGCCAGGGCCCGCGGAGTCGAGAGGCAGGAATAGACTCATTCTAAGGCCTTTGAGCAGCAGTTAGCTCTCCTGAAGAGGGTTTCATCAGACTTCGTTTTGGCATAAAGACTTTGGGATGTGTCCCCAGCAGCTCAAACGCCACATAGCATAAGCCGTTTGGGTATGTCCAAGGTGGCTAAGAGGTCGCTGCGGATTTGAGGAGGTTCCCAGGGGTGCTGCGAAGAAGTGAGGGCACCAGAAAGTCTCTAGTTTTTGTCTGAGTTGGTACATTTTCACAACGGGACATTCAGAAGAGCTTTAAGGGCCAGGGCCCAAGGACAAGAGTCAATGCAGGCTGGGAAACCTCTCTAGTGGCATGGAAGTTTGGGGAAAGACTGGGAATAGATTCCAGGCTTTCAGGCTACAGATGATTGGGGAATGGGGTGCACAGCAGGCTTGGAGTTCCCTCAAGATCACTGACTCAATCTATGAAGCTTCAGAGAAGTCAAGCAATTTCTTAAGACCACACAGCGGGAAACTTAACTGATCTGTTTCATTCCAAAGCCCCCAACCTTGTGGACTTTCCAGGGCCGCCTTTCATTTTTTCTTTGGACTCCGTACTGAATGCTGGTATCTGGGAGGGGTAGTGAGGGGAGTGGGTACTGAAGGTTTTCTCTTCATTCCAAGTTTGTGACTCTACCAGGTTATAGGAGGATCATCATGTATCTGCCTGTCCTGCTCTAGGGGTTTGTATAATCCAAATTGGGGACAAAAGGGAGTTGTGTCTAGAGGCAGATCCTGCTGAACCTAAGAGAGAACCTTCCAAACTCCCCTCTGACCTTCAGTGTGGGGACTGGGGACAGAGTCAAAGAGTGACTTCCAAGTGATGATGGTCTGAAGAACTACCTTTTTCTGCTAAGCTGCACGTGCTGGGGCTGTCTCCCTTGCCCCCTGCCCTGTTCATAGCTTTCAGGAAGCCACCCAGGAGGAGCTTCTGGTGGAGCCTCTGTCACCTGCAGCACTGGGGTACATAATTTTGAAGCTGTCATGGGCTGCAGACTAAGACCTTGTCACCCAGTACAGAGCTGAGGGTATAGTTTAGTGTGGTAGAACATTAGCATGCAAGAGGTTCAATCCCCGTCCCTGAAACTGCAAAAATAAATACATAAATATAAAATAAAATAGAAAGGAATCATCAAGTCCAACTTAAGGCTAATGGGTAGTGCAGAGTCCCACAGCAAGGGCTGGATGTGAGCTAAGTGACTCTGTCCTGGGTTCTTTCCACTTCCTCAGGGCTGTTGCTTGGGTCGGGGTATGAAGGATGAACTCCAGTTGACAAAATGGCAAGGACCACCATGCCAGCAAGACAAGCATCCAGCAGCATAGCCAGAATGAAATTCAGGGGTTAGGTCCACAACTGAGAAAGCATGAAAAAAGAAGGAAATTTTGTTTACTGAGCCTCTACTACAAAAAGCATCGCTTCCATGATGTGAGCTGAAAGAACACCGCCACAGGGAAAGCCTGGGCCAGGAGGCAAGAAAGCAAGAGCAATCGGGACACAAAGAGCCCGAAGGTCAGACCAAGGAGGCAGGTTTTGAGGGCAGAGGATGTCCAGGTCGTGGGTTGGGTATTTGATGGCCTGGTACATTTCTTTTCCCCAGCTCCTACTTGCTTATCCAGGCCAGAGAAAGTAGAACGCCTCATCCTCAGGGGCTTCAGCAAAGCCCAGAATAATTTCCTTACCCAGATTCCTCTTCCTGTGTGTACCTGGGTGGATTCTGAGGGGTCCCCAGCTCCCCAGTGCTGGCACATGGCCTATGAACTAACAAGAGCATCTTCCCCAGCCCTGTGCACCTGTCCCTCCCAGCCTTGTCCTCTCCACTCAACCAGAGTGGCCCTGGCTGAACAGTCATAGTTACCCTGCATCTCAAAGCCTGACTTCCCCTCCAGGAGCTCCATTTCCTGCCTCTGCTGTCCAGATGGAAAACAAGCCCAGCCCCATTTCCTCTGTTTAACTGCTGCAGCTTCTTGCAGAATGCCTGGGAGGAAGGCTGGGCCCTGCCACAGCCTCCTGTTAGAATAGATCTTGGCCTGGCGGGTAAAGTCTCCGATAGACCTCACCACAAAGAGTCCATCTTGAAGGACTCAGAGGTGAGATGTTCGTGTTCAAGGGACAGCGATTGGAAAACCAGGTGCAGAGCCTGACACGCATTCAGACCTTAGGAAGGCAGTAAGATCCCATAGACCTGGGGTTAGAGTCTTTGTTTGGCTTGTTTTTTTTGTTTGTTTGTTTGTTTGTTTGTTTTTCAGTTTTTTGAGGCAAGGTTTCTCTGTGTAGTTCTGGCTGTCTTGGAACTCACTCTGTAGACCAGGTTGGCCTCAAACTCAGAGATCCACCTGCCTTTGCCTCCCAAGTGCTGGGATTAAAGATGTGCACCACTGCCACTGGCCAGATTATTTTTTGTCTGTGGGTTTGTTTGTTTTGTTTTTACTTGGTTTTTTGTTTTGTTTTGTTTTTTGAGGGATTTAGATTGGCAGGTTTGTGTCTCTGTTTTCCCATGTAAAAGGAGGAGAACAGGTCTGACAAGATGGTTCAGAGGGTGAAGATGCTCTAAGCCTAATGCTATGAGTTTGACTTTCAGGACCTACGTGCTGGAAGGAGAGACCGACTCTCACAAACAGTCCTCTGCCCTCCATTCGTGTGGCACAAGTACACACATGCATATATACAAACACACATAAATAAATGTAATTTGTGTGTGTTTTGTTGTTGGTGGTGGGTTTTTTGTTTGTTTGATTGATTGATTTGAGACAGGGTTTCTCTGTGTAACAGCCCTGACTGTCTCGGAACTCACTCTGTAGACCAGACTGGCCTCAAACTCACAGAGATCCGCTTGCCTCTGCCTCCCCAATGCTGGGATTGATGGCATGCCACCACTGACCAGCGTTGTTTTTAAGATCAGGCTATGTGGCTCTGGCTGGTGTGGAACTTGCTGTATAGAGAAGGCTTCCCAAGTGATAAAACTAAAGGCATGCACCACCATGCCTAGTTTCTTTTATTTTTTTTAATTAAAAAAGAGGAAAATAACAAGCTATACCTCATAGGGTCATTAAAGAGTTCAATGTGATGATTATATATTAGTAAGATTTATTCGAGGTGTCCACTCACCAGGTGAGTTACTGAAAGCGGCTCTGTTCTAGTCACAGGAGCACGGGGCACAGAACTGCACGGAGGTCGGGTAGATGTCAGCGGACTCTGCAGCATGCATGCTTTGTGGGACTGACACTCTTTCTGTCTCCAGGAATTCACAGTCACACGCACAGCTAAGGAACTAGTTATAAAGCAGCATGGTTAACGAATGCTCGAGAAAGGCCCAGTTTCCCCCCTCGGCAACCTGAAGGATAGAAGAGTAAGAAGAATAAGCCTTGGCCCTTTTTATGTTCTCTGCTCTCTCTATCCACAATGCTGTTCTCCAGATGGTCACATGGTCCACTCTCTTGATTCATTTAGGTCTACTCTCAAATGTCACCTCCTTACCCAGTCCCCCTGATTATCACTCTCTTCCCCCTTCATTTTGCCTCCCCTCCCTCCCGCTCTTTAATAGTACATCTCATTGTCTGACATGCATGGATTGCTTGTTTCCTGACTGTCTTCCCCTACTGGGCTCTAAGTTCCATGAAGGTAGAACTTGCTTCTTAGATCCCTGCTCTAATACACCATCCCATGGATACAATGAACCAATAAATACTTTCTAAATAGTCTATAAATCCTTTCGCCCCTTATTTAATCCACTTACAGCCCAATGAGTCCAAATTATAGTCCGTTCTACAGATGAGAAAACAGGTTTCCCAAAACTCTCCGAAAAACATGTTCACGGGTTGTTTATAGTCTTGTTTCCAAGTAAAGTGACATTAGGAGATTTATGACCTGGTCCAGGTCCCACTGCCCTTTTCAACACAACGGCTCTGTGTGCCTAGCTCTGAAGGATGGTATGGCGCAAACAAGATGCTAAGAAAGCTGGATACAGACAGGCTTGGTACCCTGGAGCCAGTGTGCCTCGGGGAATGTTATGAAGTGAGAGACGCTATTGCGACCAAGAGATGAAATTCAGAGAAGTTATTTGGAAAGGAAAGGCATACTGGAGCTGGGGTGCAGATTCCAGTCCAGGCAGGTCTAGTGTCTGCCTGGCAGCTTTTGACTCTTGCTTGGGGTTCTCTCTTGACTGCTAGGCTGGGCTTGTCCCCACCTGCCCCCTGAACTCCATGCAGCTCTGTGCCCTGCCAGTCTTCTGCCCCAGTCAGCGGAAGGCGCCACAAGCCCTGTGGTCCTCGGCTTGAGCCTCCAGCCGGCCTCTTGCAGCACCCCCCCACCCCCCCAGTCAGGAAGTGCGGAAAGAGGAAGAGAGTCGCTGGGCAGGATGAGCGCACTGGGGGCTGGCCACAGCGCCGGGGGAGGCTGCGATGTGGCTGCAGCTCTGGGCCCCGCGAAGGTGCTGGGGACGAAAGAAGCCGAACTGCCCAGGGCACTGAGGCAGATGTGGCGCTCCCGCTCCTGGGATGTGCCACAGATCCCTGCTGAGGTTCCCCAGACACAGTAGGTACAAGGGTGGCCTGGGATGGGCACAGAGACCTCCATCTCTCTATGCACTTTCTAACTGGTGTGGAAGAATGGCAGAGGTGGGCTCACCCGTCCATTTTCCAGTAGTTCCTCGGAGGCACAAACGAAAGAGGTTTGAGGACAAAGCTGATGTTTCTAGGCTTTGGGGTAACATGGTACAGGGCTTCACTTCAGGATAGGAGTTGTGAGGAGAGAATCCCTCACAACTATGTGGTGTGCTGCTGGGTTTTCCCAGTCCAATGCAAGGCCTGTGTAAACTCCACGGGATCTTCAGCTGCCTCCAGCTTTTCCCATAGAGCTAGTTGATAACCACCCGAAGACTTCCTCAAAGAAAATATATGTGCCCCAGGAAGCCAGGTCAGGCTGTCTTCCATCCTAATCCCCATTGCTGGCTGGAGATCTGGAGTCCGGCTTCTCCAGATCTACTGGAAACTGTATCAGAGAGGGTTCTGGGCCTCTGGGTGTTGGCTGTTGCTCAAAATCACGGGCTTGTTTGGGGGTCGCAGCCCCCTTGCTTTGGCTGTTTGTGGAAGGCTCAGCCTGGAAAACAGGCTGTCAGAGCCCCAGAAGAGAGGGTAAAAGTGAAGGCGACAGGATGTGGCTTTCTAGAAGGGATGGCACACTGAAACAGTAGGCATCAGGGTGGCATGATTTGGGGAGGAGGTGGACCAAGGCTTCCAGGCCTCCCATAGCTCTGCAGCATCTAGAGACCACCTGAGCTGTGGATCCCCAAACATGTGTGATGGGGTGTCTCCTGGTGACTTCTGGTTCCAATCGGTCTCATTTCTGGAGGAGAATGTGTGTCAAAACTTAAGGATATTTCTGGATCTGTGTGTGTATGAGGGAAAGTTGAGGTCCTGTAATCGTTGCCCTCAGAGATATCCGTGTGTAGGAGATATTTTGTTCTATATGGGTGTTTATGGGAAGTAACGTGTAGGTTGTGACTGTTATCCTTATGTGTGCTGAAGTACATAGGCCATCCCTGTGGTATAAGAGCTCAAGGGAATGTTGGACGTTGTGCTGGGGAAAATTCCATACATTAGGAATGGGTAAGGGACGGAAGCCATTGTGAGCAGCTGTGGAGGATGACTTTGTCTGAGGAACACTGAGGTTCTTTGTGAGTGTGTGAAGGTCACTGAATGACTTTGGTGTCTTGAATGTGAGAGGAATGTGTGAGTCCAGTAATGACTGAGGGTGATTAAATGTGAGGGGCGTGGCTGCTGTGTGCAGGGAGAGCCTTGTGTGACTTTTGTTGGTGGGTGTTCTTTCGGAGAGCCAAGGGGGTAAGAGTGGAGGGCGCCACGAGTGGCTGAGTGGGTGCGAGAGAGCAATATATAACTTGTGGGTGCGGGAGGAGAGGTGGTGACAGCCGCCCTCGAGTGTGTATACTTTGGTCATGTAGGCTGCTTGATGGAGGAGGACTGAGGGGAGCGGGAGGAGATCAGACATCTGGGAACAGCTTGAGCGGCTCGCAGGAAGTCGGTCCCCTGCCGGCGGGCGGGTCGCCGAGCCGGGGGTGGGTGGTACCTCCGTAAGTCCCGCCCCCAGGCCGCCTCGACCGGCTGAGGCCGGCAGAGGGCGCCGTAGGGCGAGCGCGGCTGTGCGGCCGAGGGGGCGTGCTCGGCGCGGGCGGGCAGGCAGAGGCCCGGCCAGCTATGCGGGGTCCTGCGGCCGCGGCTGTCGGCACTTCCTGGAGCGGAGGCCGCTTCCCCGGCACCTGGGAGCGGGGCGCGGGGACGCGCAGCACTGGGCGGGCGGAGCGCGCGCTCGCCATGAGCTCGGCGGGCGGTGCGGAGCGGGCGTGCTGAGCCCCGGCCGCCGGCCCGGCATGGGCGTCTCCCGCGGGTCCACCGCCGGCCGGGGCTAGGGCCGGATGGAGCCGCGGGACCCCAGCCCCGAGGCCCGGAGCAGCGACTCGGAGTCGGCCTCTGCCTCGTCTAGCGACTCCGAGCGCGACGCGGGTCCCGAGCCGGACAAGGCGCCGCGGCGCCTGACCAAGCGGCGCTTCCCGGGGCTGCGGCTCTTTGGGCACAGGTGAGCGGGGTGACGGCGTGGGTGTCCGGGCGCCCGGCACAGGCGGTCCGGGTGGTGCGCGAGCTGGCACCGGCTGTGTCGTGCGCTTCGTCCTTAGTGCCGTGGTAGGGTCAGCTCCTAACCCTCCCGCAGGGAGAGTCTCCCCAACTCCTTGACACCAGCGGTCAGGAACCCTACGACTGGCCACCACTCCTTTTTGCCAGTCTTCCTGAGCCTTTTTACCAGCGTGGTGGGGGCGATCACACCCCCCTTCGTGTTCTCTGGAACCTGTCTGCCAGCTACCACTGTTTGGCATCTGCTGATTGTGGTCACTGTGATTTGCCAGAGCACATGGCTGTCTCCAGGTCACTGATTAAATTACACCCATGTTTTAAACTTCTTGGAACAATGGGTGTCTAGCGTTTTGTTCTACTTTCCTCGTAAATAGCAGGAAGATACCCCTTCTCCCTCAGCTAGGCAGTCATCCTCTTCCCGCACCTTCTTCTAGTTACTGCTTTGGAAAGGGACGGAGTGGGCTATAGTTTTGAATCAGGGTTGGCTGTTGAGGCTTCATCTTGCCCCCTTCCAAAGCACTCCAAATATCACCATATTGTACCTGAGACAGAGCTTTGACAACGTCTGTGGTGGAGAGACTGAGTGCGGGCATTTCATGGCATGTGTGCTCATATGTGCCTACCTGCAAAGCCCTGGTAGAAGTGACCACCGAGGAGTATCCTACCTAGCTCTCAGATTGATTTCTTTCTGACCTCGGATTTCTTTGGTGGCTCAAGAGTTTGCAGCCAATCAGCTAAGGACCCTAGAGCCTTAGCTGATTGGACTCTGACCTCTTGGACTCTGCCCAGGGCCTCCCTCTTACTTTTTGTGACTGTTTAAGGCTTTGCTGTATTTGGCCCCTTCTGAGCTTTGCCTGGGCCCTTTCTAGGGTAGATTTACCTACTAATAACCTGTGTGGTTTTCCTCTGCTGTGTGGGTGGTGTGCCTGTGGTGCTTGATCTATGCCCTCTGCCTGGCTTACCCTAGCCAGGGCCCTGCTCTTTGCACCTGCAGTGTGTTGCTGAGCGTACACCACAAGAGATCTGGATCCTTGCACTGGCAGATGGAGCTTGGTAGATTTCTGTGAAGCCACGCAGGCTCAGTATCACATCAGACAGGGCAGGCAGTGAAGCTTCCAATACTTCTGTTTCGTCACCCACAGCCCTGCAAGATCAGAGAAGCTGACACCCAGCTCTGCAGGATGTAGCCTCCAGTGTTCACAGGGTCTTGGGGGGAGGGGCTCCCCTGAAAGCTTCCTGTTGCTGCCCATGGGGCACCAAGTGTTGAGTGCTTCTGACCTGTGGCTGTGCCCGTTTTGAAGAGCACAGGCTTGTGGATGCAGGCATGAGCTTTGGGCACATTCGGCAGGAAGAACAAGCAGAATGATGAGTTCCTTTATATAATCTCTAAAATAAGCAGGATAGGTTCTATTTTTCCATTTTTATAGATGAAATAAACACAGTATCAGAAAGGAGCCATTTGTTCAGAGTCACACAGCACATAAGAGGCCGAGACAGCATTTGAACTCAGGTTGGTCCGATTCCAAAATCCACATCCCTTTCTCTGTACCAGGATCCCAAATACAACATCACAGAGGCCCAGGGGAGCTTTAAGAAAGTCGGATTCTTAGATTTTACCATTGGTGTATCTGGCTCTTCAGCTCCAGAAGTGAGCCTGGGCATTTCTCTAGAGCGCACAACTGGAGAAGTACAGGATTACACCACCCTGGGATGGGAAGTGATTTCCTAGGATGCTTATTGAGAAGAAAATCAGAACACTTCTAGAAACATAGATGCAGTGGCCTGAGCTCTGGAGCCCTGCACCAGGGCAGTGGTGCTCTTAAAAAATGAAGAGACTGGGAGATACTGCTGGGGAAAGGGTCCCCTGGCACACCAGGGAGGCTAGTCTCCGTTCCCTGGGGGGATCCTGCTGGGGAAAGGGGTCCTCTGGCAGACCAGGAAGGCTAGCCTCCGTTCCCTTCATCTGATGCCAGGTGACAGTGGGAATTGATGTTTGGATTAGTGCCTCTGCTTTGGGTTCCGTCTTTCTAATGTATACTGCTGTCTTCAGTGCCCAAGATGGAACCATTCTTCCCATCTTTTCCCAGGCTCCATGCTTATTTATAACCCAGCTCTTGTTTCTCCTTGGACATTCAACTTTGTGTTTTACCCCGCTGCTTTCATCACCCCACTTACACCTTACGCCTTGGGGCTGAGGGGCCTCCTAAGTGAATGGCCAGAAGACAGGTCCACAGCGACAACCAGCGGAGTGGGGACTGCTCAAGCCATGTTGGGCGCTGTATTTGGACCTTGGCTCACTTAGCAGTGTCTGCTGTGGGCTTGGCGGGGGTGGGGGTGGGGCACATGTGTGTCACTTGTGGTCAAGTCAGAAAGAACAGTATCTGTGCTGTCTTCCTTCAATCCTACCCCTGCCCTATACAGTTGGCATCACTGGGTTGGGATCTGGGGAGCACTTTGCCACCTACCTCTTCTTAGTCCGGTGAGACACAGAGCTGGTCTATAACTTCCTCAGCATACAGAGTCTCCTCACCTCTGTGTCTGTCCCACTCTACTGCTTCATGCTGGAGCCCTCGGCGCCCCCTGGAGGAGGGAAGGGTCTGCTGTGACCCCGGGTCATCTGGTTCTCCTCTGCCCTGCCTGGAGCTGGTGGAATCTTTACACTCAGGCTCTCTGAACCTAAAGGTTGGTCAGTCTCCAGTGGGAGGACGGTTTCCCAGAACCAGTCCAGGATCTAAGGAGAGGGACCGACTCGTCCTCTGGCCTTTTGCCAGCAGCTTGGTCCTAGGCAGGTCACTCAGTTTGTGGATTAGCTGGTTTTGCACCCCAGGGGCATCAGAAAGTGCCTGGCATCACTCACATGTCGACAGAAGGAGCTTTGGCCATCCAACCCCCTGGGAGCCGGAGCGTCTGTTCTGCCATTCCTGCCCTTCATTAGTCTCAAAGTCATCAGCTCCCAGAGGGCAGGAGACACACCTGTGGAGCAAGTTTGACACAATAGGTCTCATTTAGAGGCCGGGCCACCTGGGGCCTATGAGCACAGTCCTGAAGAGGAGGCTGGCAGAGTTGCCTGCTATGCGGCATGAGCAGAAAGAGCCCGTTTGGGGTGGTTTTGCAATGAATGGGGAGGGACACGTTGAGGGATGCCGCTCTTTCAGAGGCGAGAACCCCTATCCATGGCGCCAGGATGTCTGGGGGCAAAAGGAACCTCTCTGAGTGAATCAATTGTTTTGCTCAGGCTATTGCTGGGAACAGCCCAGGTGGCTGTAGAAGCCTTGGATTCTTGCCAGTTTGGAGAAGAAGGGACCTCAGTGCCTCAGCTGGGTGCACCCTGCTCTCTGCTCCTCACACAGCCGTGTGCCCAGGTATGGAGCTGGCTCCTGTTGGGAAATGAAGGATCAATTCTCCTGGTCTCTGTCTACTGCCGCATGGACCAGTTTCTGACTTGCAGGTCAGGGGAGGGAATGGGCAGTTCCTGTCATTTTGTCACCATGGAAAGGTCAAACTCCAGCGTGTGGACTGACCAGGATTTGTACTTATTACAAGAAAATATGAGAGAAGGTACCCTTCCAGTCAAGGGCAGAGAGAGGACTCTGATCCCTGGCAAAGAAAGCCTAGGCTTGGGACCTGGGGCTGGGCATGAGAGCAGCAGGCCTGCCCCATCTTCTGGGGAGCCTTTCCAGACTTCTCCATGTTCCCCCAGAGGTTGGCTAGCTTTGAGACTTGGGCTGAGCTGGTCCCTTCATCTGCCATAGTGGGCCAGAGGACTTCAAGGTCCTTGAGCGACCCAGGAAGCTGCCCTACAATATCACTGTGGCGGCAGCAGGGGACCAGGACTACCGTGGGGAAGGGCAGCGCCAGAAAGTTCCCTTCTGCCAGGCCGTTGGCACCTGCTGTGTGTGGACCCAGACACCTTCACTTGGTGAGCTACCTGAAGACTCCAGCTGCCGAGGGAAACCGGGAATAAGGGGTGTGTGTTTTCATGTCACTTGGCTCCACCCTTCCAGGTCCCTGGAAGGCTGAGGCCCAGAGAAACAACCTTGACTCAGCTAACGTCTCACAGCCAGCCAGGGTCATGTGTATTTGTGCCTTAACTGTTTCCGAGGTCCTCACCTGGCACTCCCAACCTGACCCTTTCACAGGGCTTGACTAAGACCATAGGAAAACACAAATATTTACATCTAATTTATCACAGTAGCAGAATTATAGTCAGGAAGTGTCAATAAAAATAATTGTATAGTTGGGGGTCCCACCATATGGCGAACTATATTAAAGGGTCGCAGCATTGGGAAGGTGAACCCCGCCCTAGGTTCTCAGCTCCCCTCCTTCCTGGAGCCATTCCTGGTACATTGTCTCAGCCTCTACCTCTGTTTCACGTGAGGGCCCTGGGTGTCCTTAGAGTGCCAACGTCGTCTCAGCCCAGGCGGGAAAGTCTAGGCCAGAACATGGACCACTAAGGCCCGTGAGAGCGGTGTGTACACCTAGAACTGTGCCGGGAGGGAGGGTGGACGAGGGAACTGAAGAGAGCCCTCGTGCTGTCCCTCTCTGCTCGCTGTGTCCAGGTGAGTGATACCCAGACCATCTTTCTTCTGGCCATTAACTATAGGCTTATAGCCCTCCAATGGCATAGAATCATCACTATAGTGGCCTGGGTGGTTTTTCTTGTTTTTTGTTTGTTTGTTTGTTTTGTTTTGTTTTTTGAGACAGGGTTTCTCTGTAGTTTTGGAGCCTGTCCTACAACTAGCTCTTGTAGACCAGGCTGGCCTCTAACTCACAGAGATCCACCTGCCTCTGCCTCCCGAGTGCTGGGATTAAAGGCGTGTGGTGCCACCACCTGGCTTTTTGCTTCCATTTTATAGATGAAAAAGACCAAGGCTAAGAAAGCTCTTGAAGTCCACCCTGGACCTCAGCCCAAAAGCCTTGGCATGGTACCTGACTGCCGTGCTTACTAACCCTTCGTGTCTCTCCATCCTTCCTTGCAGAGCCTCAGGAGGCCTTAGGTACTCCGTGGGTTTAGTGAGAGGTTGTACCCACAAGGCGTTGCCATGATGGATGAGATCCTCAGGGTCCGTTCAGCAGGAGCAGGCCAGCTGTGAAGATATTAAGTGGGCAGCCTGCGCCCAGAAAAAAACCCATCAGGGTGCTTGATGGCTGGACCTGGAGAAGAGGGGTCCATCTGTGACCTTTTATTAGGTGCCAGGGGAAGAATATTCAGAGGTTGGGTTCAGAGGACCCTGTAAGCCTGGGGTCCGTGAGCAGCCTGAGGAAGAGAGTGAACCCCACTTGTACCCAGAACTCTCTCCCTCTATTTGCAGAGATCTCCTCCTCCTCCCTTCTGGCAGAGTGCCAGTTCAAAGCTCCCACAGAAAGGCCTCTCCCCTGCCAGGGCTGAACACCATCATAGCACAAGCCAAAATAGCTGTCTGGGAGCCCGGGCTGCACCACCCACGCCCCAGCATCTTGCGGGTTAACAGCTTGCCTGTCTCTCCGCCCCCCCTTCCCTAGCTTGCTGACATTTTACAGAGAGCCGGGGGTGGTTGTGAAAGGGGCAAGTTGGTTCCTGCTCCCTAGCCCACACAGACAACCCACTGATACAACCTGCCGCTGCCCACCTAGCTCTGGAAGGCATCCTGTAGGAGAGCCCTGCTGGCTGACCTGCTGGGAAAATAAAGCTGAGGTCTGCCTGTTAGGCCTCAGTATGAGTGACACATTGTTGAACCCAGACGGGGAGACCCAAGACAACACTGGGCAGCTGGCCACCCTCTCAGCCTTCTTTAGTTCCAGTGGGGTTGGGGAGTGAAAATGGGGGTTGAGACAAGGTCTCATACTCTGTAGCCCAGACCTGTCTTAGAACCCACGGCAATTCTGCTGTAGCCTCTTAAGTGTTGAGATTAGAGGCGTGAGCTGCCATGCCCAGCTCTTCTGGAAATCTTTTAAAGAGACTAAGACTCCTGTGAGCCACTGCTAGGGTCTGTAGACAGGTCCTGTGTTTGCACGCTTTACGGAGCTCAGCCTCTCTCAGACCCTGTCTGCTTTTCCCTTTGATTTGAATGGTGTGCCTTAGTTGGGCATAGTGGTACTTGAACGTCATTTTAGCACTTTGAAGGCTGGGCCAGGAGGATACTGAGTTTGAGGTCAGCCTGGGCTCCATAATGAGTTCTGGGCTATATAGCCAGACCATGTTGCAAAAAAAGGATAATATTGGGGGGGGGGGTATTTTGTTTTGTTGGTTTGATTTGTTTTTTGAATCAGAGTCTTGAACCTCCGCCCTTAGCCTCCCAAATGCCTAGGTATGAGCTGAACATTTTCATCTTTCACCATTGCTGGTCACCAGAGACTCCTGTGCGTGGCTCCCTGAATATCCTCCACACCAGTGTTCTGTCCCTGGCCCACGTGTCTTGACTTAGATAGATGTTACCAAATTGTCTTGTCAAGCATTTACCCTAATTTTTGGGCCTCTGGAGGTATTTCCTTTCTTGAAGCACTCATTAAACTGAGGAAATATTTACCATGAACTTTCTCTTTCTAGCCCATAGCAGTCTGCAGAACCCTTGGAGCCCCAGTTATCAGATGGGGAGACTGAGGCTCAGGCAGGTGAAGCACCTTTGCCTGGCGTTGTAGAGCTGGTCAGAGACAGAACTCTAAACATTTGCAAGTACGCGGTGGCTGGCCACCTTTGTTCTGGCAGAGTTCTTGCTTTAGCAGTAGGAAAAGTCCTTGGTAGCATGCATGGCGGCCTGGGGACAGGTGGGGTTCTGGGAGCTGAGAGCTATTCTAAGGAAGTCTTTAACGTGATAGCGGAGGTTTCTTTCTAGGCTAGGAGCCATCACCCACTCCATGTTCCCTGGACAGCGGGACTGGAACCCACAGTCACAAGGTGACAGTGGTCAGTGAGGTTGGGGGGAGGAGAAGGGACAGTGTTGGATATTTTTCGGACTGGGCTAGAGGATTCAGAGGTTGTGAGAGGTTAAATTTTGAGTTTAAGTAGTGGGTTCATCTCCTCCTAGCAGGTGAAGAATTGGAATTTGCTTCAGATACTTGAGAAGGAAATGGACCCAGACACAGGTGCCACAAAGGAGTCCCGTTGGGAGACCTGGAAGAAGACACATTAGCATTCCCGTAAGGGGTCAGTCTCAGGGCTGCTACTGAGTCAACTCAGTGCTAGCAGCAAGGCCTTAGGAGCTGGCCAGCCAGCCGGAAGCCTCTGCTGAGGAGGGACCATTCACTAGCTATCTCTTCTCTCTTCAGGCCATGCTCAACACTTGGGGGTGTGATTGCTAGTGACACAAGGTCTCGTGGGGGACGCAGCCTAGCAGGTCAGTACTGTTAGCCCAAAATAACCAGGAGAGGGTCTGAGTGCAAGAGCAGTTCATCCCACTCTTCCAGGGAAGAGTGTCCGAGGGGAAGTTTTCTGGCAGAGCCAGTGTCTGAGCCAGCTCTGGTGGGAGGGAGGGCTGGAGAGATGGCTCAGAGTTAAGAGTACTGGCTGCTCTTTCAGAGGACCTCAGTTCAATTCCCGGCAACCACATGGCGGCTCACAGCCATCTGTAATGAGATCTGGCGCCCTCTATTGGTGTACAAGCATACAGACAGACAGGACACTATATATAATAAATAAATAAAGATTTATTTTAAAAAATTGAGAAAGAAAACAGAGTTTGAGGTTGGTAAG
The DNA here is from genome assembly GCF_950005125.1 of Chionomys nivalis. Taxonomy (NCBI): domain Eukaryota; kingdom Metazoa; phylum Chordata; class Mammalia; order Rodentia; family Cricetidae; genus Chionomys; species Chionomys nivalis. The sequence continues at coordinate 82,661,888 of NC_080094.1, forward strand.
GAGAGGGGCCTGGTCTCCATTAGAGAGACTCCATTTTAAAGGGGTCAAGCATAGAAGTGATGTGTGCCAGAAGCAGCCAGAAGCGGGAGATAAGGGCTTGCCAGTGGGTTTTCATTGACGCTCTGCCACTTGTCAGCTGTAGGCCTTGGGCTAGCCACTGCCCTGCACTGTGCCTCGCTCCCTCATCTGTAATGTGAGGATAGACGGGGGGGATCCATAGTACCAACTATTAATTCAGTCAGCATTAATAGGATAAGATTTGCTTAACCTGTATGGTGATGATTGCCTGTGATTCCCAGCACTTGGGAGGTAGAGTTAGGAGGATCCGAAGTTCAGGGCCATCCCGTGCTACACGAGACACTGTCTCAAATAAGAAAATAGATCATCAGTGGTCAAGTGAAGTATATATTTGTTAAACATATAAAAGTAGGAAAATGGGCTAGAGAGATGGCACAGAGGTTAAAGGTGCTTGCTGCTAAGCTGATTAGCTGAGCTCATCCCCAGAACTCATGGTAGGAGAGCCAACTTCCGAGAGTTGTTCTCTCGCCTTTACTTGTGTGTTACGGTGTGATGACATATATGTACCCACCCACATTCACGTGAAGACTTGTGTGTGCTCACACACACATACACACACACACATACACACAAAATTAATGTTAAAATTTTTTTTCAAAGGAACATAGGAGGGAAGGCTGTTGGCTGCCAGGCCCAGGTTCTTGTCAGTTGTCAGTGGGGAGCAGTCATGCAGAAGTGAGTGCTCCCAGATGACTCTGGGGACAGCAGGGGACTGAAGAGGAAACTCTACTTCTCAGACTGTAACGTGTTCCCTGAACATGAAGGAATAAGCTAGGGACATTTCATCAAGGAATTCATTTAGGGTCCTGGCCTGGCCCCCAAGCATCTGGGCATCCCCTCCTCCCCCAATGTCTATGGAGTAAGCAATGGCTTCCCAACCCGGAAAGGGGCCTCTAGGTGTCACTTACCAGATCTCATGAAGAGGAGATGTAGCTGGCCACCAAAACAAAGGCTGTTGCCATCCTCTTGTGCCCAAACAAAGAGAAGTGGCCTGGGCCTGTGGCCAGCCCTTGGTGGGATACCCAGGAGGAAGCGCTTCCAATCCCTGAAAGCTCTGATCCCCCACCCCCCACACACAGAATTCCCTATTCCTTCCTCCTGAGCTGACCCACAGTAAACATAGCTCCTTGCCAGCCCTGTGCTGGACAGACCACACCCAGATAAACTGACTAGGCCCCACCCCCAGGAGCTGGTTGCCTGATGGAAGAATAAGGCATGGGGACCTAAGAAAAAAGGGTCATCCAGGGTTTCTGCAGCTAAAGAGCCAGATGAGTGGTCAGCTGGAGTGGGATGGCACAAGTGAGCAGGGGAAGGGAGGTGTGCCAGGTGTAGGGACATGGCACTGGAGGTTGGCTCCGTTTGTCACACCTAGGGAGTTAGTGCCATGGTGGCTGTAAGGATCCACCCTGAATCAGAGGTTCTCTAAGTGTGGCACCGCAGACTGCGGACAAAGCAGTTTCCTAGGAATCCTTTCTGAGTGGCCCTGGTGTGTTCCTGTTCTCTGCGCTGCTGTCTCAGCCACTGAAGCCTGCTCTAGGTACTAATGCTTCTTTAGAAAACAGTAGAGAGTCCAGCCTAAGCACAGCTCGGTAGGGGGCTTCGAGGGCAGTCTGGGCTGTGTGAGACTGTTAGAGAAGAGAGGACGGAAATTAGTGATTTGCAATGCTAGATGCTGTAATCACAACATTGAGGAGTCTGAAACCAGAGAATGGTGTTTAAGACCAGCCTGAGCTAACAGCAATAAGATCCCTTGTGTGTATATATGTCTTTTTAGTATTTGTGTGATGAAATGGAGTTTGCCTAAGATTTTTGCTGCCCGCTAAACTAGAATGTGCTAAAACTCTCAGCTAAGTCCAAGCTGTGGTCTGCTAGTGCCTCGCTCGCTCTTCCTTTTTTTCTTTCCCTTTTGAGACTGGGTCTCTCTACATAGCCCTGTCTGCCCTATGTCACTATGTAGACCATGCTGGCCTCAAACTCTACGAGATCAGTTTGCCTCTGCCTCCTGAGTGCTGGGATTAAAGGTGTGCGCCTCCACATCCAGCCTGCCAGTAACCTTTATCCTGAACAACTGACAGAAGAAGTAGTCAGAGTCCTACTTTCTTGCAGACATTCCCCAAATATGAATGAGTGAGCCTGCCACTTCAAAACCCAGTATCAACATTTGTTCTCAATAAGAAACTAAGTTTTTAGCAGGACTTTTGAGCAGGACTCAGAATTTTAGAAACATTACCTATCTTCTGGTGGAGGGAAGGGCTTCCTAGGACAGGAAACTGTTGAGAGCAATGAAGACCGCAAAGGTGATGTCTTTGAGGAAATATGTCCACCTTTGGAAGATCAGTATAACTTAGTGCCACAGTGTCCTCCACTGTCCTCCACTCGCTGTCACAGGACACCGTGCAGCCAGACCAGCCTGAGGTACTTCTTAATGAGAACCCTGTCTTAAAGGGGTCGCCTCACCTCGAAAAAGAAAACCAAAACCTTGCAAGATAAAACTTTGGGTTCAGAGCTGGGCGGTGGTGGCACATGCCTTTAATCCCAGCACTCAGGAAGCAGAGGCAGGAGGATCTCTGTGAGTTTGAGGTCAGCCTGGTATACAAGAGCTAGTTCCAGGACAGGCTCCAAAACTACAGAGAAACCCTGTCTTAAGAAACCAAAAAACAAACAAACAAAAACCAACTTTGGGTTCAGCCGGGTAGTGGTGACGCATGCCCTTAATCTCAGCACGTGCTGGTGGATCTCTTAGTTTGAGACCAGCCTGCTCTACAGAGTGAGTTCCAGGACAGCCAGAACTACACAGAGAAACTGTGTGTCCAAAAAAAAGGAAAAGAAAGAAACATTACTTGTCATATTTTCAGGTGATGCCACACTCACCTGGAGGCTTGGTGTGCTGTCCTCCCTTTCCTAACTCCACTCGGAGAGGCGAGACTTACCCTCCATGTTCCTCTACCAGAACAACCCACAGGCACGGAACTCGTGCAGGGTGAGTGCGTCAGAGGAAACATAAGTGAGCCGGCAAGGTGGCTCAGCAGGTAGAACCTTGCCTCCAAGTTGGACTACTGAACTTGACCCTCGGACTCACACGGGAGAAGGTGATGGCGGCTGGGATGAGTGTCGTCCTTTGACTGCCTCACGTGCGCTGCGGGACTTGCAGACACACTCAGAACACATGTTATTTTTCAAGTTAAAGTGCCTTTTCACTGATTTTTGTTTTATGCGCTATTGCTTGCCCACCCATCCTCCCCCTTTCCCTTCTTCCCTTCTTTTCTTTCTTCCTTTCTCCTGTAGCCCTGGCTGACCTTGAACTCAGATCCGCCTGCCTCTGCCTTCTGAATGATTAGTGCTCTCAGATGTAATTTAGAATGTATTTGGTTAAATGTTAATAGCTATCACCAGCTCCCCAGAAAAAATTCTTTTAGGATTCTTTTCAAAATTCTTTTCAGTAATTATTTTGTTAAGAGTAGAAATGGTTCTGGAATCAGGAAACTTGGTAGCTGCCATTCCCTAGTGAGCCACGGCAGGAACGTGAGTTGGGGGAGTGGATGTTGGTATACCAGGTTGTGACACCGGCTGATCTCTCTTAAATATTCTTTAGTTGGCATGGACCCAGGCGCTCAGAAAGACTGCTGGCCCCCTTGACAGGACCAGAAGAGTCAGGCTCTGGAGACGCAGCTCAGCTACTCCTGAGACAGGAGTCACAGGCTCCCGGGAGCCTCGGGTTGCACCATCTGTTCAGCAGGGACAGGAGGCTCCCTCACAGGGAATCACCAGCCTCCTGGCTAATAGTGCTGGTGAGAAGAGGCTGTCTGAGTCGTGAAGCTCTCCGTAGATAATTATTTTTGTGGTTGTTGTGTCTGGAACCAGTGTGTTTAGCTGCTCAAGACCCCATAAAACCTGTCCCATGGACATAGGAGGACAGAAAGGGACTGCTCCCCTTTCCTTAAAAGGGTCGCCACTCCTACATACCCTTCTGCATACCTTTTCTGCCTTAACCAGACAGGGCTGTCCTGTTCCTGGAGGAGAGTGTATTGATGCTGTCACTCAGCCTGGCTTGGGCCTTGGGGAAGAGGTGCCAGGAGGTCAGGCTCCTGTGCTGTTCTGTGCACCGCCCACCCATCCTGCTGCCTGCCTGCTGCAGGGCCAGGAGCCACCACTGGGAGAGGAAGTGCAGTCGGTTACCAATCGGGCTATTTTCATAACGGCTGTCTCCGGCTTGGGGGAGGGGGCAGAGGAGCAGCCACTGCAGCTAGCTCTCCAAACTAGGACTTGCTCCGCAGAGTCCGGCTGCCAGAGCAAACTGGAGAGAGAGCCCAGGCGCCTGGACCCCAGCCCCAACCTGCTTGTCCGCCTCTTGCCTGCCGCCTTGCCTTCCAGATCAGGTCAAAGGGGACTCCCCTCTCTTACTTACCTCCTGCTCCCTCCTACGACTATCTGGGTGCATTTGGGGAGGGTAGATCAGGGTGGGCCCAGGCACCACCATCTCCAGATCAGGTCAGAGGGGGACTCCCCTCTCTTACTTGCCTCCTGCTCCCTCCTACGACTATCTGGGTGCATTTGGGGAGGGTAGATCAGGGTGGGCCCAGGCCACCATCTCTAGATGAGGGCCTCCTCTCCCAGCCCTCCCTGCATCTGATAGGAAAGGAACAGGGCCTGGAGGGCCCACCAAGCCTGGGCAGAATCTAAAATGGCCGATTGGCTATCTAGCCATACTTATATCCTCCAGCATTGGCCTACCTGTTCACATGTGTGTTTTTGTTTTGTTTGGGCAGAATCTCTTTACTGAGAAGATGTGGTAAAGTCGGCACCCTGCCCAGGCAAGCCTAGATGAAGCGGGCTCCCTTTCCCAGCTCTCTCCCCCACCCCAATTCTGGGACTTCCAGAGTACAGGTGCCCTGTCCCAGGCCCAGCCTTCATAGAACAGGTCCCATGGCATGACACAGCCACTGTGGCAGGACCCAGTTGTGTCCTGTGCAGGCTCCTCTGGTGGCAGAGTCCCTGAGGACTAGCCTGTTGTGTGGAGGGTACTCCTCAGGAGGAGAGGACACCCAGGTGGCCTGGTGCAGGGCTTTGTTCCTCATGTGGTGGTGGTGGTGGCCACGCTGGGTGTTCCTGCTTCCTTTTCTGGGTTCCCCAGGCCCTGGGGTTCCACCGTGGTCCAGGTCTGCCAGGTAGCGTGAAGCGCTTTGTGTGCATCACTGCAGCAGAATGTCCCTTATGCTAGCCTTTGAAGTTGGGCGGTGGGACCCCATCTTGTACATGGGAAAGGAGATTTGGAAGGGCTAGTTGATCTGCTGAAGGGCATGGTGGTAGACGCTAGGTTCTGAAATGGTAGCTTGCTTATTTACTTATTTTCAGACATGTGTCATGTAACCCAGGCTGACAGTAAACTTGCCGTGTAGTCCAGGATGACCTTGCCCCCAAGAGCTGGGGATGACAAGGTTGCCCCGCTACACCAGATTTTCCATAGTGTAGCTGGCATCAGTGTGAGACATCACCCTGGCCTAGCTGGTGACTGAGGAAGAACTGCACAGGAGCTGCCTTAGCTCTGCTGCAGCTCTGCTCATCAAGGACGCTCCCCACTCATGGCACCCCCCTCCCATCAGCCCTGTCCTCATCAGGATCCTCGGGGTCAGGTGGAGATTAGCGGAGCCCTCTGAGCCATTTTTGTGTTGTCCTCCTTGAGTGTGGCTGGCTGCTCCAGACAAGACCTGGCAGCCTGGGCAGGGCAGGTGGGGGGGATCCATTTTGCTATGTGAGAATCTTCCCGGACCTCCCCCAAGACCTTTGCATGTACCATGTGGTGTGTGGAGGTGACACAGAATGAGGTGAGAAGTGACCCTTCATAGCTGGACCGTGGGAGGACTCAGGCCTAAACAGGGCTTCTTTTATTTGTTTTGTTTTGTTTTCTAATTAAATTCATCAGTTGAGATGGAGTCACACTGTATAGCCCTGGCTGTCTTGGAACTCTTTGTTGACCAGGGTGGCTCTAGCTTACAGAAGTGCACTGGGATTAAAGGTGTGCACCACCATGCTGAGCTCTATTGTTGTTACAATCTCTTTTTAAGACAGTTACCTACTGGAGCCCAGGCTGGCGTGGGTTCACAGTGTGGCCTAGGTTGGTTTAAAACTTAACAGCTTCCTGTTTCAGCCTCCCAAGTGCTGGGATAATAGACAGGAGCTGCCAGGCCCAGCTGGGCCTCTGGTTAGGTCCTGGAGGAGCCTCTCAGAGATAGGAAGTGAGGAGTCAGGCAATCTCTGACCAGTAGACCAAAGTTTCTATAGAGATGAGTTGAACAGGAAACATGGGACCCGCAGGAGGGGCTGTGGGAACCCAGTGGTGTTTGGTAGTGGTAGTGCCCAGCAGGGGAGCTTCTCCTAAGATGTCAAACAATCTTAACAGTCTTAAACAAACAGGGAAACTGAGGTCCATGGTATGTGGTCATTTGCACTGGCTTGGCCTTGTGTTCCACTGGGAGGCTGCGCCCCTGGGCAGCTGAGGAAACACTTGTTACAGGTGTGTCTGGGAGCACCTAGCAGCGTGTGCATTCTAAAGTCATACGTGTAAACTGCCTAACAAGAGCTGCTTCCTTCTTATCTTGTCATGCAGGTCTGGGACAGCAGGGAGGGCCCAGCCTTTACCACTGCCCAGAGAGCATGCAGTACCTCCCCCACACCAACTGTGGCCTTTTGTTTTCTGGGTAACACTAGCACCAGGCGGTGTGATGTCCCGGCGACAAATCTCCTCCGGGCTGGGCAGCTGTCACAGCGGGGCCTGCAGTGCTGGGGAAAGCTGACACCCTAGTGGAGACCTGGCAGGCAAGGGCCCTGGCGGCAGCAGGCAGTGAGGCCTGCAGCTTCCTCTTCCTGGGACAGAAAGTAGACCCTAACTCAAGTAGGCGTGGTCACAGGACCCAGACTCTGGGCATGCTCTCACCACTGAACCTCGTTCTTACCTCAGAGGGCGCAGTGGAGTCAGTGAGATGGTAAAGGGCTTACCAAGGCCTGTCACGGTAGATGCTGGGCGAGCAGGATGGGCACTAATATTGTGGGCCCTTTCTCTAGCCCGTCTCATTCTTGTCCCAGGGTCCAAGAGAACCTTGTATTCTACCCATCCCTGGGGACAGATCCAGGGTCCCACATCTGCTCTGTACTGTCTGCCTGTGGGCTTTGTGTATGCTACCCTTTTGTGGCTTAGTTTCCTCATCAGGCACTGTGTGAGCGCGCATGTGCGTGCGTACGTGTATGTGTGTGTGTGCGCGCGCGCGCGTGCATGTGTGTGCGTGTATGTGTGTGTGTGCGCGTGCGCACGTGCGCGCATGTGCACATGCGTGTGTATAGATAGTGGACGCAGTCAGTATTAGCTGGATATCCCTGTGTTTGGGAGGAAAGCAGTCCTTAGTGTCTGCTCTTTCACTTCTGGAACTCACCTCCTGTGCAGTCTTAACACTGCTTTCCCAGCACAGCTCACTGATTGCGGGAGCTCCGTCCCTGGGCCCACTTCCTTCTCTGTTACACCCTGTACCGGCCTTGAAGCTACTTGCCCAAGACCCATGGCAAGGATGGATGGAGGATTGGGGAGATCAGGTGCTACATATATCAGGAGGGAGTGTGCTCCCAGACTGTCCTTCCCCTTGCCCATTAATGGTTAAGGGTACTTCGTCCCTGCTCTAGGCTTCAGCAGAAACTGTCTGTCACTCGTTCATGTCTGTGACTTGTTCCATGACTGTGTCTTGGGCTTCCATGGCTGTTCTTTGGAGCTATTACCCTCAGCTGACTGGGAGCTTCCTGCCATCCTCAAGTGTAGAAGAGGTGTAAGCAGAGGAAGCTGATCCCAGTGGCCTGGGAAGGAGGAAAGGTAGAATAGGGAAGCAGGTGAAAGGAAGGGTCTCGGAGAGCTCGCATGGTCTGGTACACACCAGGGGTGGAGACCAAGGCCCTTGCCTTCCTGTAGGAGGCAGTCTGGGTCATCTCAAGCTTAGAATTATTAGCCTGAGGCTTCAAGCCTGGGGACAATGGTACACTGGGTCCCTGGCAGGAAGACTTAGAGGTTTTCAGGCAACACACTTTGGGATATCCACACTCTGCTTTCTAGAAAAGTGAAACAGCCACTCAGTACCAGGAAGTTCTTAGAGATGTATATACATGGCATCCAGGATTCAGAAGGCTCTTCTTTTAGCCTAAGCCTCTTACTGCATCTACCAAGTTAAGACCAGAGCACTCTTTCCTGGGCATGGAGAGGGGCATGCCTTTCTAACTCTCAGAAGCCTGGTTTCCCAATGTCTGGACCCAAGGTTGACGCTGAGGATACAGATTTTCTCAGGACCGAGATCCTTCGCAGATAGCCTGAGTTTGTTGGTTTGTTCATTCATTCATTTAGTTGCACTGTATCCCAGGAGAGGAGCCCAACCTGTTCCATGTTGGGGCAAAAGGAAGGTCAGATGAGAGGGAAAGACTCCAGGGCCCTATGGTCCATGTAGGATGGTCTGGGTCCCAGATTGCCTTTTGTTTTCATTTCTTGCAAGGTAGATGAAGACCCGTTGGGCTCAGGTCTCTGTTGGTTCTAGTGCCTGGGCAGGTAAAGCCCCATTCCCGAAAACTCCTGGGTAGAATTTGGGGAATCCTAGCCAGGAACAGTGTCTGCTTTCCCGTAGCTGTAAGCCTGGGTTCCCTGCTCATCTGATACCTGCAAGCATTTTCATGGAGGCCAGACTGTCCTCATCCCTAGCACCTAAGTGGCCCTTCTTTGCTCGTGGGGCACAGATGGGCTTCAGCTTGGCCCAGCTTCTGACACTCCGAGTCTGTATGCCCAACAGCCCCTGGTATGGAGCCCTTCTTTAGGAGGCATTTCCAGCAGAAGGCACCAGGTCCTGGACAGAGGCTGCAGCCGTCCAGTGGTATGGGGCTGCCCACAGGCAAGGCTCGACGCCGCTCTCCTGCGGGGCAGGCCTCCTCCTTACTGGCTCAGAGGCGCCGCTCCAGTGCACAGCTCCAGGGCTGTTTCCCCAGCTGCGGGGTGGGCACCCAAAGTGCCAGCCGCAGGCGCTCCAGCACTGCACCCCCTGCCTGCAATCCCCGCTTCATGGTGGATATGGTGCCCATCCTACAGCCTGCCACTGTTGGGGCCCAGCTTCTGGGTGCACCTGTGCTGTTGGCTGGGCTTGTGGGCATGAAGGAGGACGAAGGTGCCCAGGAGGGAGATGAGACACCTGGGGCATCAAGTGATGCCAAACCGGGCTCCAGGACACCAAGGCCCTCTTTGTACCAGGGCACCTGGCCATTGCTTCCCATACCCCGGTGCCTGCGCAGAGCTTCCTCCCACCTGCTCCCTGCCGACGTGGTGTATGGCCATACTCTTTGGGGCCTGCATGGGCACTATCGTCGCCTCAGCCAAAGGTGGCCCTCAGGCCAACACCCCAGTGTTGGGGGCCGAAGCCAAAGAGCCTCGGGCACTGCATCAGGCCTCATGGTACCTGCCCGTGCGCGCCCACTGTCACGCAGACGCCAGGTAGCTCTAAGGCGGAAGTCAGCTGGACCCCAGCCCTGGAACACCCTGCTTATGTAGGTATAGCAGTGGTCAGCAGGGTGTGTGGTGTAGCCCCCTTGGGACTATCTCAGAGGAAGTGCTTTGAAGCTCTACCTTGTCTGGGGGTGGCCCTCTTGGAAGCGACTTGGGGCACTGCTGAAAAGAGCTGAAGAGCCTGAGACCTCTGTGGACTTCTCTCTTGTACTTTGTGGAAGTCGCTATAAGCCGTTTTTCTGGGTAGCTGGCCCTGGGGCTTCAGTTGTCCTTCTTTCTGTAGGAAAGCCATCACCAAGTCAGGCCTCCAGCACCTGGCACCCCCTCCTCCCACGCCTGGGGCCCCGTGTGGTGAATCTGAGCGGCAGATCCGGAGCACTGTGGACTGGAGTGTGAGTATCTGTGTACTAGGCAGGGTAGGAAGCTACTCCCCAGTTCCAGTCCTGCTGGCTTCTGATCCTCCTGAGCAGTCAGGACCCAGGGCTTGTGGGCCACTGGGAGAGAAGTGCCCATGTCTGGGCAGACTTCCAAGGGGGAGGCAGCAGCTTTTGAGCCAGGCTTAAAGCAGTTTGGAAAACAAGAGACGAAAGCAGACTGTGGTGGCTATAGCAGGCTTTTCTCGGGAGGTGATGGGTAGGATTGGGGCGACTGATAAGCACTGAGCCTGCTCATCCCATGGGTTAGGAGTCAGCAGCGTATGGGGAGCACATCTGGTTTGAGACCAACGTGTCCGGTGACTTCTGCTATGTCGGGGAGCAGTACTGCGTAGCTAGGATGCTGGTGAGTGAGCTCAGTGGGGCCTGCTGCCCCCTGGTGGTGGAGTGGGTCTAGACCTCCAAGGCAGCAGCTGCAGCCCTTGGTGGGCACTGCTCTCACCTGCCTGCACTTGCTGTGAACTGTTCCGGGGTGAGAGGAAGGGGGTCATGTCTAATGACAGGTGCTGGGACTGGAATCCCCATACATTGAACGTGTTCTTTGCTTGCTCTGAGGTGGTATCTCAGGTAGAGTTACCTGGTGCCTCAGGGCCTCCCCTCTTTCTGTCCTGCAGCAGAAGTCAGTGCCCAGAAGAAAGTGTGCAGCCTGTAAGATTGTGGTGCACACCCCATGCATTGAACAGCTGGAGAAGGTACGTGCAGCTGCTCAGCCTTCTGTGCCCTCACCTTGGGATGCTGATGCATTCTTGACATACACACCTGTAGCTCCATGTACATCCAGGTTACACAAGCATGGCGTGCCAGGAATGACCCACCAAGCACAGTAGCAAAGCCCCTGAGTCAGGTGCTTGCTTTTAGCCCTGCTTCTCCCCATTTGTTAGCTGCCGCACCCTACTCTAGAGTGAGCATGGCCTACAGGTGCGGTCCATTGACATGAGTTAACAGGTGGTGACCAGTGTGTCATTTTACCACATCCAGCCTTACTTACATTCAAAGGGGCCGTTGTGGGCGTGGGCTCCAGCAGCTGTCGTGTGTGCAATGTCCTAGCTTCAGTCTCCAGTTCTAGAAAATAAAAACAAAACAGTCAAACTTCCAGATGCTCAGCTGTGGTGCGCCCACCTGTGTTCCTTCTATGCTACCGCTGGGAGATATTTCCCAAGGACCATTTTCCAAGCGTTTCTGTGGGAGGAAAGGGAAATGCCAGACCAGGTGCCTGTCAAGACAGGGACTAGGCCTGGAGTGGAAGATAAGGGCTCCCATGCTTGCGGAAGTCCAGGCCATCATGTGACAAAGTCTTTAAGAACATAAATGCCCCAGCAAGGCTAGTTTAGGCTGATTCCTCCAGTCCCTGAATTGTACAGTGAGGCTTTTCTATGGTTCTTCTGAGACCAAAGCAGGCACTGGTGGGGAGAAAAGTAGACACGTGTTCCTGGCTGGGCATAGTGGGGCATGCTTGTAATCCCAGCATTTGGAAGGCAAGACAATCTCTTCAAGTTCAAAGCCAACCTGGTTTATGTAGGGAGTTCTAGGACAGCCAGGGCGCTCTCTCTCTCTCTCTCTCTCTCTCTCTCTCTCTCTCTCTCTCTCTCTCTCTCCTCTGTGTGTGTGTGTGTGAGAGAGAGAGAGAGAGAGAGAGAGAGAGAGAGAGAGAGATACGAGAGAGACAGATAGAAGGAGGGAGAGAGAGAAGGAAAATGCAACCCTGTTATGGAAGGTGACCATGAACCTGGGCTTAGAACATTGGCTAAGAAGCCGGGCGGTGGTGGCGCACGCCTTTAATCCCAGCACTCGGGAGGCAGAGGCAGGTGGATCTCTGTGAGTTCGAGACCAGCCTGGTCTACAGAGCTAGTTCCAGGACAGACTCCAAAGCCACAGAGAAACCCTGTCTCGAAAAACCAAAAAAAAAAAAAGAACATTGGCTAAGGGTCTCCAGGGGTCAGTCTGCACAGTCTGCACAGGAGGGATTGGTTCCTGCCTTCACTTGGGCTGGGAACGCTGGAGGGTGCGAGGGAAATAGATGATCAAATAGTGCTCCCACTCACTACCGTGTGAGGGGGACATGAACCCCCACCTCCACCCTAGCCTCTCCATCCTTGTATACTAAGTAAAAAAACAGGAAAGACCCCTATGGCCAGTGGTCAGGAGGGCTTCTAAGAGGGGGTAGTCGTGTTCCAAGGGGCTCTTGGGGTGATTTGGGGCTCTACCTGCCTGTGAGGTTGACTCTAGGAGATCTTGTCCAAAGAAGGCTCTGACATTTTGGTGCTCACTGCAATATTTCGCAGATCAATTTTCGCTGTAAGCCATCCTTTCGTGAATCAGGCTCCAGAAATGTCCGTGAGGTGAGTGTGCAGCCGTGAGGAGCAGGGCGGCCCAGGCTCCTGAGGGATGAGTGCCACCAGGGGGTTCAGCTTCTAGGCTGAGGTTCTGGGGTCCTGTCTGCAGAGGGATAGGGTTCAGAATGTGCATTAAGGGGTTCAGCCTTCCCTCCAGGCCATGGAGAAAAGTCTACAGCCCCTTTCATCTTTCTACAAGGGACTTTAGTGGGCTTCCTGTGGACTGAATTCAGGGCTGCACCTGTCCAACCCCTCACTTGTTCCTATGACCTTTCTCCCTTCCCCCAGCCAACCTTCGTAAGACACCACTGGGTACACAGGCGACGCCAGGATGGCAAGTGTCGGCATTGTGGAAAGGTAAGGGCCGTGTGTGAAGGCACCAGCTACGTGCTGCTCACTGGCCTTGTGCATCCAGTGTGGACACTGGCAGTAGCTCCGGAGTGGAGTCTCGGGCGTGCTGCCACTCAGTCAGTCTTTGGAGTAAGCGAGGGAGGGGAGATGGGGGATTTGACTTTTGAACTAGAAAGGGACCCTTTGAGAACTACATTCATTAATTCAGTGGTTACTTAGGAAGTGTCGTGTGTGATGTCTTGAGTTAGGCAGCAGGCTCCTTGCCTCCTGAGGACAGTGGCCTGGGTGCTCAGGATGTCTTCCCTACACAGCCCTGTTGCTCACCCACTTGTTGACTGCTGGTCTGTCTCCTTCAGTAAGACAGACTCTCAAAAATGGGCTCAGCCCTCTGTATTCCCCATGCTCCACACACAGTAGCAATTGACAATGATTTGTGGACATGGCACAGATAGGATGGGTGAGGAGAGGCCGGCGGTGGCAGTACAGCTGGGTCTCTACTGGGCCACCTTGTCCACACAGGGCTTCCAGCAGAAGTTTACCTTCCACAGCAAGGAGATTGTGGCCATCAGTTGCTCCTGGTGCAAGCAGGCGGTAAGTGTCCTCTGTGAGCCTGAGCTGAGCGTCTGGTGGGTCCCCAGTCTCAGCCTGGCCCAGCTCAGCCTGCCAATGCTGTCTTCCAGTACCACAGCAAGGTGTCCTGCTTCATGCTGCAGCAGATTGAGGAGCCCTGCTCCCTGGGGGTGCACGCAGCGGTGGTCGTCCCACCCACCTGGATCCTGCGGGCCCGGAGGCCCCAGGTGAGTCCTTCCTTTATTCTTAGCATCTCTCTCCCATGGGACCTACCAGTCACAGCTCATCCACACCCGATTCCTTTGCAGAATACCCTCAAGGCCAGCAAGAAGAAAAAGAGAGCATCCTTCAAGAGGAGATCTAGCAAGAAAGGACCCGAGGTTAGGCCTGGGCTGGGGTGGTTGGGACCAGGAACCAGTTCAGGGCCTTGGACCATACCGCCAGTTTAGCCTGACTCAGTTTGGCTCTGGAGGTCTGAGGATGTTCCTTGTAGACAGGCTCGTAGAAGGTCTGCTATTGAGGGTGGGTGGGCTCACTTGTGGCAGCGGGTGCTGAGGGGGATGTAGGCTAGGGCCTCCAGGACAGGAAAGCGCCTTATAGGTTCTCTGTCTCCCAGGAAGGCCGCTGGAGACCCTTCATCATCAGGCCTACCCCATCCCCCCTCATGAAGCCCCTGCTGGTGTTTGTGAACCCTAAGAGTGGGGGCAACCAGGTAGGTATAAGCTTTCCACCCACAAGTGATTAGGGGGGCAGTATTATACCCACCTGTCCATAGTGGTTCTCAGCAACCATTTGGGGCTTCAGCTCCTACCTTGCTTTTCCAGGAACCATGAGAGGACCTTGTCCCATCTCACTGTTTATCGTAACTGGTTCCCACGATCGTGTCTCCTCTCTGTGCCCCTCATTCCCCTCCTCTCATTGTCCTGTGGCTGTCCCTACAGGGCGCTAAGATCATCCAGTCTTTCCTGTGGTATCTGAATCCTCGACAAGTCTTTGACCTGAGCCAGGGGGGACCCAAGGAGGCGTAAGTACTCTACCAGGTTCTCCGGGACAGTGGAGGCTTGCCTCGCTCATGGTATGTCACATGTCTCCTGACCCTATTCCTGTCCTCCCCTGGCCCAGGCTGGAAATGTACCGCAAAGTGCATAATTTGAGGATTCTGGCTTGCGGGGGTGACGGCACGGTGAGTTCTGTAAGTGGGCCTCATGCCTGCTGCACTCCTCCCCATCGTGGACCTGACTGATCCACTGTGCTCTGTCCTCCTCCAGGTTGGCTGGATTCTGTCCACCCTGGACCAGCTGCGCTTAAAGCCAGCGCCCCCTGTGGCCATCCTGCCCCTGGGTACCGGCAATGACCTGGCCCGCACCCTCAACTGGGGTGGGGTAAGTGCCCTTTAGAACAGGGTTGCCAGAGGGGAAGTATATCCATTGACCACAGGGAAAGCTCAGTCTCAGCCTCTTTCCACCAGGGTTACACAGATGAGCCTGTGTCAAAGATCCTTTCCCATGTAGAGGAGGGGAACGTGGTACAGCTGGACCGCTGGGACCTCCGAGCAGAGCCCAACCCTGAGGCAGGCCCTGAGGAGCGAGATGATGGAGCCACTGACCAGGTAGGTCAGCTAGGGCTACCGGGCAGGGGTTTGTGAGCCTGGGATTCTTTTTTTTTTTTTTTTTTTTTTTTTGGTTTTTCGAGATAGGATTTCTCTGTGTAGTTTTGAAGCCTGTCCTGGAACTAGCTCCTGTAGACCAGGCCTCAAACTCACAGGGATTCGCCTGCCTCTGCCTCCCGAGTGCTGGCTGAGTCTGGATTCTTAAGGATCTGACTGGACTCTGCACATTTACTATCTGGTTCTGGAAAGCTGAGTTTCCAGTTCTACACATTCTGGCCTTTTTCTGTCCCAGGAGTGTAGTGGTGCCCACTGCAGGCTGGTTTCTTACTCAGCCTCCTGGTGCATGATTAGGGCCTCCTGTATGCCCCCCTCTGTTCTAAGCCACGGCAAGACATAGGCCACTGTTCTGGAGTTGATGCAGTGCATGGCATGTGGGGTGCAGTGCTGCAAGGATCCAGCAGGTCATCCAAGGGGCTGCCCTCCCCGCTCCCAGCTAGAAGAGGGTCTCCCCAGCAGCGCTGCAGGGGTGCTGGGGAAGCTTCGGCACACTGTTGACTTGACTCAAAGGCCTTCAGAAGTAGATGGACTGAGAAGGGGTGATAGTGACTACGGCTGACACCGGAGTCACCTCCTCATTTCCTCGCCTTGACATTTTTCTAGCTGCCCCTGGATGTCTTCAACAACTACTTCAGTCTGGGCTTTGATGCCCATGTCACCCTGGAGTTCCATGAGTCCCGAGGTTAGCATCCTCCTGCTGAGGGGACCTGGGGGCCAGGGCAGGCACGGGAGGTTCAAGAGTGTTCCAAGGAGGGCCAGATCTTGCTCTCTTAGTCTTCCTCTCCTAACCTGGGAAGCTCCAGCAGGGTGACTGACTTCACTATCCCTTGTCTCTACAGAAGCCAACCCAGAGAAGTTCAACAGCCGCTTTCGGAATAAGATGTTCTACGCTGGGGTAAGTCTGGGGCTAGCTAGCCCCCAGCCCCATGTGCAGCTCACAGGACCCCTGTGACAGACACAGTGGTTTATCACACCCTCTCTCTCCAACAGACGGCTTTCTCTGACTTCCTGATGGGCAGCTCCAAGGACTTAGCCAAGCATATCCGCGTGGTGGTAAGGAGGGCTGGCGGACACACAGTGGAGCCCAGTAGGAGGGAGGCCATTAGGGTACACGTGTTCCCCAACATTCCCCTGTTCCTGTGTCTAGTGTGATGGAATAGACCTAACCCCCAAGATCCAGGACCTGAAACCCCAGTGCATCGTTTTTCTGAACATCCCCAGGTGAGGAAATGGGGCTCCTGTGGACCCTGCTGTTCCATCCTGCTGAGTCCATGCCAGAGCCCATCTGTTCCCTCCCCTTAGGTACTGTGCAGGCACCATGCCCTGGGGCCACCCTGGGGAGCACCATGACTTCGAGCCCCAGCGGCATGATGATGGCTACCTCGAGGTCATCGGCTTCACCATGACATCCCTCGTGAGTGCTCCTTGTCCTAAACTGTTTGTTCTTTTCCCTTCACCTCGGCTCCGTTCTTGGCCTGAGTCCCCTAGCTGGGCATCTTGGCCTTCTTCCTCTTCCCTCTAGTCTGCATTGTCTGGGGTTCCCTAGTGTGTTTATCTTGCCCCACCCACCACTTGACCTGAGCACTCTTTGCCCACAGGCAGCACTGCAGGTGGGTGGACACGGAGAGCGGCTGACCCAGTGCCGAGAAGTGCTGCTCACCACGGCCAAGGCCATCCCTGTGCAGGTGGACGGTGAGCCCTGCAAGCTTGCGGCATCACGTATTCGAATCGCCCTGCGCAACCAAGCGACCATGGTGCAGAAGGCCAAGCGCCGGAGTGCTGCCCCACTGCACAGCGAGTAGGTCCATGGTAGCCACTGTGTACCGAGGGGCCTGGAGCCAAGACTGATTTACTTGAGCTTTGGTTTCCTGCCCTGCAAAGGGGACTTGTAGTCTGGTGATAAGAGAGTACTTGCTTAGCATGCTCCTCTTAGCATCCGGTCTTGTGCCCAGCTGAGGACTGGTGTCCTAGACAGGGTCCTGGCTGAGTTCCTTGTCATTGGTCCCACCCTACAGTCAGCAGCCAGTCCCCGAGCAGCTGCGGATCCAGGTGAGCAGGGTCAGCATGCACGACTATGAGGCTCTGCACTATGACAAGGAGCAGCTCAAGGAGGCCTGTGAGTGGCAGCAGGGCTGGGGCAGGTAGGGGTGAGCAGCTGTTGGGCTGCCTGCAGACATGCAGCAGGGACATGCAGCCAGCTGCTGAAAGGCCCCTCTGTCTTCCAGCTGTGCCTCTGGGCACTGTGGTGGTCCCTGGGGACAGCGACCTGGAGCTCTGCCGTGCCCACATTGAGAGACTCCAGCAGGTAAGCGGTGTAAGCAGGACGAGGTGGGGGCACCCGAGCTTCCTCCCCAGACTATCTGTGGCCCACTCTGACTTCTGCTTCTGTCTTACAGGAGCCCGATGGCACTGGAGCCAAGTCCCTGACATGCCACCAGCTATCCTCTAAGTGGTGTTTCTTGGATGGTGAGTCTGCCTTGAAGGGTCAGTTCTAGGCAGCGCTGGGCTCTGTCCCGCTAGCCCTCCTTTGGGGGAACCTGGGCTAGGCCAAGGACCTTCCCCATACTCAGCGAGGCATCTCTTCTCCAGCTACCACCGCCAGCCGCTTCTACAGGATCGACAGGGCACAGGTAAGCATTGCAGCCAGTTTCTGAACCCTGCACACTCGCACCTCTGCAGGCAAGCTTCAGGGTTAGCCCCACAAGCCAAGCATGCTCACCACAGCCTCACGGCCATAATCTCCTCACATGCCTGTGGCTGTGGATCACATGTCCCCACCCTCCAGGAATGCTCAGGGATGGTGCCAACAGAAAAAGCTGGCATACCCAGAAAAGGCTTTCTGGGTGGGTGGAAGGGAGGGCCTCGAAGCACAGTGCTATCCAGGGAAGCAGAAGAAAATAGCCAGGGCTGGATCACCTGGCTTAGCAGTGGGAAGTAGTTGTTGTGCTGGTGAATGCCACATATAGAGGTGAGGGACTGGGCTGAACAGGAAGACGGACTACCCCAGTCTCCCTGCCACCTCCACCGAGGTTCCTGCTCTGAGAGAGGTTTCTCTAGGTCTGTTGCCTTGCTTGCTGCCCTAGCCCCACCCCCACCACTAGGGACTAAAGGCCATATGTGCTGGCACTGACCTTCAGTTCTAACCCTCCTCCACAGGAGCACCTCAACTATGTGACGGAGATTGCCCAGGATGAGATTTATATCCTAGACCCTGAGCTGCTGGGGGCGTCAGCACGGCCTGACCTCCCCACCCCTACCTCCCCGCTCCCTGCCTCCCCCTGCTCCCCTATACCCCGGTGAGTCCCAGAGCCCCTAAACCCTGTCTGCTGGCTGCAGGCTTGGAATTCCCGCCTTTAGACACAGCATAAGCACTCAGGGGGGCAGGCTCTGTCCCTCTGCTAGGATGCTCCCTACCATCTGAACAAGTGCAGGGCCACACAGGCCACTCCCCAGCCCAGAATCCCTCTTCCTCAGCAGCCCTTCAGTCCTGGGCCTCCTGGCCTGTCTGTCCCTTGTCCCCTGAGGTCCCAGGCCATCCTCTGGACTTTAGACTTGCTGCCTCCCACTTGCCTCTTTTCAGACACCCCACCCCTCAGTCTCAGCTTGGCTTCTCCCTCTCAGGGGGATCTTTTCCAGGAATGCCACCTGAAGGTTGGGAAGTATCCAGTCTTTAGTTCCCAACTGCTTGGTCACCCTGCCCCGTTGTGTTCAATAGCACTTCCAGATTCCTTATTTCCTGGTTGGCTTATGTCTCTGAGCTCAGATGGGAGCCGTATGGCTCCCTGCTTGTTCTTCACAGTGTGTGATGTGCAGGAAGCACTCAATAGACTTGAAAAAATGAAGGCCAATATAGTTGGGGCTAGATAGAGAAGGTGGCCAACTGGGCTGCGCTGGGTCACAACTCACCCTGTTCTGTTTGCAGGTCACTGCAGGGGGATGCTGCACCGCCTCAAGGTGAGGTCTCTCCCTAGGGTCCTGCCACTCTCCTTTCCTTGGTCTATGTGTGAGGTTCAGTGGGAGTCAGCCATTGAGTCCCGTGTTATCATGTGCCCCAGAGGGTTCCTACCCTGGACAGTGGTTCCTACCCTGGACAGTGGTCCATCATCACACACACTGTTCACACATCAAGTCATGCCCAGGCCACTGACCTCAGGGTCTGATGGACAGATGTTCTGTGCAGGTGAAGAGCTGATTGAAGCTGCCAAGAGGAATGACTTCTGCAAGGTACCAGTCAGAGCTTAGCCTTGCCCCTGGAGCCCTTACCCTGGGCGGTATTAGGCACTTGTCATCAGCTGGTCCTCCATATGGGATTGCCCTGTCTAGGTGACTTGCTGCTAGGGGCTACCTCACCCAGTCTTTCTGTCCCTGGTACTTGGACCGGAGTCAATCTTAAAGGAATTGCAGGCTCCAGAGCTTGGTTGGCTGTACATTTTGGGGGAGTCCTCACATGTCAGACGAGAAGACTTGTATCTCTAATGACACCCAAAGAGACCCTCAGAAGCCACCTGTGGTGACATATACCTTTAATCCCAGCTCTCGGGAGGCAGAGGCAGGAGGATCTCTGAATTCTAGACCAGTCTGATTTACATAGTTCCAGGACAGCCAGGACTACATAGAGACAACTTATCTCAAAACAGCAAAACCCTCAAAGGCTTCTAGTGTGACCTGTGTGAGCCTATGCCTGGGTCCATGCTTGTGGAGGGAGGGAGACCCAGCTCTGCTCTGCCCCGCCCTTTGTCCTCAGCTCCAGGAGCTACACCGAGCAGGAGGTGACCTCATGCACCGGGACCAGCAGAGCCGCACACTCTTGCACCACGCAGTCAGCACTGGCAGTAAGGAAGTGGTCCGCTATCTGCTGGACCATGGTAAGCTGTGCTCCTGGGCCTGGGCCTGGGTGGGAAGAAAGGGGCTGTCAGGCTCTGAGTACCTTTCGTCCTCAGCACCGCCAGAGATCCTTGATGCTGTGGAGGAGAAGTGAGTACTGGAACAGAGCCCCTGGCCCACCTGAAAACCACCTTCCCTCAGTCCTAACCATCTGGTCACTCAAAGCCCAAGAACCCTTTTTGGCCAGCATGGGGTACCCCTCCCCCCTCGTCAAACTCCTGCCCTTTCCGCTGGCTGTTGGAAAGTGTCCACAAGCAGCCCCTGCCCCCCAGTGGGGAGACCTGTCTCCACCAGGCAGCTGCCCTGGGCCAGCGCACCATCTGCCACTACATCGTGGAAGCTGGGGCCTCCCTCATGAAGACAGACCAGCAGGTGAGCCTGGCAGAACCCAAACCCGCCCTTTTCCAGAAATTGGGGGCAGGGCTAGGAAACTTGAAGCTGTTTCCAACTTAATCCAGGCCTTGAGAAACCTGAGCCAGGAGGGGAAAACCTTGTAACCTGTGAGGTTACCCCTCCCTCACAGGCCCTCTCTTAAGGCCTTGGGGCCCTTCCACCCTTTTCCAGGGCGACACTCCCCGGCAGCGAGCTGAGAAGGCTCAGGACACAGAGCTGGCCGCTTACCTGGAGAACAGACAGCACTACCAGATGATCCAGCGTGAGGACCAGGAGACGGCTGTGTAGGGACACTACAGAGGACCACAGCGTCCTTTGCCCACCTCACTGCCACATTCCTGTCGGATGGCCATGGAGGGACCCTGCCCCGGGGAAGGAGCCCCGTGCCACCCCCGAGAAGCCGCTCAGATCTAGGGCTGGACTCTGAGGAGCTGGACTCTCGCCTGTCCCTGTGTTCATGGGGAACAGGAGATGGGCTGGCGGATCCCTAAGGGCAGCCTTCCCCTCACCATGGCAGATGGAAGGCACCGACAGGAAGGCCTGCTCGCAGCAGGCCGTTTGCTAGCCGCCTGGTCCTTTGGACTGTCAGGAGGCTTCGGGGTGCCTAGCCCTTCGCTCAGACCAGGGCCTCCCAGAAACTGAAGAGCCTGCTGTATTCACCTGCCCGCGGCCCTGCTTGGCACCTACCCTGGTGATCCTCATGTACCCAGTCATTTCTTTTCAGACTGTATGGCCTGGGGTGGGGGGTGGGGCTCCCACGGTGACTTGTTTACAGCTGGGTGTGACTCAGTAAAGTGAATTTTTTTTCCTTTCTTGTTTTCTTTTTCCTTGTGTGGGTCTCTGATAAGCAGCAGCGTGTGCCTGGTTAACTTAGAGTTGGGGAATGGTCACCAGTATCTCAGACCGTTACAGGGGTACCTAGCTGGGATGGGTTTGCCCGGCTCCTGACCTCTGCCTAGCGGCTTAGGCTCCCAGGGCCAGAGGCGGAGCTGATTTCCTCTGCTTCCCGCTCCTGCTGGGGCGATAACAATGAAAGTAAAAGGGGTGGGGCGGGGGCGGGCGTGGGTTCTTGCCCTGGAGCAGTCCCGCAGCCCCCTCCCCCTGGCCTGTAGTGGGGGGAGGGGCGGGGCGGGGGGGGGGGGGGGACGACGACTGGTTGAGGTGAGCCTGAGGCCCCAGGGTCAGGGGTGGGCGGTTATCACCTTCAGTGAAGCCTGGTCTGGAACTTCTCAGCCCTGTCAGCTACGAGGTTTACCAATCTCAGGCCTGCGCCCCCGCCCCCGCCCCCCTCTCATCCTCCTAACCTCACTAGAAAAAGGGTCTTGAGCTTTGCTTGTCCCCAGCCAACTGGGGTCCCGGATACTCAGCTCCCCTACACATTAAAGCCCCTCCTTGCCCTCTGAGTGATCTGATCCCCAACAAGTAGGAGATGAGCCAGGTTCCGAAGGTTAGCATCATGGATGAGAGGCCTTGCTGGGCCTGTGACACCAGGCAGACTCGGGCCCCACAGAGGGCAAGCGAAGCGGTGTCCTGAGAGCTGTCGGCAAAGGGGACAAGTCCAAACCAGGGAAGGGGGAGGCGGGAGAAGGAAGGGTGCTGCGGCTCCAGAGCCCGTGAGAGGACTTTGAGCCAGGAGTGGAGGGGCAAGACGGAGCTCCAGGGCCAGAGACTCAGAGATCAGAGGTGAGGGGCAGGCGCGGGAGAGCGACTAGGGGCGGGGGTGGAGGCGGGGACTAGGGGGTCTGAGGAGGTGCGGGTTTGAGGGGAGGGGGCGGGGCGGGTCCTTCCATGGGAGTGGGGGGAGGGGCGGGGGCCCATGTGACCGGCTCAGACCGGTTCTGGAGACAAAAGGGGCCTCAGTGGTCTTGGCGGACCGTAGCTGTAGCGGGAGGGAGCGAAGCATCCATCGACAGTGAGCGAGTGAGCGCGCACAGCAGCCATGGCTTCAGTCCCTCCAGGCTGCAGCCACCAAGGAGACTGAGGCGGGGGGTGGAGGGCTACGCTGAGTCCCGGAATTGCGGCTTCAAGTCCTCCCTCCGTCGGCCCCTCGGGGTGGAAGGTGTTGTCCCCATCGGGGAAGGGAATGGGCAGGAAACTCTAACCCAAACTTTTCCTCTAGGATGCAGCACCGAGGCTTCTTCCTTCTAGCCATTCTTGCCCTCCTGGCGCTCACGTCCGCTGTGGCCAAAAAGAAAGGTGATGGGATAGGGTGGGCTCAGGAGTAAAAGGCCGGGAAGGGCAAGTGAGGCCGCATGACTTAGGGATTAGTCTCCAAGGAGTTTCTGTGCACGCCAAGTCTTAACTCTGTTCCTTGCACTTTATAGACAAGGTGAAGAAGGGCAGCCTGGGGAGCGAGTGTTCGGAGTGGACCTGGGGGCCCTGCATCCCCAGCAGCAAAGACTGCGGCATGGGTTTCCGCGAGGGTACCTGCGGAGCCCAGACCCAACGCATCCATTGCAAGGTGCCCTGCAACTGGAAGAAGGAATTTGGAGGTGAGGTGGGGTACAGGAGGAGGGCAGGAAGGCAGGGGGCAGCCACAAGCCTCCTGTTTCTCACCCCGTGGGGCCACTCTCCCATCAGCCGACTGCAAGTACAAGTTTGAGAACTGGGGGTCGTGTGATGGAAGCACCGGCACCAGAGCACGCCAAGGGACCCTGAAGAAGGCTCGCTACAATGCCCAGTGCCAGGAGACCATCCGCGTGACCAAGCCCTGCGCCTCGAAGACCAAGTCGAAGACCAAAGGTCAGTGAATACGGTGGGGCTGTGGATCTGGTTAGGGACTTCGCGCCATCTTTTCAGAGCGGTCTTAGAGTTGGAAATGGGCCGGTACTTGAAGGAGGTGCTAAACCTCTTTGCCCAAATAGGAGCTACTCTTTCTGTTGGATCGTCCGATTTTCATCCTGGAAAAGGCCTGTCTTTGTCACCTGAGGAGGGTTGGGTAGGGTGCCCTTAAAACTATAGGAAAGATGTCCCAAAGGGCCATGCTGCTGCCTGACCCACAACTACCATTGAGGCCAACAGGGCAGAGATCAGTCTGCCCACTTCCCAGGTGAGAAACACAGACATACTCTAATCCTGGATGCAAACAGAAAGTCGAAAACCAGGCAGGGCTGAAGCAGTAAGATAGCCGTGACTTCAAGGCTACAGAAAAAAAAAAAGAAGAAGAAGAAGAAGAAGAGGTGGGGGGGGGGGGTAAAAAGTTGTGGGAATACGAAAGTTGGCATCACAATGGCTGCCCTTTTCATCCACTTCCAGGTTAACTGATCAAAGACCACTAGGGGGCAGGATTTTCTCTCCTTGTTGTGGGCGGGTCTCACCCAGTCACCTAACAAGAGCGTTTCTTGTTTTCCAGCCAAGAAAGGGAAAGGAAAAGACTGATCTCAGGATGCTGGAGAGCCTCTGGCCTACCTGGGTCCCTGAAGGAAGCTTCTCTCTCACGGGCCCAAAATAGAACCCACCAGTGCCTTTTGTCTTCCACAGCTTTGTCAATCACGCCCTGCCGCTGCCTTCTCACCCCACACCAAGTGCCCAAAGTGGGGAGGGACAAGCACAAGGGATTCTGGGAAGCTTGAACCTCCCCAGAGGGATCTGATTCCCAGCACCCCATTTTGTTTTCCCTACCCTGATATGTTAAGAAATGAGTAAAATAAACTCACATTTTTTTCTCCAATAAAAGCTTCTTTTTTAATATATAAAAGTTCCTTCCCAGGGAGTTCGCCATAGAGTTTTGTTGGGGTTGGGGTGGGGAAAGACGGGTTGAAGGGAGTTGAGGCCCACTAGGAAGTGCTCCCAACAGCTCAGGAAAGAGCAGAGCCCCCTGGGTGTCATCTCTCCCGGGAACCACAGGGCTGGGCTTAGGGAAGAGAACCCAGATGCCTCACCTAGTTAAGAGTCTTGGTCCAGGCTCCTGCCAGTCTGGAGGGTTCTCACCGGGGAGATGAAGGTGCTTGCCTCACCTGCACCATCACCAAGTTCACCCCCCCACACCACACTTTCTCTTGGGCCTCCCTTCTGCAGAGGTAGAGGAGAATACTGCCCTTCGTTTGAAGCCTATGGGGGGGCGGTGCTCTTTACAGTAAGATTCACTACTGTTTGACCCAGTCTTGGTCCCCTGTAGTCTGTATCAGCTTCTTAGCTTGGTTTCCCAGTTGCCCCATCCAGATGTGACTGCTGGCCAGGGAAGGGGCCAAGTGTCAGTGGGCACCTCAGCCTGGCTGAATCTCTCACCCTGGAGAGGGAATTGGGGGCAGGGAAGGGCCGAGCCTACATGCAGGGGGAGGGGGTGCAGGGAGGCGGAAAGCACCGATGACAGCAGAACGGGGTGCCCCACCCCTCCAAGCCTGGCTCCTTTGCTCCTGGCCTCTGCTCTCCTATTGGTTCTTCCATCTCCGCTGATGGCCTTGACAGGGCCGCTGCCCACTCCAGTCATTGTCCTCCATCCTCCTGAGGCAGGGTGACAGATAGGGGCCAGGTGGTGCCAGTTCAGACCGTCCGGGGCTGAGCTCCGGGCTTTGGTAAAGATCTACCCTCCAAACCCAGCGAAGAGCTTCTTGTGCCTCACTGTAAAGAGACCTGTTCTCTTTAGCAGATGCGAACTCAGAACGGGGCCGCCTACTTGCTCCTCCACAGCCGGTGAGCCCGTGTGGTTCCCCGGTACACACTCATGACACCAGCACCTCCTAGGGCACCTGCCTGTCTACCTGGCTGTGCCGATGTTCCGATACTGGCACAGCAGGAGGTGCCGGAAGGTCTTTTTGAAAGTTGCATTGCAAAGTGCATAGCAGGCTGGGTTGATGGTGCTGTTGACGTAGCAGAGCCAGTAGCCAATGGACCACACCCTCTCAGGGATACAGCTCTGGCAAAAGGTGTTCACCAGGACCATGACATTGTAGGGTGTCCAGGTGAGGATGAAGGCCAGCAGGATGGCAAAGATGGTCCGAGTCACTTTGCGCTCGCGGGCCGCCATCTGTCGCTTCTTCCGCACCTGGTTGCGAGCAATGCTGGCGAACTTTCGGGCCACATTAGCTGCTGGGCGCATGCCAGCTGGAGTGGCCGGTACAATCTCGATGGCTGTCACACACTCATTGCCTGTCTGCTTGGTGACAATCTGAATCTTGGACCATTTAGAAGCTGGGTTGAGGGTTCGTGGCTGCAGGGTAGGGGCGGGCAGGGCTGGTGTGGTGGCCTCTGTGGTGGACAGCTCTGTGGGTGGCCGTTCCTTGGTGTTCTGGGTGGCGCTGCCCGAGCTCGACTCATTGGAAGTGTCCTTGTCGGTCACTGGGCGTGGAGGCGGGGGCAGGGCTGGCGGAGGGGCCTCTTCTAGCTTCCCGTTGCGCAGTTCCTCTCGAGAAGCGCCCCCTGGTGGAGGTTTCTTGATACTCGGCTTCATCAGGGGGCTCTTGAGGAAAGCCAGAGTCTTGGCCTTCTTCTCCTTGGGGCCCTCAGGTCGATGCTTGTGGACTCGACTGCGACTTGCGAGTGAGATGTGAATATACAGCACCGTCATGATGACCACGGGCAGATAGAAGGCAGCAATGGCTGTGCCAAAGGTCACTGCCGGGTTGGACAAGAACTGGATGAAACACTGGTTATCAGGCACTGTCCTCTTGCCCACCACAAACTGCCAGAACAAGATGGCGGGGGCCCAGAGCACAAAGGACAGGACCCAGGCAGCCGCAATCATGAGGCCTGCCATTTTAGTAGTGCGGCGGGCAGGGTAGGTGAGGGGTTTGGTGACGCAGAAGTAGCGGTCAAAGCTGATGATGAGAAGGTTCATGACGGAGGCATTGCTCACTACATAGTCCAGGGCCAGCCACAGGTCACAGACCACCGCGCCCAGGGGCCAGTAGCCCTTGATGATGTACACGGTGTAGAGGTTCATGGAGAACGCACCTATGATGAGATCCGCGCATGCCAGGCTGAACAGAAAGTAGTTGTTGACTGTCTGCAGCTGCCTGTTGACTTTGATGGACAGCATCACCAGGATGTTACCCACAACAGTCACCAGGCTCAGTGAGCCTGTCACTGTGGCGATGAACACCATCTCCACTGTCTCCAGGTGATTATGGGTGGCCGTGACCAGGCGCACAGACTGATTGGCTGAGCTGCCATTGCCAGGTGTGAAGTTCGCCATGCTGAGCCCAGCTGGGTACAGGTGGGCAGTGGCTGGAGGGGAAGGAGACAGGAAGGGGTGAGTTGTTGAAGAGGATGAGGGGCCACATGGCAGGAGGAAGGTCACCCGGGAAGAAGTTAGGGCGCTCAGGCACACTGTCCCGCAGTGTTCACTCATAAAGTGAGTAGATCTGAGAGCCTCCTGGAGGCCCCGCGCTGGCGTCAGCTCAGGGCTGAGATCAGAAGCAAATGAAACACTCATGGTTCCCATCACAGAACGGACAGCCCAGTTTGGGGAGAGAAAGAAGCGTGAGGAAAGGAAAATAAGACAGAGAAGGGTAACAGAAGTGAGTCAAGACAGGAGAGGGGTTGTTCCTTGCGGATGATCATGAGCCTCCCGGGAGATGACGGAACAACGACAAGGAGACGGCCATGCGAAGAGTTGTGGCACATAGCCGGGACAGGGACAGGTCAGTATATGGAGCCCAGGAAAGCAAAGGCAGTGTGAGGAATGTCCCAGACTGCAAGGTGGAGACAGAGAGAAGTGTTGGATCATTCGCTCCCTCACTCATGTCCTTCCAAGCCTGCTTCTCGGGTACCGAGGATTGTGCCCAGCACCACACACAGTAGACGTGCATGCACAGACCACACGCGGTAGACGTGCACCACACGCACAGACCACACGCGGTAGACGTACACCACAGACCACACGCGTAGACGTGCACCACATACCACATGCGGTAGACGTGCACCACAGACCACATGTGGTAGACGTGCACGCACAGACCACACGCGTAGACGTGCACCACACGCACAGACCTCTCGGCCACATAGTCAGCCCTGCTTGGCCATTTCTTTTCTTTCGTCTTCCTTCCTTTCTTTTCCCTTTCTTTCTTTCTTCCTTCTTTCCTTTTCTTTCTTTCTTTCTTTCTTTCTTTCTTTCTTTCTTTCTTTCTTTCTTTTCTTTCTTTCTTTCTTTCTTTCTTTCTTTCCTTTCTTTCTTTCTTTCTTTCTTTCTTTCTTTCTTTCTTTCTTTCTTTCTTTCTTTCTTTCTTTCTTTCTTGAGATAGGGTCTTACCTAACAGGCTGACCTCAAACTCACAGAGTTTGATCTTCCTGTCTGTCTCTAGAGGGCTGGAATTAAAGGCATGTACCACCACAACCAGCCACTTGGGCGTGTCTTAACCAAATATGGCCGAGCTCTGGAGACTTGTTCTCGACCCCCTCATCTACACTGCAGACGCAGGCCACAATGCAGGAGCGGCGTCAGTGGCCGGCATCAGCAGTCTCCTAAATTCCTACATTCTGTGACAGGCATCGTCATGACGAACCTTGAGGAAACGGGCACAGGCGTGTTAAATAACCTCTGCAGTTATTTAAATAAATGGGGTTCCGTGTTTCCTTGATGTCCCGTTGCTGGTAGAGTGCATTTGAGGGGCAAAGAAGATGGTCCTAGAACTAAGACACAGGACCTGATGCCCTCAAGAGAAGGGAGGTGAGGTGCGAGCTGGGACGCCAGGAGAGGAGTAGGGAAGTGAGAGGATTCAAGCTCTGCGTTGCCTCCCCAGCCCAGCCCCAGGGGATGCGTGGGCACTGCAGGGTAGTGGTGGGCTCTCAGCGCCCCAGGGCTCCAAACACAAGAAATCAGAAATGTAAAGGACCCAGCAGCTGAGTCCTCAGAACCCAGGCCAGTCTAACCTCCCCTGGGAATCATCCTGCAGCCAGCCTCTCAGAGTTCACATCCCACACAGAGAATGACCCGGCTGAAGTCCGACAAGGCCCCTCCCGAGTCTGCTTCCCTCCCACCAGGCTCCCTTCAGCTCTCCCCCCCCTTCCTCTTCCATACATGTGAGGGAGGCCCACGCCCAGCACACTGTGCCAGGGCAGCCGCTCAGCCCAGCCTCCTTCACACCCGCCAACACACAACCATTCCACATACGCACACAGGCCCCATCTCAGCCACACGCAGGTTGTATACGCAATTCTGTGCGTCTGTCTGTGTGTGTGAACGAGGAAACGAGGGTACAGCAGCCGGCTGTGGAGGAAGACGCACCCAGTCTGCAGCCTGGTTCAGTAGAGGCCAGCAAGGCCTAGCTGGACTGTCTGAGGAGAGCCATCTGTCCTCCTAGGTCTTAACTCCTTCATTTACAAAATAGAGGATCTCGTCCCATCACAGTCTTTGAATAGCCAGGTGATCCTGTCAGCGCCACAGTTTGCTCTCCAACTGGAAATGGTACTGCGGGCTGCAGGCACATGCTAAGCTTGGCCCCAGTCCTCCAGCGCCCCCCTCCCCCGCCACAGAAGACACAGGACCCTGCCGTTAACTTCAAAATTAAATTCTCCTACTCTAAATCCTTGGGTCAAAGAAGGACATGAGGAGAGGGGGTAATGATGCCTCCAAGGTCACCCAAGGAGTCAAGGGTAAGACAGATGGGTCCTTCTAAGAGTCTCCACAGCGTCCTTCAGCGCCAAGGACCCTAAAATGGAGCTCCAAGCATCAGTTTAGAACGGTAGTAGCATCAAGCTGAGCCACCTTTCCCAGGACACTTGCTGGCAGAGGCAGGCGTAAGAGCCAGGAGGGAGACATTAGTGCATACCAAGGAAAACCTCACTACTCTCTCAGGGCCAGACGAAAGCCAGCAGCCAGCAGGTTAGGAAGCAGGTAGGGGTGGGGAGAAGGCGACATAGGAAAACACAGCAAAAGTCTTGATTATTGAGTGTTAACCTGAGTCAGGAGCCCCTTGGAGCCTTTCCTATAGATGGTCACGTTTAATGCCTACAGCAGCCAGAAAAGGCGTTGCGCTATTGCGAGCCTCGTCTTACAGAGGAGTTTCGTGTTAATGAACTCGGTGAAAGCCATCCCGTTCGAGAAGAGTTGGGTCAGGATTACCACCCAAAGACACTCTCTGATCTCCAAGGTACCTCCCAAACCACACCAGAGAGAAGCCCATCAGATGCGTCTCAGGCGTGGAACCCTCATATTCCATCCAGCTTGGGTTTGACCTTTTGTCCTCCTGGAACCAGACACAGCCTCAAGTAAGTGACCAGATGAATGCTGGGTGGCTTGGTTTTCCCGGGCCCTGCCAGATGCAGGTTGGGTAAAATCCAGTTTTCTCAATTCGGTCTCAGTTTTCTTTCCGGACCTCTCTGATTCTCTCTCAGACGTTCACACTGCAACACCCGTGGACACAATTTTCCCAGAACCCGCCCCAACTAGATCTGGGAAGGCTAGCAGCCGTCGCCCTGACCTGTGCGCACCGCTAGATGGCAATGTCGGTCCCCGGGTGCCAGATCCGGACCCCGAGTTAGTGTTCGCCACGTCCCCAAGTCCCAGTGCAAA
The DNA here is from genome assembly GCF_950005125.1 of Chionomys nivalis. Taxonomy (NCBI): domain Eukaryota; kingdom Metazoa; phylum Chordata; class Mammalia; order Rodentia; family Cricetidae; genus Chionomys; species Chionomys nivalis. The sequence goes on from NC_080094.1 coordinate 82,691,562, forward strand.
TCGCGAATACAGAAAAGCCTCAGGGCAGGGCTTCTTTTACAAGGGGCCAAAGGGAAGAGAACACCGACAGACTCCGTAGCTCTAAGCCGCCACAAAGGTTCCCTAGGTTTGACCGGGGGCTCAAGGATGAGAAACTTTAGGGCGTCGGGATTCCATCAGCATCTTGCAAGGCACCCATCAAGAAACGTGTAGGTGGGAACGCGAGTGCAAGTTCTGTTTGTGTGTGACTCCGAGAGTGCGAGTAGACACTCGTAGCTTCCTGCATGTGCCAGTGTGCGCACCGCCACGCCTGGATACCGGTGTGCCTTTGAGCGCGTGAGCATGCCAGCGCCATGTGGACACGTGCATGTGCATGTGTGTGCGTGCCTAAGGTGCTATGGGCTGGCCCAAGCTCACGGCTTGGGTCGGTGTACCTGCGAACTTGTGTGAAGAGCAAATGCTGGACCATCAGCGAGTGACCAGTCACATCCAAAGCCTATGGCGGGAACGGCCGGGAAGCGCCCGGCCTGTGGGTGGGGAAAGGGTCGAGAAAAGATCAAAATTTTGGTTGCGAGGAAACCCTTACTTTGGAACCACTATCTTAGTGGCCTGGGCGCCTGGCCCTGTCTGCATTCTCAAGAATAGAGAGCACGCAGTCCCAGCCGTGGACTTCTGACGAGAAGTCTCTGCGATAGTCGCCCAATCGAGCCATGAGGGTCACTGGGCTCAGTTCAGAGTACCCCACGCATTGAAGGCAGGGCAGAACCTCCAAATGGGGAGCCCAGCCGAGGTTCACTCTTCAACCCGCACCCGCTGGAAAGGCCCTATCTAGTCCCATCAGTCAAAATAGGCACCGAGTTCACAAGCCGTGGACTCAAGTATACCTAAGAGGCCACCTCAGGGTTTATTACCCTTTGCCCACCTCGCCTCTCCTCCACGTCTGGGTTCCTCTGCGTCCCGGTCGAAAGGGCCAAGATTCTCGGATGCCCCGCCCTCCCATCAACCCCCCTAGGCACGCAGTTCCTGTAGTCTCTGGGCGTGGGCTGTGCTTCTGTGGGTCCTCGAGCCCCTTTCCCTGCTGGGGACAAGACGGGAAAGGGTGCTTTGGGCGCCCGTGGGGTGGCTCGTGGGGTAGGTTTTCGACTATTAAGCGATCATTTTAGGAAAGCTATGGCCACAGATCTGTCCCTGGGGCGGAGAGAAACCTATGTACTTAAGGGGAAGGGAGAGGGGCGCAGGATATTGGGCCAAGTCATTGTGCCCAACACTTCCTCTGAGAGCTGGGAGGGTGGGGAACCAGGAGACTATCTCCCCGGATGGGTAAACGCAAGGTTTAGTCCTGAAGAGGAGGAAGGGTGCCAGGAGAAAACAGGGGTGTTTTCCGTCGGGGCTCAAGGTCGCGGACAGAGGACTCTACTGGCTAGAATGTGCTGGTAGATCCGGGTGGGCCAAGGTGGTAAGGGAGGGCGGAGGGACGGGCGGGAAAAGGGCGCCTTGGGCTTCTTCTTCCGGCGTCCTATAGAGCAGCCAACCGGAGGGAATGAGGGAGTGTGGGTCCTGACCCGACGGTTGCCTGGCTTTAGGGCTGGGTCTGTGGGCTGAAACTCTTCAGCCCCTAGCCTCCTGGATGATCATCAGTCTCTGGAGGCGCACCTGGAGAAACCTTTCAGAGACCCAGAGCCCTTCTTTCAAGAGGGCCCCCCCAACCTCTGAGCTCCCCGGTCCTTCTGCACCGCGCTTGACACTTGCGGGGGTCTGGGAGCCACCTCTGGAGACCCCCAGTGGGTCCCGGGGCCTCACATCGTTGTCTTGCACAGGAGCCCCTCGCCCCCGCGGAGTTACTCACCCGCTGCTTCTGTCTTGGTCCGCTGGCGTCGGACAGACGGCGGGACAAGCTGGAGGCCTCGCGAGTCGGCGAGGTGGGCGAATGGGCCGTAGACCGGGGGCGGGGACGGGGTGTCAAGGGGCGGCCCCTGCTTCGCCTGCAGCTCCTGGCGCTGTGGCTCCGACTCGCGCTCACGCTCGCACTTTTCCCCGAGCCGCGTGATGTCACAGGGAAGCAGCCAATCGTGGTGGGACGCACCGCCCGCTCGGGGCCGGTCACCCAGCGGCGACGCGCGGGGGTCACCACCAGGAGCGTTGGACACCCTTGTTGCTTGCACCCCTCCCGGGAATTCGCCCGCGACTCGGGGCTCCAGCACCATGGGCACCGCCCACAGCCTCCAGGGCGGATTAGCCTCGGGCGCTGCCCTCCGGGGGAGGGGGTGAGGGGGGTTGTCGGCGTTGTCATGGGGACAAGGCGCCCCCTCGCGGGCTGGGGAGGAACAAGGCGGCCAAGTCTGGCTATGCGCCCCGCCTCCGCCCTAACCACACACTCCGGACCCCAAAGTGTTTTCGCGCCTCTCCATGGCTTCAGTCCCTCCATTGTCCCGCTTGAGGTTTAAACCGCGGTCTTGAGGGTTTGGTCCCAGCAGCAGGTGGTGTGTGGCGGGGCGGATTCGGCCAACATAGTTCTGTCGGGGCAGAGGGCTGCTTGTTGGCCGACGGGCAGTCAAAATATTGGAGCCGTCGGGGCCTGGGGAAGAGAATAAGAGGGCAGGCGAGCATCTACGCTGGCAGACCTTGTCCCTCTCCAGGCCCGGAAAGGGACGCGCACCAGTTGTGAGACCGAAAATGGCACGAGCCTCCTATCCAGCCGCGACACGAGGAATGAGTCCCTCGCTGCCGACGAGGGGAAAGCCAGGTGCCCAAGGTCACCCGGGACAGAAGAGATCCCCCCCCCCAATCCGGGTCTTTCAGACTGCTGCAACTGTGTTAGGCTAAGGCCCAAAGTAGACAGATTCAGCACCTCGGACAGCTCTACCGTGGGCTTTGCCCACAGGTCGAGTTGCTGGTCCCGCAGCAGCGTTTCTTCCTGGGTCAGCCAGGGTTGGACGCAACTCTTCGGGCCTGGGCCCCGTCACCCACAAAGCTTCTTGAGTGTCAACAGCCAATCCTAAGCCAGCTGACTCCTTTTCTTGGAAAAACCTGAGACCCGCCTCTCTTTTACCCTCCCACAAGAACCGGTAGGGACTGCGGAGGTGGGGGAGGAGTGGCGATGGCGGGAATAGCTTTGGAGAAACAAGAGTTAAAACAAGAGTTAGGGGTTTTGTGTGTGTGTGTGTGTGTGTGTGTGTGTGTGTGTGTGTGTGTGTGTGTGTGTGTGTGATAAGAGGTGGGGAGCTGAGCTAAAGCCGGTGAGAGGGATTTACTGCTGAAGAAGTGGAGGTCTGCTCTGATGAGAGTTGAAGGCTAGGGCTGGCTGGGTGGGACGGTGTGAGAAGCCATCTTTCTCCCCACGGGCGCTTTGGTCTCCCACGATCCTCATAAGTACTATTGTTCTTGACCCCACTTTATAGATGAGGGGCGGCTCAACTGAGGCACATGAAATCAACTTCTTCCACTTGGTCATATCCCCCTCTCTGGGGCCCAGAAGAGTGGAAGTGTGTGTATGGCAGAGGGCAGAATGGTAAACAGTCACAAGAAGAAACAAGCCGGGTTTGTTAAGGACAGAAGGTTCCAGAAACCAGAAATGCCTACAACCACTGTCAGGCAGTCACCTGCTAATCCAGAGGCTTGGGCTGTTACCTCACCCACCCACATCTCAGCACTCACAGATAAACCCTGGAAAGCTGAACTGGAACTGGGGAACCCAGTTTAATCTATCTGTTCTTTCTTTGACCTAATGGCCTCTGAACATTTTCCTTATCTCTTAGGGACTCCCAGTCCTTTCCCTGCTGATAACACATCTGTGATATGTAAGGTGCACTGCAAAGGCTCCCTGCTGAGGCGGCTCTGGCTCTCCCTGGGCGTGCATCCTTCGCCAGGTAGTAGAGGTGGACGAGGCATGCTCACATTTGATATTTGAACTGCTTTATCCCAAGCCTTCTTCATGTCCTTTCCCAACCAGTTAGAGAGCACGTCCAGACCCATTCAGTTCTCCTACGCCTGGACTTCCGTGCTGAAGACGGCGGATGTATATGCCTCGGCTTAGTCGCGTGGCCCAAGGTAACTGAAGGAATCACTTCATGGTTTTTGGAGGAGTAGATCATGCACACTTAGCACATGGTTTACACTCAAATTCAGTCTCTATTGTCAAACCAAGGCATACTTCTTCCTGTTTGTAGTAGTAGTAGGTGGGAAAGAGTATGTTGGGGGTCATTCAAGGGGACCAACAAGAAGCACTGGAACTCAGGGAACACGGCTGCAGCTGGCAAAGCCCCAGAGACTACTTGACCTGAGGACTTCATGCTGTTACTGAGCACTGCTGGCGTTGTCACCACAACCTCATAATCTTTGGGTTGGATGAAAACTCTGGGGGTTCCAGTCCCTCGCTGCTGCTCAAACTACAGTGAGTGACTTTCTGAGCATTGCTGCTGGAGCAGAGTAATGATGCAACCACCACTCTTAGAAAGAATTTAGACCAGTAGAAATGTTAATAAGGTTAAGAAGTTTTTGTTAATGGCTTTGAGGTAGAAAATCTTGGGGAACAATTTAAAGTTTAGAAAGGCATAATTTTAAGAGCTGAGGGAGGGACTCATTGAGGTCAGGGGATAAAACAAAGGCAGCCTGGCCATTGCCGGCTGATGTGCCTTTCTTGCTAGGCCGGGTTGGTGATGAAGGTGATGGTGAATTCCTTGTTCCCGTTTCTGCCCTCAGCTTCCTGATCTGATAGAATAAAAAGAAATTATTGGCCGGGCGGTGGTGGAGCACGCCTTTAATCCCAGCACTTGGGAGGCAGAGGCAGGCGGATCTCTGTGAGTTCGAGACCAGCCTGGTCTACAAGAGCTAGTTCCAGGACAGGCTCCAAAGCCACAGAGAAACCCTGTCTCAAAAAAACAAAAACAAAACAACCAACACAAACAAACAAACAAACAAAAAAAGAAATTATTGGTGAGTGGACATGCACCCTGAGGATTTAGAAATGACTGTTTTTTATATATGCAACTTTGGATTTGTGATTCTTTTAAGATTTTTCATAAGATTATTTTTTGAGATAAAGTGATCCATTCTTTGTAACCACAAAATGCAGTCTGCCAGTAAAAGAACTGGCTGAGAAAAATACCTTGCAAGTAAGGCAGTGGTTGCATACACCTTTAATCCCAGCACTCAGACTCAGGCCTACCTCTGAATTCGAGGCCAGCCTGGTCTACAAAGTGAGTTCTAGGACAGGAAGAGAAACCCTGTCTTGAAAAACAAATAACAAACAAAAAAGAAAGAAAGGAAGGAAGGAAGGAAGGAAGGAAGGAAGGAAGGAACGAACAAAGGAATAAAGAAAAAGGAAAAAAACCTTGCTTACACCCTGTTAATCTTTATCAAGCTGCTTGGGCATGAATGCATGTGGGTTCTTGGGGATAATTTGTTTTTCATCTGTAACACATAAAATATTTAGCCACGGGAGGGACAAAAAAAACATTTTAAAAACTTATATTCATTGTAATCATTCACTTAAAAATAGAATGTAATCATATAATTTTTACACTGCTTGAAAGATTTTGCTGGGGTATATAAGCTGTGAGGGAAAATTAGGAAGAGACAGAAGGGAAACATCTGGATAGAAAGGAAAGAAATAGATAGATGACACACCCTAAAGGTGTGTGTGTTTTCCTTTTTTGCCAGCCCCAGAGTTAAGTTTTGCCTCACTTGCTGGCCCCAGAGAATTTTTACTTCCTCAGAAAAGTCGAGTGATTAGTTCAATGGCTCCATGGGCCCCCTCAATCCCTGAGCTGCTGAAGGCTGGTTCTCGTGGCAGTGGTAATGTGCTTTGCAGTGGGGTCCTTCCATCCTTCAATATTTAGCTCAAATCCCTCTCCCTTAGAGGAAGGCCAGTTTCACACCTGTGCTCTGTGTGAGTTGGAACAGTTTGAGATTACAGGGCTAAGAGTAACTTGAAGCAGTCCCATAGTGCACTCCTGCAAGGGAAATGGGAGTTCAGAAGAGGCAAATCTGTCCTAAGCCACAGCTAGCCAGTGCCTACCGATACAACTCACCGACAGAGCACGAACAGAGTGCACACGCTGCTCACGCGTGTGTGCTCCCACGCAGCCTCACAGGTGTGTTTTACTTGCTTGCCCACTTTTGGTCTCATCTCTTTGGAACAGAACCTGCGATTTTCCCCCACCTCCACCTCTTCCAGAGGACCTGAGTGTCCTACCTGTGATTTCCTATTAAGAGGCATAAGGCCTCTCTTACTTTCTAAACAGGCTTGGCATGTGAAGAAGCCAAAAGCCACGGACAGCGCAGGTCTTCCAGCCAACCACGGCACATTCCCAGAACTTGTTGCAGTGGCCTCCAGGACTAGAGAGCGCAGCTTTTGGTCCCACAATCATCACTTAGGCCCATGGTCCTGGATAGGGAACAATTAGGATGACTTCCTCCATTGTTCCACTGAGAGGTTACTCCAATCTCAGCAGGTTCCAGGAAGCAACCCTCAAGCAGTTGACTTGGGCTAATGGGTGGGAGAAGATCCCACTGCTAGGTTCACTGAGATGCCTAGGGAAGCCAGGCTGCCCAGTTTGGTGCATTCCACATCCCAGTCCCAAACCTTCTCCCTCCCCCGTCTCCGCGGAAACAAGCAGGAGCCTTGCGAGGGGCATGTCATCATTTTAATGATGTAGATCTTTGGTGTCTCCCTCATTAGCAGTAGACTATCCCTCTCCTCCCACCACAATGTTTCTATGATGAGTGACAAACAGAAAGGAAATCACATTTTCATACTAAAAACAAAATGATCAGAGCCTTGATTTCTCCACTACAACTACACGCACAGTTCAGGATTCTGCATGCGACACCTCGAATCACAGACCAACACCTCACATTCTGACCTGGAATCTTTCCCTCCAGCCTTGGGCTGGCTTTGGCCTGGGCTTAGGTAATACTGACACCTATAGGTGCTGCATGAAGGGCTTTGGGGAGAGGGGGGAGCTTGGTGGACAAGCTGGGGGTGGGCCAGCCTACACCCCCCCACTCCTGAGGGCCCGTCCACCACCGTGCATTAACTCCATCCTGTGTCAGGCAAGTAGGCTGCTTCCTTCACTGCACAGCTGTCCCCGCTTGTGAGTATAGGAAGTCCCTACAGGGAAGCTGGGCCAACTTTTCTGTCTTTGCGGGCTGAGAGGACAGAGAGGCTGGAACTCTAGAAGGTTTAGAGTCAGAGGCAATTGGGGGTATGGGGTGGGCTGCTCCTCTGCTCCTGGTGGCTCTGCCCCAGGAGTCAGCAGGGAAGAACTGTCCCACTGTTCTGCCCAGGATGGTGTAGTCTAGATCTGGAAGACTTCATTCTTCTGGGGCTCCTGCCCAGGGCTGAATCCTCTAGGCCAGTGACCCTAGGAGAAAGGGGGATTTGTGGAAGAGATACCCACTTGCTTCTTCATTCATACCAGGCCCAGCAGTGTGGCTCTTCTGGGCTCCAGATCCTGGAGGATTCTATTCCCCAGGCTAGTCTTGCCCTCTGGACTGCCCCTGCCCAGCTGGCTCCACGCCCCACCCTCTCATTCCTCCTGTTCCCGGATGCAGGCATCAGCTCTTCTGTGTGTTCAGTTCCCAGCCAGCTGTGAGGTCCAGCTTCTGTTCAGCGGGTTGAGGGGAGGCACCAGCCTGTTTGGGACTCTACCGGTTCCGTGGCTCCCCACTAGGGCCTGCAGCTTCCCCCCTGCTGTTGCCATCACCCTCAGGAAGGTGACTGTTATTGGTCACATCGCAGTGCATGGTTGGTCCCTCATTACTGGCAAGGGGGACTGGAATGGGGACAGGGGAGGAAGACGGCAGGGCTGGCTGAGGTGGTTCTCTTCCAGAGGTACTAGGCTGGTCCCAGGAGGCTGTCCGGGGGCTTAGGCCTCGCTCTGCCTGTTGCCCAGGTTCTGAGAGCAGTCCCCGAGAAGTGGAGGGCTGGGGTGAGGAGGTACGAGCAGCCCCTGACTCTGTGCCTGTCTGGGAGCTGCGGTGAATGCGGTGGCTGACGATGATGTTGTTGCCAAAGCCACCCATGGAGGCCATGGTGGTGCTCTGTTCTCGCTGTACCACGGCTGTCATGCCACCCTCGGCCATTAGCCGCTGGATCCGGCTGAGGGCATCTTCCCCACTGCCACCATAGTCTGAGCCCTCGCCTGGCAGGTACAAAGCAGAGGAAAGAAGGAGTTAGTTGCTGGTCTGAGCCTCTGAGCCAGGCAGCAGAAGCTAGCAGATGCTACATCACCACTGTGAAAATTGGAGTTCTGGAAGCAAGAGAAAGGTCCCAAGTACTATTGTTCCTCCTCTGCTTTACCTGGGAGGAAGTGGCCAAGGCTACTCATCTGTTTCAAGGCAGAGCTGGGCCCAAGGCAAGTGCTTGGCTTTAATTAAGCCTTTCAGCCCCAGCCAGAGTGTCAGCTGCTTTGTCTATACTCTCCCCATCTAGGATGACTTTCAGACCTGGTCCTGGACTGGGATATGTCACCTAATCTTCAGGAAGAAACAGTACCCTGCAGGGTGTGGCTCAAAGGCAGACCGTCTGTCATGCTTTATTTCAGCACTATCTTCCTTCACTGTGTTGTTTTTCTTATTTCCTAAAAGCCTGGGTTTAAGTGCTCCCTAGAAGTCCTATCTCCTGTCCTCTCCCTTTACCTATAGGTCTTCATACCTTCCCTAGTCATTGCTCTTCCTGGGATACATGCTTGACACCACAGTTGAGAACCAGCTGCCTGCCTGGGCCTGTGACTCCAGCCTGCAGCTCTAAGTAGGGGAGCATGGGTCTGTCCCCAGGAACATGGGTATTCCCTGAAAGAACAGACAAGACCTGGGCTCAAATCACACTTCTGTCATTCAGTCACTGGCTGGGCTTGGTCAAGACTCAGCGTTTGCATAGTATTGGAGAGGAAATGAGAGCCCATATATCAGGGCAGCAGCGGTAGTTCTTCTATCCCAAGTCTTCCCCACTCCTCACCAAGCTGAGCAGCCCTGGTCAAGGCTTCCAGCCACCAGACACAGCTTCACTGAAGGGCTGATCTGTTTTGGCTAGCTCCTGCCCAGTTTGGGATTCTTTGGTTTTGGTGTACTCATGGATGAGATATTTATTTCAAGGTTACTTGTCAACAGCTGTTTTAACAAGGCTTCCTTTGTCCCCTTCCCTGAGTCCTTTCTCTGCCTGTTGAGTCAGATGTCCAGGACAGTCACTTTTATGACTTAGCTGTGTCTAAGGTCCCATCAGATCTGTTTTGCATGGGACCTGGCATATCCTTCCTTCAGGTCTTGATCCATTTTTTCTCAGTACTAACTAGTGAGGATTCTATTCAGGCTTTGACTTTTAGCCAGCTGGCTTTTCCTGAGGTCCCTGGGAAACGGTGCTCTTAACCCCCATGACGGTGCCTTCACCTACTCTGCCCTGAACAGCTAAGCCTCAGCTCTGCATGCAGAAGACAGAAAACCTAAAGGGCTCTGAGTCCCCAGGGCCATACCTTCAAATAGGGCAGGGCAAGAGGGAAGACCAACCTAGGACCTCAGTGCCACTGAAGCCTCTACCCTAGGAGCTGCTGTCGGGAACTCTGCTCTGCTCTGGGTAATTCCCATTGCTTCCTAAGAGCTCTCTGGGGACCTCTTCGGCTCTGTGGGGGATCTGCAGCAGGCTTACCCAGGTCCTGTGGGCATTGAACCCATCATGTCAACTGTGCCTGCTCAACTCACAGAACATCCCAGTGGTTGTTTCCTGGGGAGGAAAAGCTACTTTGGAGCCCAAAGGTGCTATACACCTCAGGCCCAGAGTACCCTGTGGCCAGCACTCAAGTCTGAGACTGTCTTCCTCAGATGCCCGCCCACAGCTGTGCACCTCTGATCTGGCTATGTCCTAACTTACTCTCTTCTCTCTTCCCAGCCTATCTTCATGACCTGGCTATGTCCTAACTTACTCTCTTCTCTCTTCCCAGCCTATCTTCATGCTGTTAACATTACTGTTCTAATTCTTAGTTAACTGAGCTCTGGTTAAGCCCACATCTTACTCAAAGCTCAGCAGCTCCCGAGTGTTCAAAACCCCTTTGACAGCTGAGGGCCTTCTGACTAGGTAGGTTCTAGTCATTTTCTTGGCCATAACCCTATCTAATGCACGCAACAGTCTTTGCTAAAGTGACCTAGCTCTGCTCCCTGCCTGTGCATACTGGAGACATATTACACAGGCTCTCACCTATTCCTTTAGTCTCGTCAATTCAGGCTCAGAAACCACTATAAGTCCCACATCATTCACTCAAGATAGAGGCTGTAGCACCTGGAACTTCAGTAGCGCTACATACTTCTCTCTGGCTCGGTTACCAGTGGATACAACATCTCTTGCTGCTGGACCTTCCTGGAGGTCTTACTCATCTCTGGGCAGTGTAACACATGGTCTGGGATGAAATGTTTATTTGCCAAATACATGTATATCTGTGGGCTCCTATGGACTATGGGCTGGATACTGCACACACGGGTTCCAGATTCAAGGTCACTTTGAAGACTGTGTCCCTTATGGACCAGTCCTTTGAGGGATGAGACACAGTGGCTCCCTTACAGGATTCCCTAACCTTTGGGTTCACAGTGCCTCATACAATGTGATACCCAGTGCATGCTGAAAATGAATGAATGGGGAGTCAGAGATGGGCATAGCTGGCTCCTGTCGCTGAGCTGTGCTTCTCTCCTAGAGTCGCTGGAGGCAGCTGGCATATTCTCATGAGGAAAGAAATACTGAAGCCCAAAGGATATGGATCTAGGAGCAGTTGTGACCACAGGGAGTATTTCTTTTAGTTAGAAAAAATAAGAAACTGGTTTAGTGCTGTTGGCAGACTGTTTCCTTGGCAAGTTCTAAGGTACATTCTGAATGCAGAAGACAGGTGGAATCGGCAATTTCCCACAATGCCCTTCAGCTCTATTTCATTTTGGGGGTTTTATTCTCCAGAAGAGAAGAGCAAGAACTAAAGACTGTACCCTCCTCATTTCCCTGTAAACTCAAGGCAGCTGAAGGGCATTGTGGGCATGGTCACCCACTGTGTGCTGTGCTCCAGCCCTTTCAGAGCAGCACTTGCTTCCCAGGCCTGCGGCCTGAGTGGGGGCTGCTGCTCTAACTTGTGTCTTCACCAAAGGCTAGGGGGCAGAGCCACACGGTTCTCCTAGACGCAGGGAGGCAGGGAGCTCCCTTGTTCTATGCACTTCTTCAATGGCAGCCGCATGCCAGGCATGCACTGTAACAGTGCTAGGAGGAACAGTGAGCTTCTCTCATTTCTGAGCTGCCTCCTGCACAGAGAGTAGGGCAACTTGCGGCAGAGTCACGCTCTAGTCCTAAGGCAGCTCAAACTTCTTGACTGAAGCCTGAGAAGCAGAAAAACAAAGATGAACAAATCCCCCTTGTGGAGAGCTTCTCAAAAAGTCTCAGAAATAGCTATCATGTTAGCTCTGTGGAGAGGTGGGTGTGCAGGCCACAGAACCAGGACCTCACGTGAGCACGTGCTCTAGCTTCAGATCTTTAGAGGAAGAAAAGGAGAAGTGGACCAGCTGCTGGGTTTATACTAAGGAAGGGTGGACTACAGACAATGAACCAGACCTGCTTCTCAAACTAACAAATCCAGGCCCTGGTGACAGTGATTGGGGGTGGGGGTGGTAACAGCCAAGTCCAGAAGGGCTAACCTTGCCTAGACTTCTCCTGTGCGTGCTCCTGGAGACCTGGCTACCAGTTTAGTCAACACAAGGAGGCAGGAACCCCCTTGTTCTGCCTGCCTTGGATGAGAAAGTGTTTTCCAGTAAGGAATCTGGCATCAGAGCCATGGGATAGGCATGGAGTTACAGTAAGGAAAGTCATTTCCTGGAGGCAACAAAGCAAATTTGTTACTCTTGGCCTGATGCACATCAGAGCTTCTCCTTCCATGGTCTTTCGGGCAAATGGCTCAACCAGATCCCACAGAAGTTTAGACGCTGCTGTGTTTGGAGCTGGGAGCAGCAAGGGGGCTGGAGGTAGGAGGTAAGGAGAGTGAGAACAGCCTGCTTAACGCAGCTGCTGATGGGTTCCAAAGTAGCTTGAGCCCTACCACTGGGAAGTGCTAATTGGTTCTTTAAAGTGTGAGGCCAGCAGAGAGCCAGGGCAGAGGCAGGCAGTGTCCCCTGGAGTAGGTGAGAAGGGGGACTGCTGGTGTGCCCAGCTGCAGCCACAACGGCATCCCAACACTGGCACAACAGGAGCACCAAAAGCCTCGCTTGTAGCAGTCCCAATATGCCATGCCAGCTGAGAGGAGACAAACTAGAGGCCCGCGTACCTGGCCCAGCTCTGGAAGGGGCACTTCCTATGGAATCTCACTTTCCATGCCCGCTCTTTGGTAAACAGCCTGGATCCTCCAGGAGCACATGTCTAACTTGCCCTGAGAAGGCAGATTTCCAGTCAGATGTCCCCTGTCAGCAGTTCAAGGCTCCTACCTTCACCAGGACCTGAAGATGCTGTCCCTGGTTCCTCTTCCTCCCTCTCGGTCTGTGTTTCAGCATTCTGCAACTGGAGGGCCAGAGTCTGGGTGCCCTGAGATGTCACAGAGGTGGTAGGGTTCCGAGGCTGCAGCCCTATGGCATTCATCAAGCCCATGTCTCTGTCTGTCCTCCACGTGGCTCTACTGGTGCTAAGGCAAAAAAGACAGACTGAAGTCAGGAGGGCTGGGACAGACCCTTCACAGAAGTCTGGGTCACACTTGGATGGGTGGGGGTCCATCTTGGCCCACAGCCTTAAAGGAAGAGCCGTGGCACTGCGAGTATCTCCGCATGCAGCTATGATTAACTATCCACAAGTAAGGCCAAGGCCCAAGGCCAATGCCCTCCTTTCCCTGGGTAATTCCCTAGACACAGACTTTTCAGACAGATAGTTATGACAGGCAGCAAAGCTGGGTCCCCAACTTCTGGGGCTGACCAATTACTTTTAGCTTCTTCTGGGATTACCGCTCCAACTGTACCCTGTGATTCCTACAGGAAGCAAGACCTGCCTCAGGTCTCACGTTGAACCAGTATTTTGTTTCTACACAATGCTCCAGGTCTCGTCAGTGGATCCAGTGAAAAAGAAGATCAGAGCCAGATTCCTAGTCTCAGTGGCCCCTGAGCTACAGCCATTGGCAACTCGAGTCCTATGGTCTAGTCATCGGAAGACACCCACTCCGCAGTTTTCTATGGGCAGCAGACAAGAGTTCATGGGATAGTATTTTTCTCTTTATTCTTACTCCAAGTGTGCTCAGACACCATGGCCAGGATTAGAGAAGGCATGTGTTCTATGATGGGACTCTAAGAGCAAGGGTCTTGTCTTCTTTGGTAATTATGTGATGTTTGTATCTGGGTATGGGTATGGGTATGTGAGTGAAGGTATGAGTATCCAGAGACCAGAGCATCACAACTCCTTAGAGCTGGAGTTGCAGGTGGCTTTGAGTTGCCTGATGTAGGTGTTGGGAACCAAACTCGGGTCTTCCTTAGAGCAGTATGCACTCTTAACCACTGAGCAATAGCTCTAGCCCCTGTCTTCTTCTGACTGTATGGAGAAGCCTAAGACAAGTAACAGATCAATGAAAAGTTGTTCTGGTTGATGAAAGACCCAGAGACCCTCAAACCCAGGAGTCTTCTGACTTCAGCTTACCCAGGCCGCTCGCTGCTCCTGCTGTTGGAGTGGACAGTGAAGACCGTCTCATTTAGCTGGTCCCAGTAGTACTCAACACCAGAGTTTAAGGCCCTAAAGATCCATTGGGAGAGGTGTTAAAAAGGTGCTTAAGAACTCTTGACAAGTCCTGGGCTTGGGGGCTGTGGTGGGGTGGTTCATGCTGTCCCTCTTCTGGGATGGGAGACCAGGTCCAAAAATGCTCCCTTATTAGGGTGCTCAGTGTCTGAGCATGTGGTAGTTTGAATGTAACTGGCCCCCATAAGCTCATAGGAAGGCACTATTAGGAGGTGTGGCTTTTGTGGCCTTATTGGACAAAGTATGTCACTGGAGAGGCAGGCTTTGACGTCTTATATATGCTTAAGCCATGACTTGTGTTTCAGTTTACATCCTGTAAAACGCAGGTCAAGATGTAGGAATCTCCAGTTCTATCTCCAGCACCAAGTCTGCCTGCATGCCACAATGATAATGGACTAAACCTCTGAAACTGGAAGCCACCCCATTAAATGCTTCCCTTTATAAGAGTTGCCTTGGCTATGGTGTCTTTTCACAGCAATAGAAACCCTAAGACAGAGTGTCTCAGATAGTCTGAATATCCCAAATGCTTTCAGTAGGCTTCCCTTAGAGTCAAAAATAAAAAAAAAAAATCATCAATACCAGATATGCAGCAGGTTCCAAGTGTTATTCAGACACACATGGTGAATGAGAGGTAGACTTCCTGGAAAGACATGTGCTATGGATAGCTGTCAGAAGGGACCACTGAGTCTTCAGAAGCAGAGGATCATGCCCTGAGCCCTTTCCTATTGCCAAGATGCTAAGAGGAAGAATGGAGGTACCTCAACAATCTTATCTGCCTGGAGTTGAATGGCTATACTGTTTTCTTTTATGGGCCTAGAGTCTCCCTGGCCAGGTTCAGCAAGACAGGCAAAAACTGTAGTTGAGGTAGATCTTCTGCAGTGCTCTATCTGCGGAGCTCCCTGGGCTGCCAACTGTTATCAGGCAGCCTCTCGCCACGCCAGAGGGGAGCGGTGGTCATCTCATCTCTTTACTGGCTTGTCACAAGCTACTGTCCTGGGCAGCAATGTGGATCCCTAAGGAGAACTGCTGCTGGGGCATCAGCAGTGACACAGTACCTGTCTACATAAAGTCTCTAGCACCACAAACACAGGATAAGATCCCTCCCTATCTAGACAGAATGGCAAATAACAATAGTGCTAGCAACTTGGGAGGCAGAGGCAGAAGGATCAAGAATTGAAGGTTAGTTAGGCTATGTTAAACTCTGTCTCATCAAGTGAATAAGCAAAATAAAGGTCTTTCTCTGATAAAGTATTACCTTGTAGCAGACACTATGGTTGAGAGTAGGGTGCTGGTGATTGCTGTCAAGTGTGAGAACAGAAGTGGGGAAAGGGAGAGGGTTTGTTTTAAAGTTTTACTTAGTTTTATTTTATGTGTATATGTGAGTGCTTGCATGCATGCATATGTACCACACGTATGCTTGGTGCCTGTGAAAGCCAAACAAGGATGTCTGATCTTCTAGAACTGGAGTTACACATTGTCAGTCACTAAGTGAGTGCTAGGAATTGAACCTGGGTCCTCTGCAAGAACAGCAAGTGAACCAACCCATCAGGACATGCTGGTGCAACCATTCTCTGGAGTCAGTCCACTCCATGAGATGTGATCTGTATCTAACATTACTAGGGTAGCCAAAAAACTGAGACTGAACAGGTCATGAGCCTAGGGGAAAACCAACACTACTGTCCTGTTAAAGGAACATAGCAATAAAAAGACTGCTAAAGACATTCCACCGTGCCCACACATCAGTGCTTTGCTTCGTGCAGTAGACGGTAATTAACACAGAGACTCACACTGGACAATGTGCAGAGAATAAGAGACTTTGGAAAACTCCATCTTAAATGGGATGTCTTCATCAAAGCCCTCCCTTCAGGCCTCAGAGAGCCATGTAGAAGACGAGGCAGAAACACTCTAAGAGCTAGAAGTGGTAGATGACCGCAAGGGCTACAGGAGTGATGCACATGTGAATTCAAAGAGACTACGGAGGCACACGCAGGGCCTGCACAGGTTCTAGCCTGAGAGGGTCCCAGGGCTAAGAGTAGAAAGTGAACGTGGGTTACTACTTTCTAACCAAGAAGCCACCTGCTTGATACCTGCTTGTAAAGGAAAAAATCATTTTCTCCAATGAAATTTCACTGAGTGTATTAGTCACACTTCAGGGTAGGCCCCATGTCCACTAGTTGGTCAATATAAAACAAACTCAATGGCATTTCTGTAGACTTTTGTCTCATATTGCTTTGTTTGGGCATAATTATGTTTTTACTGATCGTTTGCTTGCATATTCTGGTTTCCATTTATGTAGTTTTATAAGTGTTTCCTATTTTGTTTTGTTTTTTAAGAGAGGGGAAAAAAGGCATGGAGAGGAACTGGAAAGAGTTGGGGGAGAGGAAAAGTGTGATCAGAATATATAAAAATTTTTTCAATTAAAAAGGGAAAAAAGGAACAGCAAATGCTCTTAACCACTGAGCCATCGCTGTAACACCTCCTAAAACAAGACGTTTTATATTTACTAAATATTATTAAATATTTATTTAGTGTGTGTGCCACACATGGTACAGCAGGCATGTGAAAGTCTAAGGACTTGGTCCTCTCCTTTTACCATATGGGTCCTAAGATCAAACTCATATTGGCACGCATGGAGTCAGGCACCTTCACCCACCGATCCATCTAACCAACCAAATAACAGTTTTAAATTCACTATTTAGATCTGGTAGATAGCCTGAGGGTATCTAAAACATCTCACAGTGCTCCAGAACAAGTCAAGAAATCCACGCTCTTCAAGAGTTTGGCTTGAAGAGCTCTGTTCTTCCAACTTCATATTCTTAAGCTCCAACACCAGTATTTAGGAGGTAAACATGGTTAAGGGAGGCCATCAAGATGGACCTTAACCTAGAACTATGGTCTTACAAGGACTCTAGAGACACAGCCTGGCATGGTGAGATGGTAGGCATCTATAAACAAGGAAGACAGCCCATTCAGGTACTTGATCTTGGCATCTCTGCCTCTAGAACTGTTCTCATATCTGCCTGCAGAGCTCATGGTCACTGGACTCTTCCTCAGATCTGTCTTTATCCAGAACAGGTTCCTTCCTCTAAAGTTAATTCTGTGGGGTCTAAAGGCTACTGAACAGCAAAGGTGAGAGACAGTCTCGCTTTAGAGAAAGGCAAATGTCCAGAAGCAAACTGCAGAGCCTCCCCAAAAGGCACTTTCTGGGGAGCAAATCCTGGCTGCATTATGTCTATGTGAAGCCAGCTGCCAAGAAGCCTTTGATTTACAAACTTGTCAAGATTTATTGACAGGTTGCAATTCCATGTGGGCCTCTGCCAAATCCCGCCTCTGTAATTCCTCTTACTCAGGGCTAGCTAGTGACAACAAACTGTTCACACCTAACCTACAACAAACCATGTACTGTGTAACTAGGAAGCTTCTTTCTGTCTGAGAAGGAAACCTTTAGAAGAATCAGTCTGTTCTGGGACCATCAACATGACACAAGAGGCCAAGGACAATCCTCCCCCCCCCCCCCCCAAAAAAAAAAAATAATCAGGCAGCATGTGTTCTCCCTTAAGAGGTGGGGACTGAGTCCTTACTAAAGAGGTCAACTGCAAATCAACAGGAATCACAGGGGGCGTGTGACTATCGGCACACACCTGTAGAGCTGAAGGGTCTTGAGTCTGAGCCCTGCCTGTACTGCTCTGTTTCTGTGGCCAGTGAGTCTTACAATGACAAGGCTTGGGTACTGTACTGTACGGAAGAATTAGAGTTGAAGATACCCTCCCTTTAAGCTCTAAGAATGATCTGTAGCCAGCTCTTGGTACAGAGGGACGAGTCACTGTTTGTTCTAGGTCCTTCCTGGGAGCTAGACAAACATACAAAGGGATAAAGACTGGGAAGGTCATCAAGGGTTTTTTTTTTTTTTTTTTTGGTTTTTCGAGACAGGGTTTCTCTGTGGTTTTGGAGCCTGTCCTGGAACTAGCTCTGTAGACCAGGCTGGTCTCGAACTCACAGAGATCCGCCTGCCTCTGCCTCCCGAGCATCAAGGGGTTTCTATACAGCACCTGACTCTCTTCAGCAGTCTCTCTAAGCTGCTTTTGGGTGTGGCTCAATCAGTCTCACTGCTGGAACCCTCCTGGGTTCCCTTGATAGAGGGAAGAGCCAGCCTTGCTTTCTCAGTGGCCCTAACATTCTGTCCACACAATCTGTGGCTCTGAGCTTCCTAGCTTCTTGAGAGCACTCTTCATCTGTTGGTCTCAGGGCTGCTTCTGAGGACTGTTTCCAGGAAGAGTGGCATTTATCTGTACTCTCTCTATGGTGAGGGAGAGTTGGCACCTGGCTCTCCTGAAGGATGGAGTCTCTGTGGCAGTTCTGGCTCTCCTTTTCACTTCAAGTGTGTCTTTCCCCTGCTTGGTTAACGCTTGATTATAATTACCATTTATACCGGCAGCTCCTTCTGGCCTTTGTGAGGAGCACCACCCTTGGCCAAGGTTCCCAGTGCTCCATGGTCAGGCTACTTTTCCTCTGCCAATCTCCTGTCTGCTTCTGATCTGACTCTGGAAGCAGTGGTCTAGTAACACCTCCCCACACCTTCATTAACAGGGAAAACCATGACGCCAGTGGTCCTTCACACTCACTGTGAAGGTACAGCAGCAGCAGCCTGGAAGTATTGAGGAACACCACATTACTAGGAAGGGAAAGCTGGGGCTATAGCTTGGTACTGGTCCTCAAGGGACAGTCTTCACTTGTCCTAAGACTTCTTTCCCAGAGTGAGATGGGATATTCTTTAAAGCCTTTGTCTACTGTCAAGTGGGGATTTACAACCACCAAGAGATACCCAAGGAGCTGTTTCCAGTCTTTGTGCTTGGCAAGAGTGCTGAGGTTGAGACAATGGAAGAGAATCAAGACCAGCATTGAGAGAACAAAATGCAACGCAGCTGCCTGTGTCTGGACAAAGGCGGGCAGCCACCTGTTTTGGAGGAGGGCTACAATCTTGGCCCAGCTGGTGGGCTGTATTCTGTGCCCTTGGGAATGGGTGTGCCAGGGAACTACATCACCCAGGGACAGGCAGCAAGCCTAAGCAGCTGCCAATGAAACAGACAGGCACCCTGAATTCCTACTTCTCTGTTTTCAGCCGAGGCAAGAGGCCTATCACAGATGTCGACTCTCGAGCTTCCCTCCCATTTTCCAATGAACCAATTGTCTGATTCACCTAAATAGGACCCGGGAAGCCACAAAAGCATGAGCACATTCCTGTGATATACTTTCATGCAGTAGAGAATATGCTTCTTTCTTAGAAATTAAAAAAAAAAAAAACAACTTTTAAAAAACACGTTTATCTTGTGTACTTGTGTGTGACACTCATCTGAAGTCAAAAGGAGTTCAGGGCTTTGATTGTTTCCCTCTACCACATGAGTTCCGGGGATTAAACTCAGGCCCTTTAACTGTTTGAGCCACCTCAAAGGCCTTGTTTTATTTTTCATTTTTTTTTTTTTGAGAGTCTTACTATCTAACCCAAGGTAGCTTCAAACTCCTAACAGTCCTTTTCCCTCAGCCTCCTGAGATTATAGTCATGCACCACCATATCCTGCTTTAGAGGGATTTTTTTTTCAGAGGTAAAGGGCTAAATACCAGTTATAGGAAAGAGATCTGGATTGGAAAATTCAGAGACTCAATTTGTGGGGAAGCCTTAGATAATTGATAATTTTCTTTCCTTGCCTGAAGTAAAAACCAGCTATGAAGGTGGCTGAGCTCGGCACAGAGGGAAGAGCTCGTGATGGGGAGTGTGAGGGAGTCCAGGCTACAGAGTGTGTCAAGGCCAACCTTGGCTACATAGGGAGACCCTGGGGAAACTTTGTCTCATTCATTTCAAATTTATAGCAGACCCAAAATTTCTTATCTTAAGAGTATGGGATCCCAAGAAATCAAAATAAATAGCAGAACCCAAACTGATAGGCTAAGTTACCTCCTCTTGGCCTTGGATGGGACTGTCCCATGGTCCAGTGTCCATTTTATTTAGGTAAGAGTTTCTTGGCTTGGGCTCAATGAGACTCTAGGATACTGAAGACGACATATGGGGAGGAGAGAGAAAAGAGAGGGCAAAGTCCCCTTCACGTCTGGCCGAGGAATCTGTGACTCTCAGCAGATGTGTGGGCTAGGGTTCAGACACGACGTCGGGAGGGCGACAGCAGCCTGGGGTAGAGAGTGTCTCCGGGAGGCCGTCACTCTATAAAGGAGAGGGTTTGAGTACTTTGATAGGAACGAAAGTAAGTGGTGGAAGCCACAGATAAACAAGACGGTGGAAGAGTGAGCTCCCTGAAGAACAGGAAAAGAAAGGCTATAACTATGGTGTTGGTACGTGTGAAATCATGGTCCAGAATCCTATACCAATTTTGGAAAAGATGTCTACTAGATTTCTCTTAGGACTTCCTAATGAGAAGAAAGATAACCAGAGTCATGTGGTTTGGGGAGATCCCACACAGACCCTAGACTAGGGACAGCACAGAGAAAGGCCAGAAAGGGACAGGTCCAGTGTCTGGGCCATTAAAGAGGAAGTAGTAAGAAAGGCTTCGTGGACACAGAAACTTAGGAGCAAGTAACTGCCAGAACAAGGCCTCTCCCTGCTCCAAGACCACCTTTACTGGGTCAAATGTAAACAGCAGCCTCTTTGGGAGGGTGAATAATATTCAAGATGGAATGGAAGCACCACTGTTCTAATAGACTAGGTTCTCTCTCCCGAGTGCCACTGTTCTAACTTAGCTGATCTACAGGGTCCATCCCCAGTCACTTACCCGGCCATAAGAACAGATCCAAATACATTCTTAGAAAAGACACCAAGGCCCCACCAAATCCCAAACAAAGGCATGTGAAAGATGGGGATGCAGATCAATTGAAGAATGCTTGCCCAGTAAATCAACGTACAAAGCCCTGGATTCAAACCCTAGCACTGCATAAACTGGCTGTAAGGGACAGGCTATAGACCCAGAACCTGGAAAGTGGAGGCAGGATGATCACAAGATCCTCCCTGATGACAGAGTCTGAGGCTAGCCTGAGATACATAAGACCTTGTCTCCAGAAAATAAAATAGAAATAAACAACGTGGGTTCATCCAAAGGCCAAATACCAAAGACTTTGCAAGACCAGCTATAACATGCAGTCTGGTCTATACGACACTCTAGAAAACTGCACCAAGTGAAGAACAGAATTAGGGCAGCCTGGAGGCAGAAGTAGCTTTTAGTCAGCTGGCTCCCCACAGTGTCCCACGCAGCAATCAGCCTGATCTGCAGTGAGGCAGGGCTTCACACTCTCTGCCTGGCTGAGTCTAGAAACTGATAATAAAGCAGGCTGATTCCTGGGTCTAGAGAAAGCACCTGGAGAGACCTCTAGCCTCCAGAAAGCCAGAAGAAGCCAGAGGAAGGGAAAAGGGGTTATCAGGACAGAAGTGCTTTTGCTCCTCTTCTCTCTCTTTACGTCCAGGTAATAATCACTGCGACTTTAAATTGAGTTTTTGAATCTGTTTTCACTATTAGGAGCTAGGGCTTCAAGTAAAAAGGAACAGAGACAGGACACAGAAACATGCTATTAGAGATTAGCCTGACTGATGGGTTTATTTATTTTATGTGTGTTTATTTTATTATTAATTATAGCATATAATAATATACTATAAGCATAATATAAATAATAAAACACACTATTTTATAATATATATAATATGCACATAAAATAATATTTTTATTATTATAAAATTATGTTTGTCTACATGTATATATATGCAACACATTTATCCTAGCACCTGTGGAGATCAGAAGAGGGAATCAAATCCCCTTGAACTAGAGTTATAAATACTTGTGAACCACCATGTGAGTACTGGGAACCTAACTTGGGTCTCAACGAGAAAAACAGTACACTTGACTGCTGAACTATCTCTCCAGGTCCCTAAACTGAGGTTTTAATAAGACTGTTTCCAATTTTATTTCTTTTTTTTTTTTTTTTTTTTTTTTTTTTTTGGTTTTTCGAGACAGGGTTTCTCTGTGGTTTTGGAGCCTGTCCTGGAACTAGCTCTGTAGACCAGGCTGGTCTCGAACTCACAGAGATCCACCTGCCTCTGCCTCCCAAGTCTCCCAAGTGCTGGGATTAAAGGCGTGCGCCACCACCGCCCGGCCCAATTTTATTTCTTAAGTTCATGTCCTTTGCATTTACATAAACATGAGACCACTTATCAAACTTTCCAAAAAAGGCTTTTAAAAAGAACCATTCTTTTGCCTGAGGGTACAATAACTAGGAAAACAGATAGTAAGAAACAACAAAGGAAATATAACACTGTCTAGATTCAAGAAAGCACAGTATTGCCGGGCGGTGGTGGCGCACGCCTTTAATCCCAGCACTCGGGAGGCAGAGGTAGGCGGATCTCTGTGAGTTCGAGACCAGCCTGGTCTACAGAGCTAGTTCCAGGACAGGCTCCAAAGCCACAGAGAAACCCTGCCTCGAAAAACCAAAAAAAAAAAAAAAAAAAGAAAGAAAGAAAGAAAGAAAGAAAGAAAGAAAGAAAGAAAGAAAGAAAGAAAGAAAGAAAGAAAGAAAGCAAGCAAGCAAGCAAGCAAGCACAGTATCTGCAGTGGTGCAGTGGTTTTTTTTGGGGGGGGGGCAGTGCCAGAGATTCACCATAAGGCCTTATATATGCTAGCCTCTACTACAGATTCACATTCTCAGCCCTCTATAATTTTGAAATTGGAGCTCACTACGTAAACCACGTTACACTCGAACTCATGATCCCCCTGCTTCATCCTTCAAAGTAGCTGGGATTAAGGGGTCCCAGGGCACATCCAGCAGTCTTCTGACAGCATGTGGAATTAAGAGCTAACTAGTTTGAGAGAAGAAGGTTCTTTAAGCAGCCTGGGAAGTCACGTGTGGAAACACTATGAAAATACAGAAGCCCCTCCCCCTTCTGTGCAGTTGAGGCTAGCTTTGAACTTCATCCTTTTGTTCATGTCCTTCATGTATTACCTCCAATACCTATCTAGCAGGGTTTGCATTGTCCTTGTAAAAGGCCCTACCTGGTTGGCCAGGCCCACAGTGCGCCCTGTTTTATGTAAGCCTCTGTTCAGACAGTATCCGTTCCCACCCCTTGAGAAACTCACTCTGGTCGGCAGATCACCAGGTCTCCTTTGTTGGTGCCATAGGCCAAACCAAGCCCTGGCTCAGGTAGCCAACGGGCAGAGTTGATGCTGACATGTCTCCGCTGGTCAGCAGGCATGGGGTAAAGGACGTTGAAAACTCTCTGGGTGGGAGACAGAGAAAAGAATGGGAGGAGAAACAACTTGTTACCAAAAATACGAAATCCAAGGAGGATCAAATTAATCACAGGGAAAGGAGGAGACTTTAGACTGGCAATGGGCTAAGACCCTGGGGAGGAGGAGTGGGAGTCCTCTTACTCTCCAGAGAGCTAAGACCCTGGGGAAGGAGGAGTGGGAGTCCTCTTACTCTCCAGAGAGCTAAATCTCTTCTGGGAGCACACTTAATCTCAGCACGCCTCACCTCACTGCTTTGACAGAAGGGCCAGAAAGGCCTCACCTACAGCCCACCACACTGGAAAGGAATGGCCATAACTTTCCTGTGACCAGCATAGAACCAGCGAAAGGCAACCTGGGCTGGTAGTATTGTTACTATGGAAACCCCAGAGTTCCCACAGCAATGGGGAATTGGAGGTGATAGGGGGGCGGGAGGGGGTGATAACATCAGAGAACATTCTTAATTCATCTAATTAAAAGCACTGTTAAAGCTGCTATTGTTAAGGAAATCCAAAAGGTATATTCAGATGTGGGGAGCAGGGTAGGGGGGAATCTTCAACTTGCAGCCCCATGACTGCCTTCTGGCTTAATAAACCACCATTAGATCCATTTCCTTTCTCAAAGGCAGAAATTCCCATTTCAGTGATTTCTGTCATCTTTCCAAAAGCTACTTTGTCTTGAGGGTTACCTGGCTTCATCTACAGTTTGGGCTCAAGGGAAATCCAGTGACAAGGTCTCTGATGCTCACCTCTAGTCAGAGATTGGGGCACAGAAGAGAAAAATGAAAAGACAGGAGCATTTACTTGAACTTAACTTTGAACCCTGACGTGACTACATAATAACTTGTCTAGATCTTAGCTTAAAAACGTCCCATTCATAGCCGGGCGGTGGTGGCGCATGCCTTTAATCCCTGCACTCAGGAGGCAGAGGCAGGCGGATCTCTGTGAGTTCGAGGCCAGCCTGGTCTACAAAGGGAGTTCCAGGACAGGCTCCAAAGCTACAGAGCATTCACGAAGCCCAGTGTTTGATGTCCAACACCGCATGTGTGTGGTGATACACACCTGAAATCCCAGCACTCAGGAGGGGGAGACAAGATGACCAGTCATCTTTGGTTACAGAAAGTTAAAAACCAGTCTAGGCTATGTGACACTTTATTTCAAAGATAAACAAACAAACAAACAAATAAGTTTTTTTAAAGTGAAAAGAGAGCTGAGATGCAGCATGCTCAACAGTGGACTTGCCTAGCATGCCAAAGCACCAAGTATCATGCCATGTACCACAAATGGCAGGGCAACAGGGGGACGGGGATGGAACTGACCAACCAATCACTACTAACACAGAAACACTTGCATTCAAATAAATAGGAAAATTTAGGAAATGAGGGATATAAAAATGCCCTGGCATGGCATAAACTTATAAATGGCAGCTGTGGATACTGTGGCGAGGAGCCTGCACTTCAGATCCCTACAGAGGGCCGTGGAAGGGCAGGAGTGAGACTCTCCTCATTTCTTCCCACTTTTGTTTTTGCCTCCTTGATCTTTAAACTGTCAGGTAGGATGGACTTCCTCTGCCTTCATTTGCTTCTAAGGATGGCAGAGGCAGGGTAGTTGAGCAGTGCATATAGACTGAATTTAAGGTGCTTTGATAACTAAAATTAATAAAATTATTATTATACTGGAGACAGGGTCTTGCCCAACCTGTCCTTTAATTTTTGGGTTCAAATGATCCTTCCACCTCAGCCATATCTAATTTAATAATTCTTTCTCTTTCTTTTCTTACCTCCCCAAGACAGGGTTTCCCTGTGTGTAGCCCCGGCTATTTTGGAGCTTGCTGTGTATGTAGACCAAGCTGGCCTCAGACTCAGAGATCTTACTGCCTCTGCCTCCAGAGTGTTGAGATTAAAGTTGTGTATTATCATACCCAGCTGATAATTATTTTCTGATTACTCTAATATGAGACTAAAAGGGGAGAGAGAAAATATGCTCAAAATATTTTATATGAACACTTAAAATAAAAAAAAATTAAAGAGACTAAAAGAAAAAAAAACACTGAAGCTAAAACCTGGAGTGGGAATGGTGGTGCAGCCTTGTAAGCCTAGCCCCTGAGGCTGGGCAAGAGGACCTTAGTTTTGAGATCAGCCTAGGCTATATGGTGTGACCCTGCCTCAATGCCCCACTCCAAAGAAATAAAACTCAAATGAAGAGTCTCTTTCCTGATCTGCTCAAAGCAAGCAGTCTTGGTTTTGAGAATATGGATACAACTGGAAAAGCCTTCACCAAGACGGTCTCCACAATGCACGCACATCCCATACATTATCATACAACCAGGATCTTGAGATCACTAACTTTTCAGGTGTGGCACTGAGAAAGGTGTCTAGAAGCTGCTGGTACTATCTAGAATGGCTCTGCTATGGTCCTCAGGTTGAATGAGCCTTTACCAACACAGAACTGGCTTTGGCTTGAGCTCTACTGTGTTTACTGAATTAAGAAACTCTTGATCTAGCATGATGGAACATATCTAGGAACACATAGCACTTGGAAGCTGAGGTGTGAGTAACAGAAGTTCAAGGCCATTTTGAGACTACCTCAAAACAAAACAAAAACAAATCAAAGGCCAGCAGGCAGAGGAACTTGCACACAGGCCTGATGAGCTCTATATCCCACAAGGTATCAGGAGACAAGAGACTCCTGATCACTGTCCTCTGACCTTCATACATGCCACGGCATAAGTGCACCTACACAAGCACGCACAAAATTAAAAACAAAAACAAACAAAAAAACACCAAGCCAAACCAAAACAAAGATAAAAACCTCCTAGGCCAGGCTGTTAAGGTGACCTAGTAGTTAAGAGCACAGGCTGCTCTCCTAGAGGGCCAGGGTTCAATTCCTAGCATCCACATGGTGGCTCACAGTCATCTGTACTCTAGTCCCAGGGATCCAAAATCCTCTCCTGGTCTCCTTGGGCATGCAAGTGGTAGGTAGATTTTTTATATATATATATATGAGAGAGAGAGAGAGAGACAGACAGACGCACACACTCACACACACACACCATGCCCATACACATTAAGTAAATAAATAGACATATTTCCTGTGAGACTCAACTAAAAAGAATTAGCCAGAACTCACAAATTTTCTAATTAAAATCCAGCCCAATGATATCAGGTACAGTGACACACATCTTTGTAATACTAGTGTTTAAGGGAGAGAAGCAGGAGAACTTCTCCAAATCTGAGGCTAGCCTGGGCTACATAAGGCCCCATCTTAAGGAGGGGGAAAAAAAGGCCCGGAGAATTTATGAACTTCAGTTCTAATCATCCAGAATATGGCCTCCTGGCCTGTGGATTAATCTCTTCATACAAAATTTGGCAGGAGCTTTGAATACACTCAGAGCTATTGCTGAACACTTGGCATATCTGGTTGATAAGTTCACACAGGTGGCAGTATTATCCCTTTTTCTCTGTTCCTAATCAAGACTTTTCCTTTAAATAAAGAAATGTGGGGGCTAAGGACACGGCTTGGTGGTTAAGAGTGCCTGCTGTGCCCTAAGAGTCGTGGAGTGTGGCTTCGTCCTCTGGCTGTAGCTTATCTTTCCCAAACCCGAGTCCTTACGCAGAGCTAAAGGGGCAACTCCAATCATCTGTCACCTGCAACATTTGGAGATGAGGCTAAAACCTAATTTGTGGCAGGAAGCTAGAAGAATGTGCTATGGACACTACATCCTGCAGCTTCTGACCACCACACTGAAGCATGAGAGTGAGCGGAAGGAGATGAGCACAGACTGCCAGGGCAGAGGAGCGCCTAGAAGATGGAGGGACACGAGATTCCTGACTCTTAGGTCCTTTCAGACATTTATGCAACCTAACGGCCCTTCAGCAGAGAAAGCCTGACCCAATCTAAGGAGTTGGAGGGTTTTCTATCTCTTTCCCTGGCCAAAGCTAGACAGCTCTCAGTGTCCCTCATGGAGAGGAAATGTGTCTCACAAGTAATCAAGCCCTGGAGATGAGAAAATTATCTGGGCAAAAATTTCCCCAAACTGACAGAAGGTTAG
The DNA here is from genome assembly GCF_950005125.1 of Chionomys nivalis. Lineage (NCBI taxonomy): Eukaryota > Metazoa > Chordata > Mammalia > Rodentia > Cricetidae > Chionomys > Chionomys nivalis. The sequence continues at coordinate 82,718,586 of NC_080094.1, forward strand.
GCAGCTCCAGTTACTCCTGAACCATGTCTGGTTTTTCAGTCATAGTCTGTCTAAACCAGGTTGGCTGAGGCTCTTTCAAGACTGTGACGGGGTTGGGCTCTGTGAACCAAGTTCACCTGCACCAACAATCTGATTCAGTGTAGGTAGCAGACAGCTTTGCCTCAGCTAAGGTTCCACAGATAAAGTTAAAAAGGTTTTCCAGCTGGGCAGTGGTGGCACACACCTTTAATCCTAGTACTTGAGAGGCAGAGGCAGGCGGATCTCTGTGAGTTTGAGGCCAGCCTGGTCTACAAGAGCTAGTTCCAGAACAGCTAGGGCTATTACACAGAGAAACCCTGTCTCGAAAAACCAAAAGGAAAGGAAAGGAAGGAAGGAAGGAAGGAAGGAAGGAAGGAAGGAAGGAAGGAAGGAAGGAAGGAAGGAAGGAAGGAAGGAAGGAAGGAAGGAAGGAAAAAGAAAAGGTTTCCTTAACACCCTTCAAGTGTCCTGAAGTCCCTGGTGTGTGAAAGGTCACGCCAGTCATCTGCCAACCTCCTGACCCACGACAGAATGACACCCCATGAACTACACTAATTCTAGGGCACTGGAAGAGAACTATGAGAACCTGGGGGTCCTGTGCAAGAAACCATACAAAACTGCACCACTGACTCATGTCTGGAAAGTCTCGGTTTCACCTGCGTTAGCCGTAGCTAATGCTTTGGAACATGACAGGTGCTAACAGCACATCTCCCTCCTAGGAAGCACAGCATTCTCATTATGTCTATCATCTATAAAGAAAATGAGAATATGCTAGAAGGAACAGACTGTAGCAACCATACAGTCTCAGTACATCAATAGGGAATGGGCCAAGTCACCAAATCTTCATAATTCTAAGGGAGTAGAGGAAGATTATGATTCCTCCCTCCACTTCTAGGGGTCAACAAAACCCATGGATCACCTGCTTATCCATTCCTCAAACTACAAAAGACAGTAGGAACAAAAGAAAAAGTTCCCACATCAAAACTGAGAGTTCTCTCTCTGTCTCTCTCTCTCTCTCTCTCTCTCTCTCTCTCTCTCTCTCTCTCTCTGTATGTGTTTTGAGACAGGGTTTGTCTGTGTAGCCCTGGTTGTCCTGGAACTGGCTGTGTAGACCACAGTGGCTTTGAACTCAGAGATCCACCTCCTCTGCCATTACCAGTGCTGGGATTAAAGGTGTGGGCCACCACTGCATGTCTGAGGGCTTGTTTCTTGTTAAAGGAAGAGTATTAGAAAAGAATGAAAGGTCAGTAGAAAACATTTAAAATACAGAAAGAGCTGGGTATGGTTGTGTGTACTTAGCATTACAGAAGTAGAGGTAAGAAGATTTTAAGACTGAGGCTTGCTTGTGCTGCATAAGGAGTTCTAGAGAAGCCCAGGCTCTGTAAAAGCTTGTCCCAAAACACAACACAACATATGAAAAACACGCCACAGTCTTTAACAAAATCCTCTCTTTTCTACTGCATGTCAATAAAACCCAGACCATTAGGCCCAGTCATAAACTGAAGAAGCTAGCAGTCTCTTATGTACACCATCTGTGACACTGGAACTTGTAATGATGGCTGAGGTCTAGTGCAGCTTGCAGCCTTGTTTTGCCTTAAGATAACTGAAGTTGGTTCGAAAAAGGAAAAATGGAGGATAGAAGATGAAAGGCACACGATGGTACCTAGAGGAAGAGAGAGCTAAAGGATGGAACACCTGTCAGAAAGCATGGAGGTTTTAATGAGAAGGCGAACAGAAGAAAACCAATTCTCTATGAAGATGGGAAAGATTAGTGTAGAGTAGATGTCAAGAAACAGTTGACTGTTCCACTGAAAATAGTGGGCACACTTTATCAATGGCCAAGAAATCTTCCAGAGCACCCAGGGGTTGGCACACCATCTTTATTTTATTTTTTGAGGCAGAGTTGACCTTGCTCTGCAGCCTAACAAGACCTGAAATTTAAAATCCCGTTTCAATCTCTGAGATGCTGGATCATAGGCATGTATCACCATGTTGAGCTGTACTTTTCTTCTTGTGGTTCTAGGATCCAAAGTAGATTCTGAAGATGCTTAGGTGAGTATTCTGCCCTCAGATTACATGCCTAGAATCCTTCCTAAGAAACCTGAATCCCGGGCTGGAGAGATAGCTCAGTGGTTAAGAGCACTGGCTGCTCTTCCAGAGGTCCTGAGTTCAATTCCCAGCAACCACATGGTGGCTCCAAACCATCTGTAATGAGATCTGGCGCCCTCCTCTGGCGTGTGTGTATACATGGAGGCAGAAAGTTGTATATATAATAAATAAATATATCTTAAAAAAAAAAAAGAAAAAAAGAAAAAAAGAAACCTGAATCCTATTGGCTATTTCCAAGTCCTGTTTTTATTTACACTTGTGTGCTAAAAATAAAACTCAGGGCATGGTGAATACTGGCAAACTCTCTATCACTTAGCTATACCCTGACACTCCTGGTGTAGATTAAAATATTCTTTTAAACACTGGACGTGCATGTGTTTGTGGGTACACACCTTCACATTCATACATGCCGTGGTACATAAGTGTAGGTCAGAGGCCAATTTGTGGGAGTCAGTTCTCTTCTTCCATCATGTGAATTCCAGGGATTGAACTCAGATCATTAGGTTTGGTGCCAAGCCTACTCAATAAACCATCTTGCTGGCTCAAGACTATCTTTTTGTAAAAAAAATATTTACTTATATTTTTATGCAAACGTGTGTATGTGTGTAAATATGCCATGTGTGTTAAGATGCCCTCAGAGGCCAAAAGAGGGTGCTGGATCCCTTGGAGCTGAATTCACAGGTAGTTGTGAGCCACCTGACATGGGGACTGGGCACTGAACTCAGGTCCTCCTGAAGAACAGCAAATGCCCTTAACTGCTGAGTCATCCTCTCTCTCCAGGATTCCCAACCCTTAAAAATGTATCTTATTACTTATTTGAGTGTGTGTGTGTGTGTGTGTGTGTGTGTGTGTGTGCGCGTGCGCGTGCACTCTCCAAAAGGCTAAAAGAAGACATCAGATCCCCTTTGAACTAGGGCCACAGGTGGTTGTAACCCATCCAAGATGGTGCTGGGATCTGAACAATGGTCCTCTGCAGCAGCCATAAATACTCTTCATCACTAACTGAGCCATCTCTCCAGTCTCCAAGTCTATATTTTAAAAAGTAATTCTTTAATGTCTTGTATGGTGATACATGCTTGTAATCCATTCGTGATCTGTTGAGTTATAGTAGCAGGATCATGAAAATGAACAAGAAACTCCCTATTTTCAAAGGGAAGATCCTTATTAATGTCTTTGTTCAGTGTGATTTACTGGGTACACTGATGGTAGTGAACAGATTGTATGTGCATGTAGGGCCAGGGAAGCACATAACATACAGAACTCAATGTAACTCACATTCATGGAGTCAGTAACTCACGTCTCCTGGGTGCCATAAACAATAAAGATTTTGGAGCTGGAAGTGACAAGACCAGTTAAGAAGCAGGGCTTGGCCTGGCATGGTGGGGCACACCTGAAATCCCAGAACTTAGGAAGCTGAAACAGGAAGATCGTGAGTTCAAGGCCAGCTTAGGCTACAGAGCAAGACGGTCTCAAGCACAACCCCTTCCACTAAACAAACAGAAACAGCAGCAGCAAAGCATCTCATCAAAGGACCGAGAAGCACCAGGTCCTTGTTCACTGCTGTAGTCTTAGATCCAGCAAAGGCCCTTCCTGGACCTTGACAGAAAAATTCCCAGTTGTCCTAAATTTAATTCAAAGAGTGGAGGGTGGAGGCGGGAAGTGATGAGAGACATTAATCAGACATATTGAAAGACTTTCTTTCACATTCTTGAACATCTATCAAAAAAAAAAAACCTTGACTCAGTTCTTACTCGCGGTGAACTCCAAGGTTATCAATTCTGACTATTTATGTAGAAATATCCCTGGCCACTGATTCCTTCAATCGAAATCTAACAGCCACCCTCTAGCTTCACAGCAGAATTCTGCCCCTTTTATTTATTAAATGTAGGTCCAACGTAAACTGACATTTTCTCTCTCTCATTTCTTGTTATAAAAGACACCTAGATCTTCGTTTTAGGGACATTTTTAATTGCTATCTAACTCCACTGTAGGTGGTGGTGGAGACACACCCTGCTTCCCCTTTTCCTTCTGGCAACTGAAGCCAGGACAACTCACAGGCTAGGTAAACACTCTGCTACTGAGCTGCGTCACCAGCCTAAATAGAGTCGTACTCCAGAGCTCCGAGTCCTGGGAGTACTCACAGGAGGCACAAGCACAACTTTCTTCTGTGAAAAGACTAGAATGTAGTACAGACTCCCTTCTAAGACACAGAGGTGGGGCGGTGCTATGGTGGAGGCGGGGGCAGCAGCCACTGCACGCCTTTAATTCCAGCACTTGGAAGGCAGAGGCTGGTGGAGATCTGAATTCAGGCCAGTCAAGTCCTTGGGGCAAGTTCCAGGACAGCCAGAGCTACACAGAGAAACCACGTCTCGAAAAATCAAATAAATAAGAGGCACAAGGTGGGGTGGGGGCCGGGGAGAGGGCTCATCAGAGCTGTGTAACTGTGTCACAGAAAAAGTCTCCTGAACGAACAGCTTTGACGGCAGTTCTAATGTTATTTTTAATTTTGTATTTTGTTCTCTCTTCCTCTGACAAATCACATCACAGACACCTCTGACTTTTAACTTGCCCCTCCCCCTTTTCAACAATGTTCTGAAGAAAAGAACTTTTTGAGGATAGATGCTTTGTGCTACATTGTAGAAGTCAACTTCAAGATAATTGCAGCGGAAGCAGCTTTTTCCAACTGACAAGCAGCGCTAAGGAAATTAATGAGGACAGAATCTTGGGAAGGAGTAAATAATTTCTGACAACAAAGCTGCTTGCTTCTGTCCCAATCTCCCCTTGAAGAAATGGTATACCCTTCTAAGATAAAAAAAATAAAGTGCCGGTAATTTCGGTTTTCCCCTCGGCCCCAGCTTTCCCCAAGATTAAGGAATAGCTCAATAAATGGACTGATATTCCCCCAACCAAGTCAAATGGTGGTAAAGGAGATTGTGTGTGAGCCAGCACCAGTGAGCTTCAAGTTTCTAGAGCCTGTAAGGTGCTGAGGATCATTTCCCTGTTCCTCCTTGTGCTGCCAGGGGTGGAATCTGGCCTTGCCCGTGTTAGAAAAGCACTCTACCACTGAGCTCCAGGGCTGGGCCATTTGTTTGCCTCAAATCTCCATCTGGTGAGGAAGGATGGTCCACGCCTTGGGGAAAAGAACATGGCATGCTAACTCCCATTTGGAAGACACAAACTTCTAGTTCAGAATGCCTATCACATCTCTTTTCCTTGGGCCCCCTGCCCCAGCCCTGACTTTTTGCTCTTCCCCTAAGTAAGACAGGGCTTACAACACAAACTGAAGAACAGTTTGGTATATGACTATTTCTGGCTTCGTTAGTAATTTTGGTATTATGCTTTCACTTGGTTACAACCAAAGTTATTATAATGTGCAAGTTGCCACTATTTTAGAAAATTAATTGCAGTTTTCTGTTACAATATTGTGCCTTGTTCCAATTAGAAAATGAAGGCTGAGAGGGAACACAGGCAGTTTAGTGTTCTGGGAATTCAGCAAAAGCAGCTCAGCAATCTCTAAAGTCTAACTCACAGCACAGCAGAAATGAACGGAAAGTGAGAGGAACCAAATAGCAAAGCAGCAGGAGTCAGAGAGCGGAGCTCCAGCTAGGGGCTCTCTCTGGCCCATTCGCACTGATCTACAATTATTAGAATTACAAGGAGCCTCAGAAAGCAGAGGGGGAACGCTAAAAGGATCCTACCTTCTAGAAATAAGGACAAAACTGAAAATGACTCAACATGAGGAAGCAAAGACTTGAAGAGGTATAGATAGTTAAGAGAGAGGCCAGAGAAGAGCAACACCTGAAAAAAGACAGGAGGTGAAGCCCAGGCCCTCAAAAGGCTGAACGTGGGACACAATGTAAACCGCTCTGCTCCATCAGGCCCTCCCACCATGATGAACAGAGTGCAGCTCTGAGGCCAGGCTAGACTGGGTGGCAATGTAGTTAAGAGTACTCTGGTCTTTCAGCTCTATCCTACTAAGTTATACCAGAAGCATATATAAACAGCTGAAGATATAATGGAAATAAAATTGTCTTGTAAAGTCTCAAGCAAAAGGGCAGGGAGATGCCAGGTAGTGGTGACCTATGCTTTTAGTCCCAGTACTCAGGAGGCAGAGGCAGGTGGATCTCTACGTGTTCGAGGCCAGCCTGGTCTACAGGGCAAGTTCCAGGACAGCCAGGGCTGTATAGAGAAACCCTGTCTCAAAAAAACAAAACAAAACAAAAGCATAAAACAAAAACCAACCGAACAAACAAAAAACAAACACAAAACAAAACAATAACAAAAACAAACCCAGATACTGCACCACTACTACATCTTTTAAATACTTTTTCTCATAATAAGCCTTATAATAGACTGGGCTGGCCTCAGACTCAATCTTAATCCAGCCTCTGAGTGGCTGGGATCATCAGAACCAGTCCTCCTCTGACTGTAAGTCTAAAGTGAATCTGTGTTTAAGAGGGACCCTGTTACCCAGGAAGCACAGTTCTAATGTCCAAGGACCTCTGTTGAGAATCACTGATCCAGAGGTCTGAAGAATCTTAGGATAAGCACACCAAGGCTACTAGCAATTAGCAATCCATTTACGGAAGAGATTTCATATGGGATCCTGTAAGAGATCATCTCCTGGGAGAGACATCACTTAGTGAAAAATAAATCAATGCCCTAGAGAACTTTCTCCTGGGAATGCCTGATGTTACAACACATTCGACTCTTTGAGTATTATCATGGGGAATTTAAGAAGTGAGTCCAAAGATGGGGGTGCAGGGCAGAGAAACTCTAGGCTGCTTCTCCACACAAGTGTGTTTCAAGGGCAAAGCTACCTCATAGGTAGAGAAGCTCCTATGCTAATCTATGCACAGAGGGAGAGACAGAGATTTCAGTACCAGTCAACAAAATTCCAACCCGTTGAAAGGTGACATAGCTCAACTAAAAGAATGCTAGGCTCCCAGCATGTGTGAAGCCCTAAGTTAAATGCTTAGCAACACACAGGCGTACACAACATGTGTGCCCTTCTTTCCACTGAAGAGTGAGTTAAGGGACATTTGCTGAATGCTTTGCGTTCTTTGATGTAGGAGCAACCAAGAACTCAAAACCCAGGAAACTACAGTCAGTGGGATGTGAGAGTGAGCAAAATCTAGTTGAGATAACTAATCCTCTGGGCAAGAGGATTGCTTCCCAAGGAGATTTTTCCAGTCACGTCTGTTTTCTCACCTAATGACAGAAACAACTTACTGAGAACCAAAAAGTCTCATTGGGGGTGGGTGGCATGCTCAGAAACAGCAGCTTGCATGAGGCACACAGCTGGCTAGCTGCTATGAGTCCCTTAGCAAGACAGCAGTGGACCAACTGGATCATAGTATCTTCTCAGCAGAATCCTTCAACCAAATTCCCTCAGCTTTTGCCTCACATGATAAATGACACCTTAGCTTTTGCTTGTAGTTAGCTGACCTTATCCAGGTGTTTCTGACTCCTCATGAAAAGGACGGAGGGCCGATAATCTCTGCCTAGGACCTGGATAAGAGGTATGGCTTCTGAAAGTAGCTGGAGTAGCTGGCGAGGTCTATTAGCATTACCAAAGTAAAAACCATAAAGAATTCTCAAAAAAAAAAGTTTTTAGTCAGTTAAAAGAGCTGTTGGGCCCAGGATGTAGGTGGTGAAAAACAGACACCAGGTGCTTTTGTTGTCTATGTAAGACCGGCCAAAGAACACCACACTAAAACTTCACTTCTGCCTCAGATATCTAGTTCAAACCATCTTGGTGAATTACCACGGTCTTCTCTTCTTTACCCATTCAGAGCTCAAGCACCACAACTCTCCTGCAATGACAGCCAAAGCAGAGTGCCTTGCGGTTGTACCTTTCAGAGCTTTTCAAGGATGTCACTGCTTCTGACAGCTACCACCTGAAAATGGTAAGGGGTGAGGATGTTTCCTTGAGAGTCTCTTTCATCCACTTAGTTTCTACAGTGCATCCGGTTCTCTATTAGGTACTAGGATTTTATAAAGAGAAAACAGACATGGTTTCTGCTCTCTGGAGATGCTAAAGTCCAGCACAGAAACAACTGTAGGCTGGTGCGATGAGAATCCACAGGGATGTGGGAGGGGTCAAATCTATAAAGAAATCTGCCAAAGAGAAGACGGACTCGAGGGCAGCTGGAGATGTGGAAGAGGAAAAGAGCCCAGGATTTAAGGTGTCCTGGCACAAAAGAGCCTTACCAGATTCCGAGAGATTGAAAAGCAGTTCAGTACAGTCAGCCGAAAGATACTATATATAAATTAAGAAAACAGAGGGAGACGAGGCCAGCAAAGGAAAGACCCTACCCTTCCATCACTTGGCATGTATGGTCTTATCTCTAACCTTTTTTTTTTTTTTTTTTTTTGTGACAACAAATGCTTCCTAGCCCAAGCATCAACCAGCCTCAATAAGTACAGCACTAAATGAAGGGCCCTGGGGACTATATTCTTAAAGAACTCACACTGAACCCAGCTGGGTTAGATTGACCATACATGACACACAAGGGAACACAAACAAAACACCACCACCATCAACAACAGAAGCCCACCAAATGCACCAAACTGTAAATGGCACAAACTAGACAAAGTACTGAGGAATTAATTCATTGGTTCTTAGATCATAACAGACCTTAAATATTATTTAATTAGAGAAGTGTTCAAATGCTTTATTCCCTTGACAAAACCCTAGGTAAATAAGCCCCTACAGGACGTGGGAAGTTCAGTCAGCCACACTAGTCAGGCTGAGTCCAGAAAGCAACTAACTACATTACACCCAAAAGGTTTTCGTGGCCAAACAAGAGAGGAATGGCTTAGACAGGAGTAGGTCCTAAATGGGATTTCTGCTCTTTTGGTAAAATGGGTGTGTGACAATTCAGAGCAAAGAAGCTGCCTAAACCAGGCAGTGGTGGTGCACGCCTTTAATCCCAGCACTCGGGAGGCAGAGGCAGGCGGATCTCTGTGAGTTCGAAGCCAGCCTGGTCTACAGAGTCAATTCCAGGACAGCTAAGGCTATTTAGAGAAACATTGTCTTGAAAAACAAAAACAGCCGGGCGGTGGTGGCGCACGCCTTTAATCCCAGCACTCGGGAGGCAGAGGCAGGCGGATCTTTGTGAGTTCCAGACCAGCCTGGTCTACAAGAGCTAGTTCCAGGACAGGCTCCAAAACCACAGAGAAACCCTGTCTCAAAAAACCAAAAAACAAATAAACAAAAAAGGAGCTGCCTAAAGCCTATGGGTACTCAGTTCATAACCTCGGGGGTGACAAATTTCCTGACTGGAGTTAGTTGATGCTGGGGAGTCTCTTGCACACTAAGCAAGTATACCACCAAGACATAACTTCCCATTGTCTGTTTTTATTTTAAGGCAGGGTCTCATTAAGTAGCTCAGGTGGCCTTGAATTTATACTCTAAGCCTCCCGAATAGTTGAGATTATAGAACAGTGTCAATAAGCATGGCCAAAAGTTCCTAACTTTCAGTAGTTCTGATTCGTCTTTTAAAGTTATTTGGCAGCCGGGCAGTGGTGGCGCACGCCTTTAATCCCAGTACTCGGGAGGCAGAGGCAGGCGGATCTCTGAAAGTTCGAGGCCAGCCTGGTCTACAAGAGCTAGTTCCGGGACGGGCACCAAAACTACAGAGAAACCCTGTCTCGAAAAAAACAAAAAAACAAAAAAAAATAAAGTTATTTGGCTCAAAGGTCATCGGGACTACAGCATTTCTTTAGGATCATGATTGTGCTGGTCCTGATTGGAAGATTGTATCATAGTTCCTCATTACCCTGCCAAATTCAGGAAAGATATAAGCAACGGCACTCACCCTCATGGAAGTCTCACCACCATGGGCTTGTTGCAGCCTGAAGACCTGGGCAACCATGTGCTCTGTGGAGGGGTGCAGCAGGATCCTTCGTGAAGCCAAGCCCACCATTACGTATCGGCCCATTGGAGACAGGCTTACAGAAATGGCATTGGGACCTGGGGGCCAACAGAAGAGAGTCACATTTCCCAGAATGCTTGCCATTCCATGGAAACAACTTTCCTATTGTTGAGCTGTGCTCAGGTGATCTTCTAGGTTGCAGCAGTTAAAGAGGCAAGCGCACCTGCACCAAGCAAAGAATGGTGCACGCGTCAGCACTGTGGCTCTAGGACGGTGCACAGTCAGCACTGTGGCTCTAGGATGGTGCACAGTCAGCACTGTGGCTCTAGGACGGTGCACAGTCAGCACTGTGGCTCTAGGACGGTGCACAGTCAGCACTGTGGCTCTAGGACGGTGCACAGTCAGTACTGTGGCTCTAGGACGGTGCACGCGTCAGCACTGTGGCTCTAGGACGGTGCACAGTCAGTACTGTGGCTCTAGGACGGTGCACAGTCAGCACTGTGGCTCTAGGACGGTGCACAGTCAGTACTGTGGCTCTAGGACGGTGCACAGTCAGCACTGTGGCTCTAGGACGGTGCACAGTCAGTACTGTGGCTCTAGGACGGTGCACAGTCAGCACTGTGGCTCTAGGACGGTGCACAGTCAGCACTGTGGCTCTAGGATGGTGCACAGTCAGCACTGTGGCTCTAGGATGGTGCACAGTCAGCACTGTGGCTCTGTGACTTTAGAAGACTGTTACCATACTCTAAGCACTGTCTAAAATACTTTCTCACTTAGGCATTATAAATGTTTTCTGTCATTAAATAATCTTTTGTAAGAACAGTTTTAAAGCTAATGTATTTAGTGTTATCACTGCACGGTCATTTATTTAAGCTACTGTTAAAAAAAAAAACTCTTGAAGTAAGATTTGATGTTTTCCTATATAATACGGTGCTAACATCCTTGTATGTAAATCTTTGTAGTTTTCTGATTATTTCTTTAGAAATGCAGGTTACTTCTTTAGGAGTTAATTTTTTGGATTAAGAACATGCATATTTGGAAGGTTTTTAAAACACAAAGCCAAACTGCCTTGCAGTATATGTGTTTGCCCAGCCTTCCATGCCACAACTAAAAAGCTCCCTCCTACCTGCTCCTCTGTAACAGAAGTACACTGGTGACCTACTGTGCCAGGGAGAACTCTCACTGTGAGGCTCTTCTGGATCCGTCTCTGGCCTGTGCCTCAGTGAAGGCAGAGGCAGTACATGCCCAGTTACTCTCACCCATGCACACCGTGCCTCACCTAGGAATGCCTATGCCAAGGCATCAGCGTCAACTCTGCCATTAGGTTGGGCTTCCTATCCCTTACCAAATCGCTTGGTGTAGAGCATTTCCCCCAGGTTATGGGGGGCCAGGGAATACACTGCCAGGATGCCTTCATCAGGAAAGCCCCTTTGGCTGCTTGGGATGAAAGCTGCCAGGAGCTGGCCATCTGCAGAAATGTCACAGCTGGCATCATTGTAGATCTTGCAGTTCTGTACCAGGACATTCACGGAGGCTGCAGTGGACAAAGAAAAGGGGAGAAGCTTAAATACCATGCTAGTAGAAATTCTGAGACCAAGATGTTGTTGGGCCTCTCTAAGGGGGGTGAATCCTCTTTAGAAATGGGGCAAGCTGCCTTACTGAATTTAAGATGCTGGGAAGCAGGAAGCAGAGAGATTTGTGCACCCACCACTCAGTAGGAACTATAGGCCAGTCCATTACCACCACAGCCACCAGCGAGTCTTGACTCACACTTGGTTAGTAAGGGAAACGGAAATAACAAGTGCCCTAGAGAGCAACTCCACTGCTGGGCTGTTTTTTGTTTTTGTTTTTTGAGACAGGGTTTCTCTGTGTAGTTCTGGCTGTCCTGGAACTTGCTCTGTAGATCAGGCTGACCTCAAACTCACAGAGATCCTCCTAACTCTGGCTCGCAGGTGCTGGGATTAAAAGTGTCTCTTATTTAAAAGAAACGTCCACCGCCAGAGACACTAAAGTTAAAAAATAAGCTAAGAGCAAAGCCAGGCCAAGCTCGGCTGCCCTCATCAGATCTAGGTAATGTATTCTAGTAAGCCAAACTATAGGAGTGAGAATGGCAAGAGCAACCAGCTAAAGAAACAAAACAAAAAGATGGTTTTAAAGGCTTATGGGACTGGAGATTGAGAATGATGTGTAAAATTGTTTTTGTTCCCCTTTCCCTATGTGTTGCTAACCAAGCTACAGAGATAACAGAGTAGATAAAAACGACAGCAGAACACAATGACTGCTGTTGTGCCAATCCCTGGGGGCTGACACCTACAGCACCACTACACATAAACTGAGGCTGGTTCAGTTTGCTAACTAATAAGATAATGACGTCCAAACACTACTGTTATCACCATTAGGCCTCTGTGCTGCTCAGCTCCCAACATACCATCTGTCCCAGCCTCCTTAGCATGGAACCGTCTGCTCCTGCACAGGGTCCTAAGCCCTTCCCCAAAATATGGCAGTCTCTTTCTCTGGAACTACATGAGTCCAGGGAGGACAAGACACAAAGGAATTACATGAAACTTCAGTAATGAGTTCGTTTTCTTTTTCATTCATCCATTCTTCCCTTCCTTCTCCCTCCCCTCCCCTTCTTTCATTCTTTCTTTTCTTTTCTTTCCTCCCCCTCCCTTCCCCCTTCTTTCTCTCTCCTGCCCTCCCTTCCTTCCTTTTTTTTTTTTTTTTTTTGGTTTTTCGAGACAGGGTTTCTCTGTGGCTTTGGAGCCTGTCCTGGAACTAGCTCTTGTAGACCAGGCTGGTCTCGAACTCACAGAGATCCGCCTGCCTCTGCCTCCCAAGTGCTGGGATTAAAGGCATGCGCCACCACCACCCGGCCCCTTCCTTCCTTTAAGACAGGCTCTGTGTAACCTTGGCTGTCCTGAAACTTACTCTTTAGACCAGGTTGGCTTCGAAATTACAGAGATTCACCTACCTCTGCCTCCCAAATGCTAGGATTAAAGGTGTGTGCCACCACTACCTGACTATTACTTTGTTTTTCTAATCTTGATGTAGACCTAATCCTCAGTAAAAGGATTAACTACAAAATGAACAATTTGGACTTTTACCACCAAAGGCAGGGAGAATAGGTAATAAGAAATATTAAGGAGTGAGGCTGGAGAAATGGCTCAGCAGTTAGAGGTCTTGCATAAGACTCCAACAGGACCTAAGTTTGATTCCCAGAAATCATATGGAGTCGCTCACAACAGCCTGTGGTCACTTGCATGCTTATAAGCATACACATACAAACACAAATACATATGAATAAAAATAAAAATAAATCTTAGCCGGGCGGTGGTGGCGCACGCCTTTAATCCCAGCACTCGGGAGGCAGAGGCAGGTGGATCTCTGTAAGTTCGAGGCCAGCCTGGTCTACAAAGGGAGTTCCAGGAAAGGCTCCAAAGCTACAGAGAAACCCTGTCTCGAAAAACCAAAATAAATAAATAAATAAATAAATAAATAAAAATCTTAAAAATATTAAGTAAAACTTGAGAATAGGAAAGCAATATAGGATGTTGTAGACTGTTTTAAACCATTACCGTTGTCCCCAACACGCACAATGGCTCATCTGTCTTGTTGGTAGAGATATAGCTTGTATATATTTGATGTGGAATTCCCCTCGGTATGTTGTAAATACCATTGGTAAATTGGCTTGGCCTGATAGGGTAGAGCAGAGCTAGGTGGGGAAAACTAAACTGAATGCTGGGAGAAAGGAGATGGAGTCAGAGAGAAGCCAGGGAGTCTCCAGAGACAAACATGCTGGAACCTTGACAGTAGGCCATGAACCTTGTGGTAAAATATAAAATAGTGGAAATGGGTTAAATTAAGGTGTAAAGGCTAGCCAATAAGAAGTTAGAGCTAATAGGCCAAGCAGTGATTTAAATAATATAGTTTCTGTGTGATTATTTCGAGTCTCAGCAGACAGGAACAAACTAGCAGCCATCCTACAACATATATTAACATGTATTTGGGTAAAAACAGAAGTCTATAATGAGCTGAACCTGCTGGCCCTGGCCCGTAATACCAGCTATTCAGAAGGCTGAGGCAGATGGATAGAAGTTTAAGGCCAGTCTGGACAACTTAGTGAGACCTAAGTATAGAAAGTAATGAAGAGGGCTGGGGATATTGGAGTAGCAGAACATTGGCTGTATGCATGATACCCAGTTACAATCCCATTACCACCAAGAGGTAGGGGAAGGACCATAATGACCTTAAACTACTAACATCTTTTTAAAAGTATATAACTGATTACAAGGATGAGAGGTGGGGAAGAAAATAAGGTTTTTCTTCTGGAAAGCTTTGGCGCAAAGCCTGTGAAAACTGAGCAGATGGACAAAAAGCATTCTGTTAGTCTCAATTTGAAGCCACTATGCTTGTGTTTGCATTATCTTATAATTCCAAGTCAATGGCCACCTCTCAAATTTTGCTCCCTCTTCCAACTCCACCCAATTTCATCACAGGTCCCAATGACTGCAGTAAGCTCAGAAAACCAGCTAGTGATCCGTTTATCTGGGCTTATGTTTCTACCCTAATAAAGGCATGTGTGAGGCACAGAGGAATGTGGTAACTACATTATAAACAGAACCTGGAAGTAGCTTTACAATTTCATTTTTATTTCAAAGCTCCAATTAGCAGTTTACATTTGTTGTTTGTTGCTTAATAATTTCTGGTATAGAAACAGAAATAGTCAGCTATAATAAATAGTGGTCACTACTTTAATTCTTGCATGAAGCTTCCCCTCACAAAGCAGAAATTTCAATGAGTTAACATGTACACGAACAGTTCTTGGACCTCTGCTACTTTTCTTGGGTGGAGAAAAGTAAGGTTCTAAAGGCAAAGAACAACTTATCCCTTTCTGGATTCAGCAATAAGGTAAGTGCATAGGTAGGAAGAAAGATGTGAGCAAAATACAGCCCGAGCCACTGGACACTGTGTTGATGCTCCACACCTCACTTTGCCATGCGGCAAACTCCAGCAGTGACAGCTAAAGAATGATAGACGAGTCTGAAAGCCTAGACACGATAGGTCTTGGATCACGGTTGACAACTCAGTAACTGGCTGTCCCTTAGTGGTGAAACAGACAGGTAAGGATGCTAGGACCGTTAGCTTAAGAACAGGGGACAAGTTGGGCAGTGGTGGTGCAGGCCTTTAACCCCAGCACTCAGGAGGCAGAGGCAGGCGGATTTCTGTGAGTTTGAGACCAGCCTGGTCTATAAGAGCTAGTTCCAGGACAGGCTTCAAAGCTACAGAGAAACCCTGTCTCAAAAAAACATTAAAAAAAAAAAATGGGCTGGCGAGACGGCTCAGAAGTTAAGATCACTGACTGCTCTTTCAAAGGTCCTGAGTTCAATTCCCAGCAATCACATGGTGGCTCACAACCATCTGTAATGAGATCTGATGCCCTCTTCTGGCTTGCATGTGTACACGCAGGCAGAACACCATACACATTATAAATAATAAAGAAAATATTAAAAGAAAAGGAAAGAAAAAAAGAACTCGGGACATAACTGAAAGGGAGATTGTTTATGTGTTAGGCTCTGAATTCAATCCTAGTACAGAAACAAAATAAACAAAACCAACCCTGCTTAAGAGGTTCAGGGAGCCCAGCACTGCAGTGTACATGGATAATCAGGGCACTGAGGGGTGAGGACGTGCATGGGCAGAGGGACTGCAGCAAGGCTGAGACTCTAGGTCAGCCAGGGTTACAATTAGGCTCTCAAACCCAACCAATCAAATGAACAATCAAAAAATAAACACAGAACCCACCAAAAAACAAAAAACAACAAAAAGTTCAGGGGTACCTTCAAGGGGAAAAAATGGTGAAGGAAACAGCAGAAAGCCATGCTTTAGACTCTGCAATTCAATACTGCCCGAATTAGAAATTATTTTCAAGTGAAAATACCTTAGCAGGGAACAGGAAGGGCTAGAAATAATGATGCCTGGAGAAGTAGACGGCTCTGCCTTCCTATCAGATCCATAAATTATAAACAAACACCCACAAAGATCCACGGGTAGCCTACTACTGTCCAGATGAGGTCATGGGAGTGATTGGCAGCTGCATTACTTTACAAATGCATCACACACAGACTTGGAAAACTCAAGAGGGTTTAAATCAGAAGCAAAATTTCCTCTTGGCTACATCTCCGAGTCCCTCCATTTACAGTAGAAGACCAGAGCTCCAGGTGACATGACAGTCACTACACCCTGTAGATTTTGCCCTGGACGACTCATCCACTAGATCTTATGACCTCTGCTTCCAGGACACCTTACTGACCAAAGCCATTCACCAAGGAAGAGAGTACTCTCAAAGCTCAGAGTGAGCCAGGTATAGCAGACCACACCTTTAATCCAAGGACTTGAGAGGCAGAGGCAGGTGGATCTCTGTCGGTTCAAAGCCAGCCTGGTCTACAGAGTGAGTTCCAGGATAGTCAGGACCAGGATATAGAGATTTTGTCTCAAAATACAAACAAACAAAATAATCCCCAGAGTGAAATTTAATTGGCTTTTCTCTTCTCCTCCCTTCTCCCTTTTTTGTTCAAGAAAGTAGCATAAAAAGTCTATATAAGCCGGGCGGTGGTGGCGCACGCCTTTAATCCCAGCACTCGGGAGGCAGAGGCAGGCGGATCTCTGTGAGTTCGAGGCCAGCCTGGTCTACAAGAGCTAGTTCCAGGACAGGCACCAAAGCTACAGAGAAACCCTGTCTCGAAAAACCAAAAAAAAAAAAAAAAAAAAAAAAAAAAAGTCTATATAAGGGGCCAGAGAGATGGCTCAGTGGTTAAGAACACTTGCTGCTCCTCAAGAGGGCATGGATTCAGTTCTCAGCATAGATCATTCAGCTCACAACTTCCTGGAACTCTAGCTCTGGGGAATCCAGCGCCCCCTTCTGGCCTCTGAAGGTACCTGAACACATAGAACACATACATACACACTCACACACATAAATAAAAATCTACATGAGGTGAAGCTTTATTCACTAAGTTCTAGCATCTAGCAAGTAAGAATTCATTAGATCCCTTAATCTGAAGTGAGAGAAACAAGTAGCAAGACTCATTAACCTAATTCTAGAAAAGGGTTAAATGTGATGCAGAAAAATCATATGAGTAGCAACTTGGTGCCGGCTGAACCTATAAATAAAACTAAGGGTCAGAGGCTTCCTGGCAGGTGCACAGCTAACAAAACCAAAAGCTACCCTCTAGTAGGAGGGAGATAATTTGGAAAAATGAATCCTACAGCAACACAGAGTCCCAATTTACTGACTAAATCTATCAAGAGTAAAGATCAAGACTATAATTATACATGTTTGGTATAGTTAAAACAGTTAAAAGTGAAAACTAGAAACCTGCTGGGTGTTACAGCTCACTCCTTTAATTCCAGCACTTGGGAGGAAGAGGTAGGCCGATCTCTGTGAGTTCGAGGCCAACATGGTCTATACAGGGAGTTTCAGGACAGCTAGGATATATATCAACACCCCCCCACACACACACACACAAATAAAGTTGGCTTTAATGTCCATATTGAAAGCATAGAAGTTGGTCATCTGGAATTAAATTTCCTGGTGATTCAAAGATTTAAATGTATAAAACTAAAATATGAAAGCAGGAAATGATCTTGACGACACAAAGTCTAAGAACCACAAAAGGAAAGGGTCTAATTCTGACTTAAAATACGTTCTATGACAAAAGTGATGCTCAACAAAGTCAAAAGAAAAAATGACAAGAAACTCCTATTATAAGTTAATTTTCCAATTCATAAAGAATGTCTGTAGAATTACTAAGGGAAAAACAGAACCATGCAGAGAAAGAGATAAATCACATGGGCAGCCATTGAGAATGCACAGAAACACAAATGTTCTTAGTAGTCTTTAGCCTACTGGATCCACACGCACATGCAACTGTTTACAAGATCAAGCACTCTGAGAGATTATGGGGCTTGAGGAGGAGGGGCAAGCATGGCAGCTCACACCTGTAATCCCAAGTATTCAAAGAGGCCAAGGCAAGAAAGAGGACTGTTCTGAATTCAAAGTCAGTCTTGGTTGGAGTAAGAAATTGCTCGGGGGCGGGGGGGGGGGACACAAACAAAACCTTTAGATAAGATTATTACTTGGCACAGTTTATATAGAGGGTGGGTGATAAGGCAATATCTACCAAAGTTAAACATGCACCTTACTTTTCTTCCCTGCAGTTGCATTTCAAAATAGCTATATTGACATGCATATGCAAAAGACAATTTGTAGCAGTTTGTATAGAAAGAATGGAAACTCAAAGTCCTTCAACAAACAGGACACTGGTTACAATGAATTACTAGGTAGTTACCCTTTTTCAAAAGAGAAGAGGGTGCAGGGCAGGGAAGGAGGAGGAGTGGCAGCTGCGGGGGCTGCTGGCACCAGCGATAGCAGCTGCAGCTGCCACTGGGAGTGATAGCTCATGCCTATAATCTCAGCACTGCAGGAAGCAGAGGCATGAGGCCTGCTGCAAGCTCCAGGCTAACCTGGGATACAGACCAAGACCCGATCTCTAAACAAGACAAGGGGAACTAGAGACAGCTCAGTGGGCAAGAGCCCTTGCCCTGAAAGCATGACAACCTAACTTCCTTTTTTAAAAATTCTTATTTATTTATTTTTAAAGAAAAAAACCCCAACAATTTTTTTTCATTTTACATACCAATCCCATTCCCACTCCCTCCCCTCATCCCCTTCTCTCCACCTAAACCCCCATCCCACCCATGATTCATTCCACAGAGAGGGTAAGGCACATTGTTTTGGGGAAGGTCCAAGGCCTAAGCTGAGCAAGGTATCCATCCAAAGAGAATAGGTTCCAGAAAAGCTAATACAGGCAGTAGGGATAAACTGCCAGTGGCCCAGCAGTCTGCCCCAGCCATACAACTCAACTGTCACCCACATCCAGAGGGACTAGTTTGGACCTATGCTGTTTCCTTCCCTGTCCAGCTGGAGTTGGTGAGCTCCCATTAGCTCAGGTAACACACTTACACATTAGAGAACTACTCAGCATTAAAAAACATTGACATCTTGAAATTTGCATACAAATGGATAGAATTAGAAAAAACCATCCGAAGTGAGGTAACCCAGACCCATAAAGATGAACATAAACCTTCATCCAGCAACTGATGGAAGTGGAGGCCGAGACCTGCATTGGAGCACTGAATTGAGTTCCCAAAGTCCAGGTGAAGAGTGGGAGGGGTGAGAATATAAGCAAAGAGGTCAAGACCATGATGGGTTCACTCACTGATAACCTAACTTTAAATCACTAGCACCCAAACAATATGCTGGTCATGGAAAGGCATGCTATAACCACAGCATAGAGAAGTGGAGACAGGCAGACCCTGAGAGCCTTCTGACTACGCAGAAATGGTGCCCTGGCCCAGTGCAGTAAGAGGGAAAGCAACAGAGGAAGACTACTGATATTTTGCTCAGGCCTCTGCATGTATGTACATGCAGACATACACATGTGCACACATGTGCACACACATGCTCCTGCGACACACACACACAAAGGAGTAAACTCTTTACTGTAATATGGAAGATCACTGAGATATACCGTACAGAAGAAGTGCAGAAACGTT
Organism: Chionomys nivalis; assembly: GCF_950005125.1. Taxonomy (NCBI): domain Eukaryota; kingdom Metazoa; phylum Chordata; class Mammalia; order Rodentia; family Cricetidae; genus Chionomys; species Chionomys nivalis. The sequence goes on from NC_080094.1 coordinate 82,738,208, forward strand.
CTATAGCATGTTGTCATTTAGATCACATAAAGGTAGAAAACACAATTCTGAATTTGTTTACACATACACACAGTATCTTTCAAGAGATATGTAAGAACTGAAACTAGGCTGGGAGGTGGTGGCGCACGCCTTTAATCCCAGCACTCAGGGTGGAGAGGCAGGCGGATCTCTGTGAGTTCAAGGCCAGCCTGGTCTACTGAGCTAGTTCCAGGACTTGCTCCAAAGCTATATGGAGAAAATCTGTCTCCAAAAACAACACCAAACCAAAGAAACAAACAAAACTGAAACTGACTGTGGTCACCTATTGAAACTTTTTTTTGAGACATGGTTTCTCTGGGTTAACAACTCCTGCTGTCTTGGAATTTACTTTATAAAGACCAGGCTGGCCTTAAACTCATAGAGATTTGCCTGCCTCTGTCTCCCAGTGCTGAGGGTAAAGGCATTCGCCACCTCTGGCTGGAAACTTATTACTGTATATCCTTTAAATAAGTATTGAATGGCAACTATGTTATCTAATTTAAATAATAATTAAGTTAAAAAATCAAAATAACTGTAAATAAACTATGGCCAAGATGACATGGGTTAGAAATCTAGACGAAAAAGCAAATGAGTTCTTAATAAGAAAGGGCGGGGCTGGAGAGATGGCTCAGTGGTTAAGAGCATTGACTGCTCTTCCAGAGGTCCTGAGTTCAAGTCCCAGCAACTACATGGTGGCTCACAACCATCTGTAATGAGATCTGGTATAAATAAATATTTTTTTTTTTAAAAAGTTTAAAAAGGGGGGGGGGGCAGACTGCTTTGGCTTCTTAGTAGAGCTGAAAGATTAGTGCGTCAGCCAGCCAGCCAGCCAGCCAGGTGATGCAGTGGGGAAAGATTAGTGCACCAGCCAGCCAGCCAGCCAGGTGACGGAGTGGGGAAAGCACTTTACTCACACACATGATGACTTGTGTCCAACCCCCAGAACTCATGGTGGAAGAGAACTGATTCCTGAAAGTTGTCCTCTGACCTCTAAGCGTGTGTCGTGGCACATACATACCTGCATGTGTGTGCACGCACCCAACCACCCACCCACAGAATAATAAACCAAACAAAAATTAAACAAACAAAAGAGATTATTAGACATGTGGCTTATTGGTAATTAGAATAAAATGGATGGTTGCTACTTAGGGTTTGCTAAGAACAAAGCATGAAAAACTCACCTCATTTCCCTTGTCTGACAGGAATATTAAAACTGGCATATCATAAGATGATACAGATAAAAATATCTTAATTATTTAAAGGTACCTACTTTACACGAGACAGAAAACAGAAGAGCTTCCAACAGTCATAGTACACATGCCTGCAGCTCTAACACTTGAGGCTGAGGCAGGAGGACAGCCAGTTCAAAGTTAGTTTGCACTATACAGGGGTACTATCTTTATCATTTATTTAGAAGATTATTTTACTTTTTATTTATGTATATGTGTGTATATATTTTTGAGGGGGAGGAGTTCTTGAGACAAATTCTCTGTGTAGCCCTAACTGTCTTGGACTTGCTCTGTAGATCAGGCTGGATTTGAACTCAAGAGATCTGCCTGCCTCTGCCTGCCAGGTTCTGGAATGAAAGCTGTGTGCCACCAGGCCTAGTATGTGTACGTTTTGAATGGATATATATCATGTATGTGTGTACGTTTTGAATGGATATATATCATGTATGTGTGTACGTTTTGAATGGATATATATCATGTATGTGTGTACGTTTTGAATGGATATATATCATGTATGTGTGTACGTTTTGAATGGATATATATCATGTATGTGTGGGTGCCCTCGAGGCCAAAAGAGGGCATCAGATCCCCTGAAATTACAGGCACTTCTGAGTTTCCCCTGGTGCTTGAAATTGAACTTTATTCCTCTGGAGAATTAGCAAGTTATCTCTCCAGACCCTGAAAAACTACCTTTAACAGGGAAAGACTTTAGATGTGAAGCCCAAGTACTAATAATTCATGTTCCCAAACTGATGCAGGCAAAAATCCAAAAACATGCCACAAAGCTTATTACAATTTCTGACTGATTCACCATTTTTGCTTGTAATGTGAAGGAAGACTGAAAAAGGATGTTTATCAAATTAGCAGATGATCCCGTAGACTCGAAGAGGACAGATCAAAGCTCATGAAGATGCTCCAAGGCAAGACCCAGAATTGCAATGACAGGAAGATAATACAAACTGGCCTTAATTCTCAAAAGATCCAAACCACATACGAGCACAAAATTGCTGAATTTTGGGTTACTTTCAATTATCAAGGAATTTTAAGTTATTGTACATGCAACAGTAACTTTAAAAAGCTGCAGAATATGTATCAAAAAAAATCACTGCATTAGCTCACATCATGAAATTTCTGATCTGCTTCGCTTCACCCCATTGCCGAAGTTAAAGGGAGACGAAGAACATACAAAACCACTCTAGAAAAATGGAATCTACAGAAGTTTGGTCTGAAAGACAAGACGTAGTGGTAAAGGGCAGGGCACTTCCAGACTGCTGGAAGACTTCCATTTAAAAGGCAGCAGATTATACAGAGATGCAACAGCAGAAACAGAACCAATGAGATGAAGTGACATCAATGGTGGTGGTTTGGTATGAGAATAGAGCCCTAACAGTGATGGCGAAGCAGTCACTAGAGCCATCAAGCAGGGGCTGACCACCATCTCTCAGAAATGCACGAGCACTATATTAGGCAGAGGAAATGTCTACAGTGCTCAACAATGGGGTCATGGGTTTCTTTAAAAGGGTCAGAAACATTTGTACATCAGGTATTAACCATACCGCTCATTTGGTTCGCAGAGACCTAGATTTGTTAACAAGTCTAAAATCACTATGACGTTTCTCAAGGGTCACAGGTGTAGCTCACAAATCCTATATTCACTTTCCTTTCTCTTAGCTCCATCTATCTATCTATCTTTTAGTCTCCGTGAACTTCTCCACAAATTCCTCAGGGGTGATTTGCTCTGGACATTCTCTGAACTATTTTCTGAATTGCTGAACTGGTAGCTGAGGAAAGAAGCTTAGAAACATGCGTAGCCGTCAACAACTCCCTAAGAGAGGGACAATCCAGGGCGACTTCAGTTTCCATCACCACCCCAGCTTCACACTGACTCACCATTGCTGACTTCTGGAAGGTCAAACTTGGTGAAGTCCCACCACTGGAGCCGGTAGGTAGTACTGGCAATGTTACTGGCCACAGCAGACTGTCCATCTCCAATCACTGCCCCTGATGACAGAGAAGACAAAAAGAGCACATTAGACTACACTGCATTCTTTCTATGTTCCCACTGCAGAATGTAATGGGACGCAGGAATCAGTAGAGGGAAAAAGCCTAAGAAAGCTGGAGAGGTATGGATGACAACAAGTCACCGAGAAGAGAAACTAGACACAGCCTTTCACAAGAAACAATTCTAGCCACGTGGTGGTGGCGCACGCCTTTAATCCCAGCACTTGGGAGGCAGAGGCAGGTGGATCTCTGTGAGTTTGAGACCAGCCTGGTCTACAGAGCTAGTTCCAGGACAGGCTCCAAAACCACAGAGAAACCCTGTCTCGAAAAACAAAAAAAAACAAAAAAAAACAAAAAAAAAAAAAAAAAAACAAAACAAAACAAAAAAAGAAACAATTCTATGTGGAAATGGAGCCCCATTCAAAGTCCCTCCCATTGTTACTGGAGTGTCGGGTCCTGAATATCTGCACTGCTTCATCATCTGAAGAGGCAGATGAGTTCTCAGGCAATGTCGGCAAAGACGTTTGAAACAAAACAGAAAAAGCAGATGAATTAATTTCAGTTCTGGATGTGTTGGTAGCACGCAGTGCTCTTAGGGAGAGCCAGTTCCTCCTTTGTAAATGACCTTTTTCCTAATAAGACATCTCAAAAGGAGGCTTCCTCCAGCGAAGAGGCAGTCAACACACGGTGACTGGAGGAGGCAGTAAAGAACAAATGAGGTAATATTTGTTAATCTCTTTTGAAACGCTGGCATATAACACAGCAGAAATTTATGAGCCTACCTTTGTAGCATAAGAATATTTTTATTAAGGCAATTTTTTAAATAATTCCCCTCCAAGAACTTCCTTGAATTCCAGATTCACCTGTAATATTTCAGTTTAATTTTCCCAGAGATATACACTTCAGTATGACATTTTTTCCTTGGTAACCAATTAAACAAAAAATTGATTTTTTTAACAGGGTGACACTTTAATTTGCAGTTGTATTTCATTTACATGAACATGTCATTTCCTCCTCCTCCTTCTGAGGTGCATTTCATACACAACCACCCATTTGATCAGACAGAATGAAATCTTCTTAGGAGAATAGAAGATCCTTGCACGCAAGACAGGCTAGCTGGTATTCTCACCTGCGGATATTGTTAGTGCTGACTAGCCTTGGGACAGCACAGTCTTATGCCAGATGCAGCAACATCACCTAGCCCGTGCCCTCTAAGAGCGTCACTGTGAAAACATCTCTATGTGTTCCTTTTACAGAGCTACACTTACTACTCTGCTGCTTCTCATACTTCTCCACTCTTTCCTCAAGTGATCCAAAGAGAAACTGCCCTCTGCACAGCCATGAAGTATAAGAAACTTACTCCTTTTCCTTTTATCCAGGGGCTGGAGGTCACTGTACCAGAAGATATTTTTCAGCATTAGTTTATTAACAGTTCCTGTCTCAGTTTTAAATTGTAAGAAAAGGTACAAATAACAGTTCATTTCCTAGATGGTAACACTTTTAGGTTATGTGGTTTCAACATGGCCAATACTGCCTTCCTGGAGAGGAAAATTGGCTTATGGGGCTAAAACTAAATAAAAAGTCTCTAGGCCAGGAAGATGGCTCAGCAAACAAAAGTGCTTACCATAAGAACCTGATGGACTCAGTTCAATCCTCAGAATTCATTAAAAAAAAAATCTGTCCAAAACCACAGAGAAACCCTGTCTCGAAAAACCAAAAAAAAAAAAAAAAAAAAAAAATCTGGATATAGTAGTGTCACCTCTAGTCCTAGCCCCTCTACAGCAGAGGGGAGGTAGAGAGAACTGGGTGGAAGCTCCTATACACAGCACAGCAGCAGAAATAAGGAGAAAACCAAAGGACAGAAGGTTAACCTCTGATCCCCAGGCATGTGCGCTCTCCTTCTCTCCAACCTCCCACACAAATAAATAATAAAAAATAAGAGCCCTCAAAACTTAGCAAAGCTGAAAAATACTGTTGTAAATAAATTGACAGTCCTTAAAATACTTAAAGTCTTGCAAAATCAAACATCCTTCTGAACAGTTGTGATCTACCCCAAAGCAGGAGAAACAGTATTTGCAGGTGTTATCAGTGAGGCCACTGACCTCAAACACCTACTGATGGCTCCATCAGGTAAACCACCTGCTGCTAAGGCCAAAGGCTTGAGTTTCATCTCCTGGACCCATACAGTGAAAGAGAGAACTGACTCCCACAAATTGTTCTCTGACCTTCACATCTGAAAAAAAAAAATCTATCTTTTCAGTTAAAAAAAAACAAACAAAAAAACTGATGTAAAAACTTTTCTGATTGTTGGGTCAAGAAAAGGCTTGGCTACCAGGTGTTGTGGTGCACACCTTTAATCCCAGCATTTGGGAGGCAGAGGCAGGAGATCTCTGAGTTTGAGACAGCCTGGTCTACAGAGTGCATTCCAGAACAGCCAGCGCTATATAGAGAAACATTATCTCAACCTCCCAAAACCCCCCACCCAAAGATTGCCTGGATGTCTGTAGTATTTCCTTCCTTCTTCCCTTTTCCTTTCTGAAAGATTTTAGTGGGTTTTATGACTCTAGAATCCCATAAAATAGAAGAAGTCTGTAGGATTTTCTTAAAAGAACTGTGCTCTTGGCCTCATTAATGATGCAAGTCATTTAAACCATTTTAGTTAGGTCTGCCATTTCCCTGGAAGGAATTACTCTTCATTTTGATATAGACTCCATTCCACTGCACTTCCAAATTGTTCCCCAAGCTTGGACATCTATTACCTAGATCACGGACATCTCCTTTAACAGCTAGTCTCAGCCTGCTTTAGTTCCTTACCATTTCTTCTAACTTACTAGAAAAGCATATATCTAACCACAAATGGAAGACAGTAAATTGGTTTTCTTCATGTATTATGAACTAAACACTAGTTTCTAAGAGAGACTGAAAAAGCAAACTATTGTGGGGGAGAGGAGTAGATCTACAACCAGCAAACCAGTTCGGGAACCCACATCCAGCTGTGTAACTGGTGACACAGTGACTTCAGAGGCGTCCTGTACAGCCCATGCTTCTGAAAACCAGCTGTGTGTTATATACACGTGCATGGTAGTAAAGCAACTAGGGAGGGACTCTCAGCCAACAGTGCCAGAGCACTACACAGAAACAGAGCTTGGCATCAGAGAGTCAATTTTTAGTGCCATGTAAACACAGATTAGGGAGTGAAAGATGCCAGCAACAGATTAGAGTATTGTCACCAGGTTTGCTTTTGCAAGAATTGCTGGCCAACTGAGCCCGTCTCTTGGAAACATCAGGAAGAAAAAGTATTGTCCTGTTTAAAAAAACAAACCCCCAAAATCCAAACCATTTAGCAGTTCTGGCTGAAGGTGCAGGCAATGTGCCAGCACCAGTTAATGGACTGAGCCATGGGGGTATTTACAGAAGGGGCATTCGTCCTCAGAATGCCCGAGAGACCAATCCTGAGAGACAGCTGAAAGACTTCTAAGGTGTAAAGGTTTTCACATGTAATAAACTAGATAGACTCAGTGTTTCTTTCTTAAATATTTATTTATTTTTGGAGGCAAGGTCTCACTATGTAGCTCTGGCTGTCCTCCAACTCACAAAGATTCATGTGCCTCTGCCTCCTAAGTGCTGGGATTAAAGGTTTGCACCTCCATTCCTGGCTTTATTTTTTAAAAAATTATTTTTGCCAGGAGTGATAGTGCATGCTTTTAATCCGAGGATTTGGGATGCTGAGGCTGGCAGATTTTGGTGCGTTCAAGGCCAGCTTGGAATACACAGAAAATTTCAAGACAGTCAAGACTACATAGAGAGACTCTGTCTCAAAAAAAAAAAAAAAAAACCCACAACTTTTTAAAACTCACAAAAATGCATTTTTTTTTTTTTTTTACTTTATTGTCTAGGTGAATGTATGTGCACCATGTGTGTGCCTGATGCCTACAGAGGATAGAAAGAGTGTCAGACACCTTGGAAATGAAGCTCCGAGATGTCATGTAGATGCCAGGAACTGAATCATCTACAAGAGCGGCCAGTACTCATAACTGCTGGGTCATCTCTCCAGCCCTATACTCAATATTTCCTAACCTCCACACTTACTGGTATTCCAAGTCAGATCATTTATTAGGTAACAGGAAAGAAGTTGGCGTACTGGAGAACATTTGGTAGCATCTCTGGCTTCCATCCATGAATACTGTCCCTTCTACATAGTTGTTTTTATTTTATGTGCACTGGTGCTTTTCCTGCATGCATGTCTGTGTCAGATCTTGGAGTTAAAGACAGCTGTGAGTTGCTGTGTGGGTGCTGGGAAGTGAACCCAGGTCTTCTGGACGAGCTGTCAGTGCTCTTAACTGCTGAGCCATCTCTCCAGCCCCCTTCTGCATAGTTGTGACAGAACACTGCTCCAGACAACACCAAACGTTTCCTATTGATATAAACCACCTCTAGGAGGGAAGGTCTATGCCAGCTATATTGTAATTCCAAGACAAGTAAGTAACCTTAGCTCTATCTGAGCTGGTGTGTGTGCATATATATATATAGTCTATTATTATTCATATTCCAGGCTAGTCTGGATATATAGTAAGACCTCATCTCAACTAACCAAACCAAACCAAACCAAACCAAAAAAGCACTGCTATTAGAAATATCTGCTGCTAAAGGCAGTCAAACTGGCTGTGACGTTATTCATGTCAAGTGTGAGGTCCAAAGGAAACTCCAATTCCTCAACCTCCAAAAGGCAGTCAAAATATCCAGAACTGAGCTCAACCTGTACTATAGGAAGATTTCTGGGGGTTAGATAAAAGCCAGTATTTCTCAGAAACTTGTGGTACCAATTCCCCTCTACCCAAAAGAGTCATTTTCCTTTCCTCTGGCAGAAGGAACACATGGCTACCTGTGGAACCTATCAGCATATCAAAGTGTGTGCTGGCCTCCAGGCTCCTTCAGAATCACAAATACCTGTTACACATTTCAAAATCCATGCTAGAATCCTAGCCCTTCTCACCTCTTCCCCCTCCCTAAACTCCCTCTAGTTCACAGGCCTCCCTCTTAAAGCCCTGCTATTCTCAGCATGTTCTCTTTATGCTCTGCTCCTGTCTCTCTTTATGATTTCTCCATTCTCTACTCCCTGCTGTCCTCCCCGCTCTTGCAGACAGTCTTGGCCATGTCTGGTCTGCTGGCCATGTTCAGTTTAGTTTTTTCTCTCTCTGCTCTGGACTCTTCCATATGTGTCTGGGTATTATTTCTCTCATATCTACAATAAAAACTTTCCCCTTGACTATAGAGTGGCCATGTCAGTTCATTCAGGAGGAAATAAATAAAAGGCACAGAATGATGTAGATACTTCTTAGCAAACTTTGATTTTCTATTTCTGCCTCAGACTGGAGCTGGCTTGAAGTAGGATCTTACAGTTTGTGCTTGGTTATTATCATGGCTTCTGAAACACACAGGTGAGTCAAATGGACCAGATTTTGACATTTCCTGCCAGTATGTACTTGTGTGACTTTTTGTAAAAATAATCATTTGAATCTGCGTTTCCTTATCTGTAAAAAAGCATGTAATGGCTTGGCATGGTGACACATGTCTATAAGCCCAGCACGCATGTTACAGAAGTAACAGACCTTCTCAGTGAGAAGCCACTCTCAGACACTTGGCAATGAAAGAAAGCTCTTACTAACTACAGCACCTGGCTGGCAGTGGCTTAAAGTCCAAAAAGAGTTAGACCCCCATTACAAGATTTCATTTATCTATATACATTTTAGGCTTATGTATTCCACAAACACCATCATCCTTAAAAATCTTTTGAGTGCCAGTCCCAGCTCACACATCAAGCAATTTAAACAGAGACAGGAGACTGTAAGTCTGGCCACTTAGGCAGATAGGAGATCTACAGAGCAAAGACATTACATATTGCTAGAATTATTTTAATTACATCAGTGTTGTTCTTTTTTGAATAGTTACCCAGGGTCATCTTGTCTCCCCCAGCCGAATTATGTTTTTCGTGATAAAAGCACAGGGAACTTAATGGCAGACCAGAACCTCATGATTGTTATGACCATACATTGCCCCCATGAGCTGCCCATTAGAAGTATGTCTTCTGTTGCGGGAAGGGAAGGAGGCCTAATGGCTGCTCAGCCCTGGTGAATAAACATTTATATCCTAACACCCTAAACTTCACAGATCTGTTAGCACACTACTTTATCTTTGGAGTATTTTGGAGACAATGCTCCTTACCTAAATTGTACTTGTGTGACTTATTGTCCTCTGTGCCAATCTATTAACAATCCTTTATAACATCAACCCTATCCTATGAGCTTCTTCTATAACATTAGAAGGTAGAAGCAGAAGGATCATGAATTTAAGGCTAGCCTGGAAATAAAAAAAAAAAAAAAAAAAGCAAGAACAAACCCTCTTAAAACCAACAACCTGATTTTTAAAATGAGCAAAGGACCTGAACAAATAAGCTGATGAAGAAGATATACAGATGGTAAATACCCACATGAAAAGAAGTTTCGGGCCAGTCATTAGAGTAGCAAATTTAAATAACAAGGAGAAATCATTCCCCAGGTACCAGTGCAGCAAAATTTTAAGGCAGTGATAACTCCAGGTGCTGGCAAAACCTACAGTAACATTCTCTGCTAGTGGGAATGTAAACGCACATCTACTTTAGAAGACAGTTTGACTGCAGGGGCAGGAGGATCTCTGTGAGTTCGAGGCCAGCCTGGTCTATAAGAGCTAGTTCCAGGACAGGTTTCAAAGCTACAAAGAGAAAAAGAAGAAAGACAGTTTAACAGTCTCCTAGGAAGCTGAACATACTCTTACCATACGATCTATGACAGGCCAAGAGTGTGTAGCGGTTCCTCCATTGTATTCTAGCTGAGGCTGTTTCAGGTTTAGCTAGAATTTGATCTCCTTGATAGAAGAGCCTATGGAAAATTACCCAACTCTATTCTAGGCACCAGAGGTCAAGATGCCCTAACTAATTTAGCTTCTGATAAATTGCCTGCTTGTGCCAACGTCCCCCTGCTGCTACTAAGTGAAACAACAGAATGTGGGTTTTTGCCTTTAAAAGCCCCGTGGCCTAAATGCTCAGGGTTTAAGAAAAAAACACTCCCCTCCCCTATACCTGAGCACAGTCTCAGCCAGCTGGAATAAAGACTTTCAATTGTCTGAGTAGTCATTCCTGGCGGGCTACCTGTAATAGATCAGCACTCCTGCTCTTTTCTATCTATTCCAAATAAACAGAAAACCCATTTCCACACAAAAACCTACACATTAATGTACAACACTTCATTCACAATTGCCAGAACTTGGGCCAGCCAAGATGTCCTTCACTAAGAGAGTGGATCACAGTGGGACCTACTACCAAGAAAGCATTAGAGAATGCTCTAATAAAACAAAACAAAACAAAACTCTCCCACTTCTGAGTTCAAGGTCAGACTGGTACAGAGTGTGAGATCCATATCAGCCTGTCCGGGGAAGAGATATATGATATGATCACTAACATACTGAGAAAAGACAGCAACTGTGTGTGTTATTAGTGAAAGAAGTTCAATGGCTAAAACCACATGATTCCAACTAAATCCAACTAAAAACAGAATATTCCTAATCTGAATTGCAAAACCCAGAGTGGTAGAATTACACATGTATGCAACTATGTTTAGCTTCAAATCTGAAAGTTTTCTTCCTTTTTTTTTTCTGAAATCTGTGACTTGTGGAACACAGATCTGGAGAGTTGGCTGAGCAGTTACAAGAGAAGGCTGTCCTTGCGGAGGACAGGGGTTCAGCCCCAGCACCCACAGTGGGCGGTTCATAGTACCACAGAGCTCCAGCTCAGGGAATTCAGCACACTTGCTTTGACTTCCACAGACACACACACTTAAAAAAATTCTTAAAATATTGGAACATTTTGAATTTTGAATACTTAGATTTAATAATGCTCACTCAGCATCATTAACTCAGAGGTATAATCCTCACAGTCACAAGAGTCGCTGGACAGGCCTACAAGTCTGAGAGCCTGCATGTATCTCTGCCTCTGTTTGTCTCAGACTCAAGTCTACAGTTGCTTAGAAAGGAGAATTTGGAATCTTTTTGCCAAAACAGCTTCTTAGTCTATTTCCAAAACCTGTTCTAGGAACAGGAAAATGAAGAGTATGATTCAACAGTTCAGTAAGACTACTGAACAATAGGAATCATTAGCAAATCTATCAGAAAAGCTAATTTGGGGAGGGTAAAAAAGGGCAAGCCGCAAAGAAGGAAGCGTTTAAATTACATTTGAGTCCTGCAATATCTGCTCCACTGGAGATTGCATAATTTAGAGTGGCCATGTGCTGCTGCTGGAGAACGGAACAGGAATGGGGCCGGGGTGCAGCTCAGCAGCATAACTTAGTAGCTGAGCCAAGAACAAGGCCCTAGGTCCCGTCCCCAGCAGTAAAAAGGGGAGAAATATGGATGAGGAAGCAAGCACACCACAAAATCATTCTTTCTGCTTGGCTGTCGGTCGACAGGAGTTTAGATTCTGCTCGCTAAAAGGTTGGTAAAGCTGAGCCTGGAGAGTCCAGGGGCAGGTCCAAGGGAACAAATCCAACCAATTTTCACAATACTTCTGAGAAAGCCATAGATTGTAGAATCTTATTTACACAAAATACCTACAACAGACAAACCTACTAAAATGATGCCTGAATACTAACAAAATGCATATCAATGGTTGTCTGGGCTAGAAGGGAGTAAAGAAGGGAGTAAAGTAGTAGAAAGGAGGAAGAGAAAAGTGGCTGGGAGTGTCTACGGGTTGTTTTGGTGGTAAAATGATGTGGGACTATGTAGGTAACAGAAATGGTTGCTTTACTCTACTAAGAACCACTGGCTTACATACTTAAAATAGGTGGAGTACATGGTAGGTGAACCATGTCTCAGTGAGGTGATTTAAAAACTAGTTGAAGAGCCAGGTGTAGTGCTACACGCCTTTAATCCCAGCACTTGGGAGGCAGAGGCAGGCAAATTTCTGTGAGCTATAGCCTGGTCTATAGAGCTAGTTCCAGGACAGTCAAAAATACACAGAAACCCAGTCTCAGAAAAGCCAAACAGTTAGTAAGTAAATTAATTAATTAAAAGCTAGCGGAGGGGCTGGAGAGATGGCTCAGCAGTTGAGATTAAAGGCGTGCGCCACCAACGCCCGGCTCTGTGCTATTTTTAAAGAGCCAGGCTAGACTGTACAAGCCAGGCACTAGAGGAGTACGCCTTTAATCCCAGCACTTGGGAGGCAGAGGCAGGTGGATCTCTGTGAGTTCGAGGCCAGCCTGGTCTACAGAGTGAGTTCCAGGACAGGCTCCAAAACTACCGAAAAACCCTGTTTAGAAAAACAACAACAACAACAAACAAAGAAACCAAAAAGAGACAAAACAAACAATTATCAACATAAATTTTATTTTTTTTAAAGGTAGACTTATTTTCAGTACTGTTTACATTTCTTAATAACAAACAACATTGGTAATATCTTTCCCCTTTCATTTGTATACTACCTTGATGTATTTTTCTTATTTTGAAGTTAAAAAATATATATCCTTAAATTTATTTTATTTTTAATTTTGTGTGTGTAGGGGCTTGTGTGTGTGTGTGTGTGCGCGCGCACGCGCGTGTGCGTGTACACTTTAGAGTCAGAGACATGGAGGTCAAATGCAGCAGACTCCTTGGAGCTGGAATTACAGGCAGTTTGAGATGCCCAGCATGGGCATTGGGAATCCATTTGGGTCCTCTATTCTGCAAAACCTTAACCACTGAGCCCTTAAGATTATTTTATACTTGTGATTATTTTACTTTTGGGGGAAGGTTCTGTTATATAGGCTAAGCTGGTTATTGGTTTTGTTTTTGTTTTCTGAGACATGATTTCTATATGTTGCCCTGGCTGTTCTGGAACTCACTCCATAGACTAGGCTGGCTACTCAGAGATTCGCCTGCCTCTGTCTCCCAAGTGCAGAAAAAAATAAGGACATCTTGAATTTTGCAGGAAATTCAATTTTTGAGTGAGGTAACTCAGACCCAGAAAACAATTATCACATGTCCTCACTCATAGGTGGTTTTTAAACATAAATCAAAGAAAGCCAGCCTACAAACAACAATCCCAGACAACAATGTAGACACTAAGAGAGACTTACACAGATCTAATCTCCATGGGAAGTAGAAAGTATAAAAAGACAAGATCTCCCGAGTAAACTGGGAGCATGGGGACCTTGGGGGAGGATTGAAGAGGATAGGGGAGAGGCAGGGAGGGGAGCAGAGAAAAATGTAGAGCTCAATAAATATCAATTTAAAAAAAGGTATTTTCATCTTCTCTCCCAAACTGCAGTCATTAGCGGCCAGACCTCTTCATTCTGCCCCAACCCCTTCCTCGCCCTCAGAAACCACTAATCTGTTTTTTCCTTACTACACTTATATTTCTCTAGGACATTTCACATAGTAGAGACCACACAGGAGGTCAGCTTTTCTATCTGGCTGTTTCATAGACATGACACTTTTAGGGTTTAACCAAGTTATAGTTTATTAGAATTTCTTTTTTTCCCCCTTTTTTAATTTTTTTTTCCTGAGACAGAATTTCTTTGTGTAGTCTTGGCTGTTCTTGGTTGTCCTAGAACTCCATCTGTAGACCATGCTGGCCTTAAACTCACAGAGATTTGCCTGCCTCCCCAGTTCTGGGATTAAACAGAACATTATTTTTTTTTATGGCTAAAATAATATGCCATTGTATGCTTAAAACTGAACCACAAGTTCATATGAGAGTTAGAGAATGCTTTTATTTTAGAGAAAATACATGGCATGGAAACCTAACAATCATAAAAGTGCTTGGGGAAAACAGAATAATTTCCTTTGGAAGAAAAAAAGTCAGCCGGGCGGTGGTGGTGCACGCCTTTAATCCCAGCACTCGGGAGGCAGAGGCAGGCGGATCTCTGTGAGTTCGAGACCAGCCTGGTCTACAAGAGCTAGTTCCAGGACAGGCTCCAAAACCACAGAGAAACCCTGTCTCGAAAAACCAAATAGATAGATAGATAGATAGATAGATAGATAGATAGATAGATAGATAGATAGATAGATAGATAAAAAAGAAAGAAAGAAAAAAAAAGAGTCAACTTTCAAAGACCAATTCTGATACTATTACCTATAGTTAGAACTGAGTCTGGTTTTACCCCCCTGATGTCACCATAAAAATAAGAGGAATGTTAGAGGACATCATTTTCAGTAAAACCCCAAAAAGACAGCATGTAAGTTTCTACAATTCTAGCACAGACAATGTTCTAGGTTAGGTTTTTGATCTGTACATCGGATTTAGGCTCCTTAATAACTAACTACTCAACTGGTTGCTTATCCGGTGTCAAGACTGATCATCACACAATACACACTGAAAGGGTAAGTATTTTGTAAATACATACTTTAATAACTTACACGTACTCTGCAGCAATTATGCCTTTCCCTAAGTAGATCAACATTTATTGTGAATACTTTAAAACAAAGCTCCTCCTCTAAAGAACAAGAGCCACACTAGTCCACATCCAAACTATGGACTTTAGGAACAGAACGAAGAAAGAAATTATTGAAGCCAAAGGTATCAAACACAGCCAATAAAACAAACAAGAGTGTAAGGGCTCAACACTGGAAACAAGTAAGGCCTGGAATATGACTAGTTATGAGGACAGGAAAAGAAAGAGCTACTGAGTACTTCTACGTACCACAGCTTCAAATGAGGATTCTATGGCTTAAAGAGGAACGAACAGGAGAAAGAAAAACGAACCTGTCTCACGGCAGCAGGTATTGCCTTCCCAGAGTCAGTATGTGATGGTTACTCTCATTGTCAAGAGTTCAGGCTCCAAGCACACATGGGAGGAATTATCCAGATTAGTTTAGTTTCTGAGTACACCTATTATCTAGATTATCTAGGTTAGGTTAACCGAGGTGGGAAGATGAACCCTAACTAGGATCCTGGACTGGATACAAGAGGAATCTAGCTGAGCACCGGCACTCATCACTCCAGTTCCTGACTGTGGATGCCTATGAGCAGCTGCTTCCAGCTCCTGCAGCCTGGGCTTTCTAGCTATCAGCTACCTTCTTGAACCATAAACTGAAGTAAGTTAAGTTGCTTTTGTCAGAGTGTTTCATTCCAGTATAAGAAATATAACACCAGCACTTGGGAGGCAGAGGCAGGCGGATCTCTGGGAGTTCGAGACCAGCCTGGTCTACAAGAGCTAGTTCCAGGACAGGCTCCAAAACCACAGAGAAACCCTGTCTCGAAAAACCAAAAAAAAAAAAAAAAAAAAAAAAAGAAGAAGAAGAAAAAGAAATATAACAAATTCAGAGTGTAAGCAGTACCAAAAATGTGGTGCTGGCTTTTAAAAGCAAAGTCTACTGTGATTCCTAACTATGTGAACTGTGATTCAATCACATTGCTCTGAAAGCACTAATGTCACCTGGAGTTCAGCTATGTGCTTCCACCCTAAATAGAGAGAATGAGCACTCCTTATTGGGTCCTGACTCCTTCCCAACTCTGAAACCCAGTGCAAATCTTGGCCATTGGCAGGGCAACTGGCAGTTCCTAGATTCTGAGGTCTGAGGTCAAACTAAGGTCCATTTTCATCAGCACTTAGTAGTCCTGCCTTCTTTGTTCTATGTGTCCTAATAAAGCAATTGCTTGCACTTACACTAATGATATAAATGGGGCAAGTAAGTATGAAAGTAGAATATCAATTTTGAAAGAAATGAGGAGCATTACCTTTCTTCCATCCATAAATATTATTTAAGACAAAAACAAATAAGCTCACAAGAGCACATGCTCCTGAACCATTATTAGGAACAGCATTTCGAGAACTCACAGCATTTAAGGAAAAAGGGGGAAGGGAATCCTCACAAAAATCCCCAAACAAAAACACTTAGCAACCACTTCCACCAGGTAGGAATTTCCTCAAAGCCTCTACCTCTAGACAGAAGATACGCAGGTGGATAAAACTGTAAAGAATCACACCACCACCCTCCTCCCTTTTTAACTTAATACATTTACAGCCTGGCATCGCCTATATTTAGGTCCCAGGGACAAAGGATGCTAGCGTGGGGCTGGTAAGGACAAAATCGGGAAAGCTATCATCCTCTCATCATGCCTCACTCAGTAGCACAAAGATGGACAGAAAGGGGAGGCTTAAGAAAGGGGCTGAGGGAGAAAGAGGAAAGAAAGATAAAGAATGTCTAGCTGACTCACTGAAGAGCTCTCCCCAATCATTTGTCTTCAACTCTGGAGACTCCTGAAGCTTTTATCATTTGGGGCAAGCACAAATGAGGGGAACTGGACCAGAGGGTCTTGGGCTTATCAGCAGGAGGAGGCAAACAGCCTTCATTGCTACAAAGAGGATGCAGATTTCAAAAGCCTAAAATTTGCAATGAAGGGAAATGGAAATGTGCTGAAGGTGGGTTTGACTGGCAGCTTTCCTCATCTGTCGATCACGGAGTAATAAACACTGGGAGATGGCAGAGATGAAGATAGATGCTTTCAGCAGCGCCAGCCCCACCTCCCTCCTCTTCCGCCTCCACTCAGCACACGACAAGAGAGTTAAAGCAAGAAAATAAATCAGCTTCTTAACCAACTCTTTTGTTCAAACTTTCCTTACAGGCCACCTACACGTGAATTACTGCTCTATGAGCCGACATTCTCATTAGGGGGCCCAGCTTCTAGGGTGAAAAGCTCCTGTCAAGTGAGCACCTGTATATGCCAGGATACTGCATACAGAGCCAAGTCAGAAAGAGAGCAGCATGCAAAAAAAGAGGCCAGACAGGACGGACCCAGATGTCTAAGCTTCCCAACCCTCTAATTCAAAGCCTTGCTCCTGGGTCTCCAAGGATAACACGGTGTCACTTTATACTGGCACAGTACCAGAGCCAACAAAGAGCCCCTTGAAGTTTGGAGGCCAAAGATGCTGTCAGGTCAGAGATGGGCTCCAGATTCAATACTCAGTCTTGCTTCCTCAATCCACATGGAGATGGAGAAAAATGTTAACAGGCCATGATCTTACAAGTGTTCCACAGTTTGGTCGAAAAGGAGTATCATTCTGGGCCATGTAACACTGAGACAAATGTGACCCCAGTGGTGTGGTGGTTTTAAAGAACGCCCCATAGGTTCATATATTCGAATTCTTAGTTACCAGGGAGTGGAACTCTTTGATAGAATCAGAAGGATTAGGAGTAAGAGTGTTTTTAAAAGCACACACACCAGGTCCCCCACCCCAGCTGCCTGTAGATCAGGATGTAGCTCCCACACTGCTCCAGTGCCATTCGTTCCACCCATGCTCCCCACCATGATGATAATGGACTAAGTCTTTGAAACTAAGCAAGCCCTTAATTAAATGCTTTCTTTTATAAGAGTTGACTTGGTCATGGTGTCTCTTCACTGCAACAGAACAGTGACTAAGACAAATGGCTTCTTTTTTTTTTAAAGTAAAATCAAAAGGCTGGCAATTCCTAATGCAATTCTTAATTAGCATGCGCTTAATAAGCTGCCTAGGACCAGCGACGCATGCTTGGGATCCTAGCACTATGAAAGTGGAGGCAGAATGACCAGCAAAGAGTTTAAGGCCAATCTCTGGTACACAGTAAGTTCAAGAGCAGAGTCGGCTGCAAGACCACTACTCTAAAAAAACAAACAGAGGGACTAACAAACAAACAAAAAAAAACAAGACACTCTGCCTACTGCATAAGCCAGTATTTTCCTTCAGATCCCAGAGTGGAAGAAAAAAAAAGATGTCAGACTGTTGTTCTAAAGTGCAGAGAACCATTCGAAAATCTGCAGCAAAAGTGGGAGAGAACATGGTAAGTGAATGGGTAGGTTTCTCCACAGACTGCTCACACTTGAGACATCCGCACACATGTTGTGGATTGTTGAGGATCTTGGGAGAACAGTACTTGATTTAAAAGCCTCCCTCCCTCCCTCCCTCCCTCCCTCCCTCCCTCCCTCCCTCCCTCCCTCCCTCCCTGCCTCCCTCTCCCCTTTCTTCCTTTCTCTTTCCTCTCTCTCTCTCCCCCCTTCTTTCTCTCTCATTTTCTGAGACAGGGTTTCTCTGTGTAGCTTTGGTGCCTGTCCTGGAACTCACTCTGTAGACCAGGTTGGCCTTGAACTCACCAAGATCCACCTGCCTCTGCTTCCCAGTGCTGGAATTAAAGGCGTGTGCCACCACCGCCTGGCTCTAAAATAGCTTCTAATTAAAAGCCACTCTTCAGTCATCGAAACTAGGCACATAGTGGGAAAGTTTAGCAGGCCATTTCTGTGATACAGCCAAAGGATGCCCCCTGAAAGTAAACAGGCTCCATCAGGCTCTTCAGTCTTAAAACCCAAATAATGCTAGGCACAGAACTGTAAGCCTAATGCTTAGTTGGCAGGGAAGGACACTGTGAGTCTGAGGCCAGTCTGGCATACATACTAAGTAAAAGGGCAGCTAGTGCTACACAGCAAAAACCTGTCTCATTAAAACCAAAAAGGGTCCGGGGAGGTTTGGTGGGTAAAATGCTTGCTGCCAAATGTGACAGATCTAAGGTTCATTCATGCAGCACTGTAAAAAACTAGGCATGCAGGCTATAATCCTCAGCCCCAGAAAAGCTAGGTAACAAGAAGGACCCTAAGAGGGACCCATGGATCACCCTGGGAAATAGATGAGGTGCCCTTGGAAAGCTGGGGTTAGAGGTGAGAGG
Source organism: Chionomys nivalis (assembly GCF_950005125.1). Taxonomy (NCBI): domain Eukaryota; kingdom Metazoa; phylum Chordata; class Mammalia; order Rodentia; family Cricetidae; genus Chionomys; species Chionomys nivalis. The sequence continues at coordinate 82,757,155 of NC_080094.1, forward strand.
GTGGGAACATGAGGGATCAGGGTGGCTAGGTTGGGGGCAGGACAGAGGGGACCATTATGGGGTTAGGGAGAAACCTGGTATCAGGGAAACTCCCAGGAACTCCCAAGGATGACCCCAGCAAAGACTCCTAGCAATAGTGGAGATGGATGGGGGAGCAGGAGGGAAATGGGAGGAGGGGAGGAAGTGGAAATTTTAAATGGTATTATTTATAAAGCAATAAAAATTAAAACAAAACAAACAAACAAACAAACAAAAATAGTGGAGATGGAGTCTGAACTGGTTTTCCCCTGTAATCAGATTGGTGACTACCCTGATTATCATCATCCTTCATCCAGCAAATGATGAAAGCAGATGCAGGGGTCCATAGACAAGCAATGGGCTGAGCTCTGGGAGTTGGAGCCAGGGAGGAGAGATTATATGAGCAAGGCAAGTTAAGAAAATGAGGGGGAACCCACAGAGACAGCTGACCCGAGCTTGTGGGAGCCCATGGACTCTGGATGGACAGCTAGGAAGCCAGCATGGAACCAACCTAGGCCCTCTGCATCTGGGTCATTGTGTAGCAGTGGGACCAGGACCTGTCCCTGATGCATGAGCTGGCTCTTTGGAACCTACTCTCTATGGTGGGATGCTTTGACTAGTCTTGATGCAGGGGGAGGATCTTGCCTCAACTTGATGTGTCACGCTTTGTCGATTCCCATGGGAGGCCTTGCCCCTTCTAAAAGGAGGAGGAGTGATGGAGGAAGGTCATTGGTTAATTAATAAAGAAACTGCTTGGTCCTGATACGTTAGAACATAGGTGGGTGGAGTAAACAGAACAGAATGCTGGGAAGAAGGGAAGTGAGCTCAGACTCCATAGTTCTGTTCTCTGAGGCAGACGCGATGAAGCTTCAACCCAGGATGGATGTGGGCTAGAATCTTCCTGGTAAGCGCACCTCGTGGTGCTACACACATTAATGGAAATGGGCCAAGCAGTGTTTATGTGAATACAGTTTGTGTGTTGTTATTTTGGGGCATAAGCTAGCCAGGCGGCCGGGAGCTGGGTGGCAGGAACGCAGCCCGCAGCTCCTTCTACAGAGGAGTAGGATGGTGGGGGTAAAAGGAGGTAGGAGAAGGGAACAGGAGGAGAGGAGGCAGAGGAAACTGGTTGTATGTAAAATAAGCAAGTTTTTTAAAAAGAAAATATATAAGATGCCCCCTCCCTGTAAGCACAGTATAGACAGACAGACCCTGAGTGCTCAAAGGCCTGCCAGTATAGATGAAATGGGACACTCCATGCTCAGTGAACGGCCCTGGCATCATCACCATCACCATCATCGACAGTTCTTGAGATATAAAACTGACTTCTAGTTTTACACACATTAAGTACACCAAAAAGCCAAGACTCAAAACCAAAATAAAAGACTAAAAACAAAAACAAACAAAAACAACCCTCTTCCCAGAAGTGTCCTGAACCCTACTGCTACTTTCACATGACCCCTGCCACGCATCTGAGTCCTACCATCGCCAACCATGTCATCTGAGTTCAAGTGATTCTTAGTGTGCGCTTAAGGAATCATTTCTTCAGTAGACACTGAATAATTGTTTTTTTCTTGAAATGGAGAGCTACCTGGGCTGGAGAGATGGCTCAGCGGTTAAGAGCATTGCCTGCTCTTCCAAAGGTCATGAGTTCAATTCCCAGCAACCACATGGTGGCTCACAACCATCTGTAATGAGGTCTGGTGCCCTCTTCTGGCCTGCAGGCAGACACACAGACAGAATATTGTATACATAATAAATAAATACATATTAAAAAAAAAAAGAAAAGAAAAGAAATGGAGAGCTACCTGAGAGGAAGGGGTCAATTCCCCTTCGCACTTAAACGTCACATAGCTGGGTATGGTGGTGTACTTGTAGCCTCAGAAGACTAGAGCATGTTCCATGGAGCTAATGAGTGGAAGGACTAGAGAAAGTCTTTGGTACAGAATTGGAAAGAAACTCATGAATCTCAGGCTCTTTTCATAAGTAGAATCAGAATGGTACCCTGAGATGCCTTTCATATGTCTAAGAAATAAAAGGGCAATGTAGCCTGGGGTGACCTTGAACTCCATAGCTGAGGATGACCTTGAAATGATCTTCTTGCCACCACCTACCAAGTGCTAGGCTGACAGGCATTACAGCATGTGCCATCATGTGCAGATTTGCATAAATATATCTTACAGAACACAGGAGCTGAAATGTGTCCTTCAGATCTCTGTCTCCCCCAGTGCTGCCAGGATGGCCTCCCAGAACTATGAGCAAGTACTGCCTACAAAGGAACTGAACACAGAAGTGGTGCCTGGGGACAAGAGGCCTTCGTGATGTCTGGTGACAAAATTTCTGCTTTCCCTAAGTCAGACAATTAGGGGAACAGTTGTCAGTGTAAGTTATTGCCAGGTGTGATGGTATATACCTTTGAACCCAGCACTTGGGGAAGCAGAGGCAGAGGTAAGCTGGAGGCCTGACTGTTCTACATAGGAAGTTCCAGGCCAGTTACAGCTACATGGTGAGATTGTTTCAAAAGAAAAACAAAAACAAAAATTGGAGCTGGAAATCAACAGTATTGTCTACTGTTCTACAGGAGCCAGGTTTGGTTCCAGGCATCTACATGGTGGCTTACAACCATATGTAACTCCAGTTCTAAGGGATCTGACATTCTCTTCTGGCTTCATGTGGCAAACATGTGGGACATAGATATAGCAGACAAAGTGTGTGTGTGTGTGTGTCCATCCCCTCATCTCTAGTAGCTATCCTTGTATCTATGGAGAAGTTTTTCATACCCTGCTACTTTCCACCCCAATGGGTACTCCAGAGCAAGCTCTACCTGGTCATCTTCAAGGACAAGTGGCCACCTACATGACCTTTGTGTTCTCCCTCCTGCTAGTAGAACCAAACATTGATAGCTCTTTGAACATAACTGCCCAACTCTGGAAATGTTCTAGTTTTTAGGAAGTTCCTGTAAAAAACCTATTAAGGGAGGGGGCAGTGAAACAGCTTGGTGATATTTGTCACGAAGTCTGAGGATCCTGAGTTCAATCCCTGGGACCCATAGGATAGAGAATCAACTCCCACAGATTGTCCTTTGACCTTCACACAAGATCTATGGCATGTGTGCTCCTCTGCACACTAAAACACACAGAGTTAGAAGAGGAAGAGGAGGAGGAAGCAGCAGCAGCTGCCCTTGCTTACTCAAAGCAGGCCTCTAGCCAAAATTCCCCACCAGGGTGTCCAGCTTAGCCATATGCCATCTTTATAGCATTTTCTTAAAATTATCATTTCCTTGATGTCTATAAATGACTATGTACCTTTGGCAGTGGTATTACTTTTGTTTCATTTCTATTTTTAAAATTAAGAGCATGTGCTGCATATTAAATTAATATACTATGGTTGTCTTTTGTAGAAAAAAAAAACCAACCAAACAAAAAATTCCCAAACAGAAAATACTACCTTATTAACATTTTAAGTTAAGAAGTTGCCTTGTTGTGAAGTGAGAAAATTTAAGGGAGTCCAATGAACTTCAAGTTTACCTGAAATTTAGTTATTTAATTTGCTCTGGAGAGTAAGGTCTGGGTGTACAAACCTGTGTAATCTTAGTACTTGTGAGACTGAGGGAGCAGATCATGAGTTCCAGGTCAGCCTAGGCTACCTAGTCAGACCCTGAAAAGGTGTGTGTGTTTGTGTGTACACATGCATGCATGTGCTCCAATGAAGGTAAGAAATAAAAATCTCACCTTGTTGAGGAAGGAGGGCATATTGCTAACAAGTGGGTTCCGAGTACTCGTCACATACGCACCTGCACAGGCTCATTTTTGTTTATTATTCTGCAGCAGTAGGACTGAACCCTAAACTTGCACATATTTCTTATATTTTTAGAATTTCTCACAAGAAGAAAAAAAGCAATAAACAACTGGGAACAAAGACAAGAACTTATCCAGTCTCCCACAACCTCAGCCTTGCCCAGTGAGCTGGGGGAGGTAGTAACAAGCCAGAGTGAGTACTTCAGGGTGTGGAGTCCCACTAAACCCAAGCAGGCAGAAAGGCTACTACACCTATTTACTTGGGATTCCTCAAGAAAGATTGCACCCACGGAAACACATCTTTAGTCTTGAAGTATAAAGTTGATACCGCATGAACCTTGAGCCACTGCCTTGGTACACTGCGAATGGAATACTGTCACACGGGGTTTGTACGGCTCAAGAGTCTATGGTCGTGGGTTTCTGGGTTTAGACTAGAAGAGGTCTGTCTGACTGACAAGATGAAACATGATACACATGCCGGGCCAGATGATGTCTTGACACCATATAACATCTTACCTCGAAGACAAGAAAAGCTTATTTTAGATGTTAGGTTAGATAAATGTTGAAGAAAGGCTGACGGCAAATTTCTATCTTTCAAAAGAGGCATTGCACAAAAGAAGGCAAAAGGAGATGTATTTTTGGTGCCTTTTTTTTTTTTTTTTCTACCAGAGCTGTTAATGTACCTCAGTCAGAAACAGGACCTGCTACCAAGTCAGGAAACCCTGTGGATCATGGTGGGACAGCATCCATCTGCATTTTCAAGACTACATCTGGTATTAGCCACTACAAAGAAAGCTGGAAATAAGCAAACTTCTCTTAGAATAAGTGGAACACTACAAAGGACTCTTACTAATTCTAAATTATGGGCCCCTCCTCTAAAAAACTATTTCTCTGTATTGTCATTTTATCTTTCAATGCCAGATGGATTACTTATACTTATAATATGTAATTTAAAGATAGGATCTTTGGGGCTGGAGAGATGGCTCAGTGGTTAAGAGCACTGGCTGCTCTTCCAGAGGTCCTGAGTTCAATTCCCAGCAACCACATGGTGGCTCACAACCATCTGTAATGAGATCTGGCGCCCTCTTCTGGCATGCGGGCATACATGGAGGCAGAATGTTGTATACAGAATAAATAAATAAATCTTTTTTTTTTAAAAAAAAAATAAAGATAGGATCTTTGCTATGTCCCTGGATGGCCTGGAACTTGCTATGTTGACAGACCAAGCTTGCTTCAAACTTGTAATAATCTTCCTGCCTCTGCCTCTTATATGGAGGAATTATAGGCATGTGACATTGTACCCAACTTCAAGATTGATTTATTTTGTTATTTTTTAGGCTTACTTACTTAATTTTATGTGTATAAGTGTTTTGCCTGTGTGTATATATGTGGACCATGGATGTGGCCTGGTATTCACAGAGGTCAAGAGGGTTTTGGAATTGCTCTTTGTGAATCCAGGTTTTCTGGAAGAGCAATAAGCACTCTTAACTGTTGAGCCCCAAGACGGATTATTTTTAAAAGGAAAATTTCAACTGTGTCAACTCATCTATCTATTCCAAAACCTTCGAATGGCTCTATATTGCCTAAGATGAGGCAGACTACTTGTCAGGGTCATCAACAATATCTCTAAAACCTGTCTTCCTGTCACTCATATTTAGCTTTGTTTTAAACATATCTCTACATTTCTATTTTGTTCACTCTAATCTTTCTATGGATAGTCTCACCTCTACCCCATAGTAAAATGCCTAGCAAAACTCCCTGGTCTCTTAGCTCCTGTTTAAGGACCTCAAACCTCCTCTAAGAAATCTTTTCTACTCTCACTACTCTGACACCATCTTCTCTTTGGAAGCCCCATAGCATTTGCTTCTGTCTTTTACTCTGTCATAACCCTTCTGCTCAAAACTCCCTGCCCAGGCAGGATGTTCTACTAGCGTTCATTCTTCTGGAGGATGGATCTAAACTTCAGCCCACCAGAGGTCAACTCAGAATGTACAAATCAAGGAAACTTGTTCTACTTCCCTTCTGAGTTGTCTCTGAATCTGAATCCCATAGCATAGTCTTAACAGAGTTCTCGCGCTATCCCTTTCTTGTTCCATGATAGGGTTGGATGGTATCTCCCCAGTGCTGAGATTATAGGTATGAAATATCTGATGCTATGCCATAGAAGGTATGTGGTAAGTAAATATTAAAAACAGAAACAAGATTCTTGCTACTTGTAAGCACAGAAGAATAGAAACTATCTCAAATCTCTCTTAGAGATACAGAGAATATTGTTATGCCCAGATCACGGAGTCCCCCCAAAACCAACTAGGAGACCGAGTTCTGTATGTAAAAGCAAAGAGCCTTTATTCTATACAAGTTTGCAAACTTGGACTCTGTGTGTGGTCGGAGAGTCCCCAAGCTCAGTGACATTTGGGTTTTTTATAGTAGCAAAGGTGGGGATGAGGGATTTCGAAGGTTCAGGACCCGATTGGCTGACATTTGTCTAGGGGTGCCCTGGCGAATGTGTGCTGGCAGGCGATCCTATCTGCAATGGTTGAAACATTAGGAATCTTCTTTAGATGGTCTGTTCCTGGGTGGTGCCTGGGTGGTCTCAGTTCATGGTCTTTCTTGGAACCAGGTAAACTACTGAGACTGGGGTCTCTATTGAGCTTGTCTCGGCTGGGTCCTACAAATACTATGAATATGCACGAACCTTTGTATATGACTAAAGAACACTTTAGGCAGAACAAAATGCAGCTCCATTGACTTTGAGAAACATATTCAATCAGCAGAAAAAAAATACAAGATTTCCTAAAAATGTTTTGGGTTGACTTCTGCATTTCAAGAGAGTACTCAACCCCTGCAAATGTGTCTAGTGAGATTCTCTGGGCAGTAAGAGGCTGATGGGTTTAACTGAGGCAGGGGGCACACAACCTGGGTAACATGGCCATGAAAAAAATCTTGTAATTGAGCTTCTCCACTGCAAAATCATCTTCTTCTAGTCTCCTTACTCCATACTGCCAATGGCAAATAGATTGTTTTTTGTTTAGTTTCTACACACATACACAAGAAAAAGAAAAGGAAGGAGCACGCCTTTAATCCTAGCACTTGGGAGGCAGAGGCAGGCGGATCTCTGTGAGTTCGAGACCAGCCTGGTCTACAAGAGCTAGTTCCAGGACAGACTCCAAAACCACAGAGAAACCCTGTCTCGAAAAACCAAAAAAAAAAAAAAAAAAAAAAAAAAAAAAAAAAAAAAAAAAAAAAGGAAGGAAAGGGAAGCTAGGTACGATGGTGTATGAATGTAATCCTAGCACTAAAAAAAGGCTGAGGCAGGACTGCCAGCTTGAGCTGAAGCCTAGGTTACTTTCCAACAACTAAGACCTGGTTGGAAAGAAGGACAGCAGAAGGGTGTGAGGGAAGGAAGAGGAAAGAGAAGAAATTGATGGTTTCATACAGGGGAAACATGCCAAGAATTGACTTCTTTCATAACTGCAGCCAAAACAAAGCTGGGGTGGGCAGGTTTTCCTCTGCAAGTTGGTAAAATGTGGAAGTTTCCTCCTATGGCCTGGGGAGGATTCATGCTGAGAACAGGCCTTCTCTTCTGTTGAGCCTCTGCAGGGACTTTTGCCTCAAGGCCAACAGGATTAGCACTGCCATTTCATGCTCTGAAAAGTCAGAAAAGGAAAGAAGGGCAGCTTTTCATTCTAGGAGATTCCTACTAGTCAGAGACGGCTCTGTTACTGATAAGCAGGGATGCTGAGGTTAAAAAGTAAAATTTCAACAATGGTTAATGAAAGGTTTGGAAACAATCTACAGAATTAGGCAATGGGATCAACTCCAAGATGAGAGGAGCAGGTGCCAGAGCAAAATTGCAGCAGAGACTCAGTATTAGATGTTTTCTTTTTTTTTTTTTTTTTTTTTTTTTGGTTTTTCGAGACAGGGTTTCTCTGTGGTTTTGGAGCCTGTCCTGGAACTAGCTCTTGTAGACCAGGCTGGTCTCGAACTCACAGAGATCCGCCTGCCTCTGCCTCCCAAGTGCTGGGATTAAAGGCGTGCGCCACCACCGCCCGGCAATATTAGATGTTTTCATGCATTCAAAAATTTCGATGTATTTGAAATGTCATCAGGAGGCCCTTCGAGCACAGACTGGTGCAGCAATTAGGAATGTAGGCATCAAATACTCACAAACAAGCTCCTCTCTGAAAGTCACAAGGAAGAGAAGGGAAAGCTTTACCATGAAGTTGAGCGGTTGCTATGCTTTCTTCCCTTTAACAGATAATTAACTAAAATTTTTTTTAATGAGATAAACTTAATTAAAATTCAACATCCAAAGACATGAAATCCCCAGGATCCAAGTTAGGTTTTGAGCCATGGGTTTATGGACTTCAAAAGGTCCAAATAAAATACTGCACAAGCAAACACTTTACACCTGTGCTTGTGACGATTGTGCACTAGTTGTATTTTTAAAATTTTCTGCATTTTATGAGGCACTGACATCTTCAGGTCTTATACACAAATAACTGATTCTCCCAGGGCTAATGTCAAGAGAATGCCTTTAATACACAACCCAATCAATAAACAGCCTTTAGCCTAGGGCAAGGTATGGACAATAGCAACCCCTCCTACAGTTCAGGGTCCAAAATTCCTGAAACCAATCTGATTATAAACTTTACTCAGCCCATCTACTCTACCTCACTCTTTCCTACCTTCCATCACCCTTACCTCCTTTTGGCCTCCTGGTATTTTCCCAGGTGGCCCTGTGTATGTGCTGTGTGGCACCCTTTTCCCTTCCCTTGTAAACCCCTCTCTTGGGAACTGTAATAAACTATCTTTTTAGTGGGAAGAATCTCCTTACAATACTTGAAAGAAATAAAAATATGGCCATTCACACACATATCCATTTTGTTTCCTGCTCCTGTTCCCAAAGCCCCAAGTCTACTTTATGTCACCCTGAGGCTCCAGCTCAGGAGTCAAAGGCGCAGCACAAAGGATTCCTCTCTAGAAAGCCACGTGGTTGTTCAGAGAATGCAAGGGGAAAACAACAGAAACTACAGAGCACGTGGGAGTGGGACCTCTGCTGACTTCTCCTGGTTCTCTGCAGCAGAGGATTGGGAAAGCAAGGTAGGAAAGAGGAAGCACGTTCACAATTCTCTACAGTAGTGATGCTATACTATAGAGTTTCTCAGAAATAATATTTCTGAAATACATACATACTTCACAAGATAGAAACTGCCTATGTTATGTTCTATAAAAACAACTGACACACTGAGCCAGCCAATGTATCATCAGCAAAGAGATGAAGCCCTGACCTTTAACCTTACTGTGGCTAACAAAGACAGAGATTTGGAATCTAAAGTACAAAGTCTTGAAACATGCCCAGAATAAAGTATTTGTGATCACAAAACAAAGCATTTTTTTGGATAGCTGAGAGAGAACTGAATATTAAACAGATATTTATCAAACAGATTTGTGAAAGATGTCTATAAAATGGTAATAAGATGTGCTTCTTGTTGGAGATGAAAACCTAGTTAGGAAGATAAGACTTCCATCAAAAACATTACACACAAGAAAGGCAGCAAGAGTGTTCTAATGAAGAGACAGACAACCAGAGCCACAGTTGTTTTAAGGCAGTCACTGAGTTCTTGTCTCAAATACTACTCCCCCACCCCTTTTTCTCAAGACAGGGCTTCTTTGTGTAGCCCTGGATGTACTGGAACTCCCTCTGTAGACCAGGCTGGCTCCCAACTCAGAGATCCACCTGCCTCTGCTATGGGATTAAAAGGTGTGTACCACCACTGCCGGGTTTATAAAATCTCCTTAAAAGGATTGGAGTTTTGTTTTTGTTGTTTTTATCAACTTGACAAAAACTAGAGTTATCTGATAAGAGGAAAATAAAACTAAGAAATGCCTTAGATTGGTCTGTAGGCAAGCCTATGGGCATTTACAATTCTTTTTTTTAATATTTATTTATTTATGATGTATATAATATTCTGTGTGTGTGTGTGTCTGTCTCTGAAGGCCAGAAGAGGGCACCAAACCTCATTACAGATGTTTGTGAGCCACCATGTGGTTGCTGGGAACTGAACTCATGACCTTTGGAAGAGCAGGCAGTGCTCTTAACCTCTGAGCCATCTCTCCAGCCCGCCTATGGGCATTTAACAAACTTTTTTTTTTCCCTTAGAGACAGGGTTTCTCTGTGGCTTTGGAGCCTGTCCTGGAACTAGCTCTTGTAGACCAGGCTGACCTCGAACTCACAGATATCCACCCGCCTCTGCCTCCTGAGTACTGGGATTAAAGGCGTGCGCCACCACCGCCCAGCTTAAGATGCCAAATTTTACAACCTGAATTGTAACAACAATTTATCATAATCCTAGATCATTTGCTTACTTTGGGCACAGGTGATATGGAATGTAGCCATGTGACTCTCAGTCATTTGGTTGATATAACTGACAAGATCTCCCTATGTTATTAAGGCCTATCTTGAATTCCTGGGTTCAAGTAATGTCTCTGCTACAGTCTTCAAAGCAGCTATGAGTGAGTGCTACTGTGCCCAGCCATTTGATTCAACATTTGTTCAAAGAATGATCACAGGCCCCTGCTCGGGGGTCACGATGGGCAGCAAGATGGCTTCCGCCAGCAGGGTCGTGCAGGTAGTGAAGCCACATACTCCATTAATAAGGTTCCCTGACAGAAGAGACAATCCTAAACTCAGTGCCTCAGACGTTTTGAGATCTGCTGGGCTACCCTCTCACTCTTCTGTAATTTTACAGCATTCTAAAGGAAGCATATCCCCAGATCTGCTGATGCATCCGGGGCCCCCAGACACTGCAGAAATACTAAAAACATAACCTCAGAAGTACAGAAGGAAACCTATATCTCAAGAAGAAATGGACTTTATCCAGCGTGGAGGTCCAGAATGATCGCTGTGGCTGCTGTTTGTCGCCAGACAAAAGGATTATCTTTACAATAAAGGACTTCCAAAATGTCAAATGAAAATTGTATATTAAGCAACCTTAATAAATATTCTGCAAAAAGAATGAAGTATAGGAAAAAAAAAGAATGATCACAGAGCAGTACTGCCTTCTGTAAGAACCTCAAGTGAGTAGAGCATGATGGTGTAGGTCTGTAATTCCAGCACTGTGGAGGCTCTCCATGAGTTCTAGGCCAGCCTGGTCTACAAAGTAGTGCTAAAGATGACGAGCATATATATACAAAGGCAGTTCCAGAAGAAAAAAGAAAAGCCGGCACATAGACCTAGTCACATACTAGATTTGTCAATTTGGGCTTTGAACTAATGCCTAACATTTTCACAGAAATTGTCCCATTGCTGAACTCTCTAGCTCCTAACTTTACCCTCCCTCTAAACTGGTATCATTTTTACAACAGAATTTTTTCTTAATTTCTGTGAATGTCCTAGAAATATAATCACTGTATTACACTGTAACAGGCTGAAACAGAAAATCTGAGGACTGTAAGTGACCTGGCTAATTTTATGTCAACTTGCCACAAGCCAGAGTCACCTGAAATGAGTGAACCCCAACTAAGAAAATGCCTCCACAAGATCCCACTGTACGCATTTTCTTAATTAGCGATTGATGTAGGGGGTCCAGGCCACTGTGGGTGTGCCATCCCTGAGTTGTTGAAGCTATGAGGAGTAAGCCAGTGAGCCTCTGCAAAAGTCAGCTCCTGCCTCTAAAGGTTACTATACTGTTTGAGTTCCTGCCCCGACTCCCTCCAATGACGGACTACAGGGTGGTGGTGCAAACCAAATGTTTCATCTCGGCAACAGAAACCTTTAAGACAACAAGTATAAGCAATTTTTTTTTTTTTTTTTGGTTTTTTCGAGACAGGGTTTCTCTGTGGGTTTGGAGCCTGTCCTGGAACTAGCTCTTGTAGACCAGGCTGGTCTCGAACTCACAGAGATCCGCCTGCCTCTGCCTCCCAAGTGCTGGGATTAAAGGCGTGCGCCACCATCGCCCGGCAAGTATAAGCAATTTTTTTTAAAGATGTATTTATGTATTATGTAGACAACATTCCTTCCATGTATTCCTGCAGGCCAGAAGAGGGCACCAGATCTCATTATAGATGCTGTGAGCCACCATGTGGTTGCTGGGAATTGAACTCAGGACCTCTGGAAGAGCAGCCAGTGCTCGTAGTCTCTGAGCCATCTCTCCAGACTCAGCATGAGTAATTCTTTACTGAGGATGACTCTGAACCCCTCCTACCCTCCTGCTAAGTTTTGAGGTTACAGGTGTGTGCCACAACACCTAGTTTATAAGATCTGGAGACTGAACCTGTGGCCTCCTGAACCTAGCCAAGCAACCATTCTAACAACTGAGCCACGTCCTCAGTCCAAGACAAGACTCTTTCTGTTTGTTTCTTTTGAGACAGGGTTTCACTGTGTTGCCCCATCTGTCCTGGAACTCACAGAGATCCGCCTGCCTCTGTCTCCGGAGTGCAGGGATTAAAGGTGTTTGCCACCACTGCCTGGCCAAAACAATACTCTTGACTTGAGAAGAATAACAATCTAGTAGGAGAGAGAACATAAATACATAAATAACAAAATTACAAAGGAAGAAGACCCAGACATAGTGGCTCATCCCTGTAACGCCACTACTTTCAGGCAGAGGCAGGAGGACTGACATGAGTCCATCCTGGACTGCACAGTGAATCTCAGTTCAGACCAGACAAAATACACCAGGACCTTATCTAAACACCTTATAAAACGGTGGGGGGTGTTGGAGAGATGGCTCAACAGTTAAGAACACTACGGCACTGTCTGGTCTTCCAGAGGACCTGGATTCACTTCTCAGTACCCTCATGGTGGCTAACAACTCACCCTCTTCTGCCCTCTGCAGATACTGCATACAAGTGGCACACATACATACAAGCAAAACACCCATATATTTAAATAATTAAATTTAAAAATTTAAAACCAGGCAAAACCTCCTGCCTTTATAGAAGATGCATTTATGAGGGAGAAAGAAAGCAAGGATAAGTAAATCCCTTGTGACCCCTTTCTTCTGCCTCCCATGAGTCACCACATCAAACTTGTTGGGATAGTTTCTGAACTGAACTGTTTGGCTGAATTCCTACCTTACAAGAGAAGAGGAAAATCCCCCCCCCTCCCTTTTTTTGTTTTTCGAGACACGGTTTCTCTGTAGCTTTGGAGCCTGTCCTGGAACTAGCTCTTGTAGACCAGGCTGGCCTCGAACTCACAGAGATCCACCTGCCTCTGCCTCCCGAGTGCTGGGATTAAAGGCGTGTGCCACCACTGCCCAGCTAAGAGGAAAATCTTATTTAGACAAGTTAAACTTGCCTTAACAGAGAGGTACGATAAAGAAATTTGAATTCAGAGGTCCCTACTACTAAGCCACACGGCCTTACTCTAAGTCAGTAATAAATTTAGTAATGGAGGTCTGGTTTATGCTGTTATCTTTAATCCCTCAGAAAGGGAAGTAACTTTTAATGTCAGTTTTAATGTTTTACTCTACATATTAACTTTTTCAAAGGAGTTGTGAGTGACCCAAGATCTACGGTTAATACTATGCTCTTGGAAAAGCTGGGAAGAGGTCAAAGAACAACCATGCTATGAGCACTAAGGCTGCAGGATTATGTACAAATCCTAGACAATTTCTACCTCCTCACTGCTGTTGTGACCTCTTCTATTTAGGTGAACATATTCTTGTGGATTTTGGGTGGTGTGTGGGGGGGGTATGTGTGTGTGTTATTTTATTTATTTATTTATTTTTTTTTTTTTGGTTTTTCGAGACAGGGTTTCTCTGTGGCTTTGGAGCCTGTCCTGGAACTAGCTCTTGTAGACCAGGCTGGTCTCGAACTCACAGAGATCCGCCTGCCTCTGCCTCCCAAGTGCTGGGATTAAAGGTGTGCACCACCACCGCCCGGCTGTGTGTGTGTTATTGAGACAGACCTCTACTCAACTATGTAGCCAGGGATGATCTTGAGTTTCTGGACCTCCTGCCTTCACCTCCCAAGTACTAAGAATATAGGTGTGTACCAAGGTCTAATTTATATGGTGCTTAATGACTGAGCTCAGGGTCTTGTGCATCTTAGGCAGGACTCTACCAACTGAGCCCTGTTTTTGTTTGTTTGCTTTTGTTTTCTAGACATGATGTCTTACTCTCACTGCATAGCCCAATCATTCTACAGCACTAGTCAGGATGGATTTGAGGTGATGCTTCAATCTTAGACTCCTGGGGGCTAGGATAGGATTCCAGGCGTGAGCTACCACACCTGACTGGACTAGTTAGATGCTCCTTTATTAAATTCACCTGAAGTTGTCTCTTGAAGTCAAGAAGTCCCTGTGACTGGAACTTCTAAACTTGACAGCCGAGGCACCAAAACAACCAACTCTGGGTTAGAGTATGTAGTAGCTACTAGGGTTCCTTTTGGCTTCAGACACAGAGCTTTTTAAAGGAAGGCAGGAAGCTTTAGCAGTTGTCCTTAATATTTGGAAGAAATATGGAAGGAAGCATATATTCTCACCTGTCAAGTAGACAGACTAAATGACTCACTCAAATAATTCAGTAAATCACTAAAGGACCCAGAATGAGAACTGGCTGTCAACTTTTAGCTCACTTATTAAACACAAGATCAGTACTTCGCCGGGCGGTGGTGGCGCACGCCTTTAATCCCAGCACTCGGGAGGCAGAGGCAGGCGGATCTCTGTGAGTTCGAGGCCAGCCTGGTCTAGAAGAGCTAGTTCCAGGACAGGAACCAAAAAAGCCACGGAGAAACCCTGTCTCGAAACCCCCCCCCCCCCAAAAAAAAAGATCAGTACTTCTAAATCTTTGTGTTCACGACATAACTGGGCACTATATTTCTTGAAAATTTATCACAAGACAGGAAAAGACAAAACGACAATGAAGTCAGCAATATAAAAAACCACAACCATCATTCTAGTGATGCAAGGCCCCGCAGTCCCCATGAGCTGTCACCTGGCAGCATGTTACTGGGCAACTGTTTTCCCTGTCCTGGCACCAGCCAATCACTCCCAGGCAAATTTCTTCTATGCTCTAGGAAACACAAGCTTGCTCTGTGGAGTCTCTTATCACATAGGCCTTCCAACTTTGTGTTCTACTCTAGAATATACTATGTGATCCCTTCAACCTCAAAATCAGTATAATGCTGTACGTTTTAGTCAACGTTCCATGGCTGTGAAGAGACACCACAACCAAAGCAACTCTAAACATTTAATTGGGGCTGGCTTACTGATGGAGGAAGGTCACTGGCTAATAAAGAAACTGCCTTGGCCCATTTGATAGGCCAGCCTTTAGATAGGCGGAGTAAACCGAACGGAATGCTGGGAGGAAGAGGAAGTGAGCTCAGATGCAGGTCCTCTCAGAGGCAGACGCGATTAAGAAAGCCACCAGGTCAGACATGCTGAGTCTTTCCCTGTAAGACTGGTGCGACACAGATTATTCGAGATGGGTTGATCGGGATATGAGAATTAGCCAGTAAGGGCTAGAGCTGATGGGCCAAGCAGTGTTTAAAAGAATACAGTTTGTGTGTCGTTATTTCGGGGCATAAGCTAGCCAGGCGACCAAGAGCTGGGGCGGCAGGAACGCAGCCCGCAGCTCCCACTACAGCCTACAGTTTCAGAGTTTAGTCCATTATTGTCATGGCGGCAGCACGGCAGCACTCGTGCCACTGTACCAGTAGCTGGGAGCTGCATCCTGATGCACAGGCCAAGAGAAGGACTGGGCCTAGAATGGGCTTCTGGAACCTCAAAACCCACCCCCAGTAACACACTTCCTCCAACAAGGCCACACCTACTCCAAAAAGGCACATCCCCTAATCCTTCTCAAATAGTGATGACAAAGCATTCAAATACATGAGCCTATGGGGGCCATTCTTCCTCAAACCACCACACTGCAGTTAAGTCCTAGTAAAAATGCAGAGATCAAAGCTGGAGGCAGGAGGCAGGAGACATGAGAAGTGTCGTGAGGAAACCCCTATTGTGGCAGTACTGAGAGCTGAACCTAAGGCTTCAAGGAAGAAGGTGCGCACTTTACCGCTGACCTTCACCCACGCCCTTGAAATTCATCATGGTGCACATTCACTGGGGGTGCTGGATCTTCTGGAAATGGAGCTACCAACAGCTGTGAGCCACCATGTGGGTGCTGGGAATTGAACCCGGGTCCTCTGGAAGAACAGTCAGTGCTCTTAACCACTGAGCCCCAATTACTTTTTAATGTGATGGGAAAACATTGTGCTAGGTTATACAAGATGTCACCTTGCCCTCAAGAAAGAAAAACCTTGGCCGGGTGATGGTGGCGCAAGCCTTTAATCCCAGCACTGGGGAGGCAGAGGCAGGCGGATCTCTGTGAGTTCGAGGCCAGCCTGCTCTACAGAGCTAGTTCCAGGACAGGCTCCAAAGCCACAGAGAAACCCTGTCTTGAAAAACCAAAAAAAAAAAAAAAAACAAAAAAAAAACAAAAAAAAAAACCCACAGCTAATTATCTTTTATAGGGGATATTGTGAGAGAGTGATAAAATGATGGGGGGGGGGATTAGACAATTCCTGGACTTCTGAGTACAGAAAAACAATAGTAATTAAGCTCCTGAAAAGGCAGGAAAACAATAATTCAACCTTGAAGTTTTCTTTCTTTTTATTATATATACATTGGTGTTTTGCCTGTATGTATGTCTGTGTAAGGGTGTGGTTCCCCTGGAACTGGAGGTACAGTCAGTTAACGAGTTGCTGTCTGGGTGCTGAGAATTGAACCTGGGTCTTCTGGAAGAGTAGCCAGTGTTCTTAACTGCTGAACCATCTCTCCAGCCCCCAGAAAGTTTCTTAAAATATACATAAAGGGCTGGAGGACCAGCATTTGGTTCCCAGCACCCGTAGGGGACAACTCACAACTGTTTTTCACTCTGGCACCAGAGAGTCCAATGCCCTCTTCTTGCCTATGTGGACAATTTCATCCCAAACATTATCACAGACACGCACTTAAATAAAAATTAAAAACAAATACACAAATCTGGATAAAATGCTGTTTGCCTGTAGTCTCAGCTACTCAAGAGGCCATGGCAAGAAGATTATTTGAACTCGGGAGTTTGAGGCCAACCTGAATGTTTATATTAATATAAACAATGAGGCCAGCCTCATTACTCTGAGGTAAGCTCTCATGTACCCAGGTTGACTTAAAACTTGCTATGTAGCTAAGGCTAACCTTAAACTTCAGATCCTTCTGCCTCTATCTCTCAAGGCCTGGGATTACAGGCATATACCACTAACAGTTAAGGAAGAAAAAACAGTTGTTTTTGTTTGTTTGTTTTTTTGAGACAGGGTTTCTCTGTGTAGCCTGGCTGTCCTGAAACACAGTCTGTAGACGAGGCTGTCCTCTGCCTCCTGAGTGCTGGGGTTAAAGGCATGCACCACTACTGCCAGGCTGAAAATAATTTTAATGGCTTCGGAAATAAGTAAACAAATAATTCCTTGAAGGAATTCCATCTCAAATAGAAATGGAGACCATGTTGTCTAATTCCCAAGAGTACAGAATGGAAGCATTCATTGGTTTTCCCTCTACAGAGCTGACCCTATTGCTGAAAGATAAATATTAGGCTCAAGGAAAACAATACTGTACTGTTCAATGAAGATACCTAGTCCTTATGTGCAAAAGCCATAGTATAGGAACAATTCCATAAAATGAAAGAACAAGGTATCTGGTGGAGAAATAGAAAAATTTAAGAAGCAGCTTGAGAAGCTCCACAGATATCTGTAGTAAGATGAAGACAACTGCATTGTATTCCCTCGGGATCAACCAGAGCTCTTAAAGAGTAGATCAAGGAGAAAACTGATGGGGCAGATTAAATACTTTCATTTACTTTGAGACAAAGTATGCTCACTATGTAGCACTGGCTGGTTAGGCTGGCTTAGAACTCAGAGAAATCTATATGTCTCTGCCTCCTGAGTGCTGGGATAAATTGTTTGTTTTAGGTTAAGGGAAAAAAGAAAAGAAGGGTGGGTGGCAGAGGGGAGGAAAGAAAAGAAGGGTGGGTTGATTTCTAGTCCTTTTACAAAGCTGAATTAAACAAGTTAACTTCAAACTCTAGCCAGTCTGTCAGAGCCCAGTTTTATGAATAATTTGGAATAAAAAGTACTAATCATGATTAACAGAAAATTTTGTGTTTGGCTTCTTATAAGAAGGCAGTTCCAGAGTGTTTTCTTTTTTTTTTTTTTTTTTTTTTTGTTTGTTTTTTGTTTTTCGAGACAGGGTTTCTCTGTGGTTTTGGAGCCTGTCCTGGAACTAGCTCTGTAGACCAGGCTGGTCTCGAACTCACAGAGATCCACCTGCCTCTGCCTCCCAAGTGCTGGGATTAAAGGCGTGCGCCACCACCGCCCGGCCTCAGAGTGTTTTCTTGATATTTCCTAATGTCCACCATTTAAGAACATCAAAGAGAGCAGGGTGGGGATAGCTCATTCAGTAAATTACTTGCTATGCATGCACGCATGAGGACATGGTGACCTATGTCTATAATTCCTACCGGGGTCATAGACAGATCTCTGGAGCTCACTGGCCAGCTAGCCTAGCCAAATTGGTGAGTTCCAAGTTTACCATTGAGATAGAGACTCATCTCTTGGAGTTTGAGGACAGATTGGTCTACACAGTGTGTTCCAAGGCAGCTAGAACTACACACACACACACACACACACACACACACACACACACCAAAAAAAAAAAAAACCCTCTGGCTTCCACACATGCACAAAAACATGCAGGCCCCCTGCTCAACACACATGCACTATCCCACCAAAAACAGAATATATCAAAGCCCAAGCAAAATAGTCAATAGTTTAATGTCCAGGTCTTCCTTTGAAAAGAGAATAGATTTGTATGCCTTTAAGAAGTTAAATAGCAGCCGGGTGGTGGTGGCGCACGCCTTTAATCCCAGCACTCGGGAGGCAGAGGCAGGTGGATCTCTGTGAGTTCAAGACCAGCCTGGTCTACAGAGCTAGTTCCAGGACAGGCTCCAAAACCACAGAGAAACCCTGTCTTCAAAAACCAAAAACCAAAACAAACAAACAAAAACAAAAAAAAAGAAGTTAAATAGCCCTCAATTTCACCTGTATTAGCTAACAATACTCTTTGAGTCTATTTTTCTACACACAAATTCCCTCCTATGACAGACTGCTCAATGAAGGAAACAAAGAGAAGGGGAGAGGGAGGGAGGGAGGGAGGGAGGGAGGGAGGGAGGGAGGGAGGGAGGGAGGGAGGGAGGGAGGGAGGGAGGGATCTAATATAAACCCTGAGGATAATTAAATTTGTCAAAATTAGAAAGTTCGACTTCAAAGCCAGCGTCTTCTTTCAGTGAAGGGCTCCCAAGGCCATTGCTAGCTCGATTGTTTTAGTTGTGATCCACACACCCTGAAACTCTCAACGAATTTTAAGATGCCACAAAACCAATCAAACCAATACTACTTAGCTCTTCACTCAAGAATTTTGGGATGTTTTACTTTATAATTTTACTTTTCACTTTAAAGTCTCGGGGTCTAAGAAAGGAAGAATAAGGAATTATGTCATTCAAAACAAGGAGAGCAAATCAGGGCTAATGATGCAGGCCTCTACCCTCAGTTACTAGGGAGGTTCATACAGGAGGATCGCAAATTCAAGACTGGCCTGGCAAACTTAGCAAGACCCAGTCTCAAAGGTAAAAAGTAGAAATGGGGCCAGGCGGTGGTGGCGCATGTCTTTAATCCCAGCACTCAGGAGGCAGAGGCAGGCGGATCTCTGTGAGTTTGAGGCCAGCCTGGTCTACAAGAGCTAGTTCCAGGACAGGCACCAAAACTACAGAGAAAACCTGTCTCAAAAATCCAAAAATATAGAAATTGGGCTGGAAATAGAGCTCAGTAGTAGAATGCTTGTCTACCATACACATGGCCCAAGGTTCAATCCCCTCACCTCCTCCCGAAAAGGAGCCAATATCGCGCACAGGCTTGTAATTCTAGCACCTGGGAGATAGAAATAGGAGGTTCAAGGCCAGTCTTATTATTATTATTATTTTTTTTTTTTTTGGTTTTTCGAGACAGGGTTTCTCTGTGGTTTTGGAGCCTGTCCTGGAACTAGCTCTTGTAGACCAGGCTGGTCTCGAACTCACAGAGATCCACCTGCCTCTGCCTCCCAAGTGCTGGGATTAAAGGCGTGCGCCACCACCGCCCGGCCACAACAGATGTTCCTAAACTGTCCTACAGTCCCTCTACATGGACGTAAAGAAACTGTTTGAGCTTAGTTTTATTTATTTCAGCTTTGTAATCATATTTTAATTAATTTACTTAATAAGCAACATAACATTTTCCATTTTCAACCCAGTTACTTTAGTGGAATAAATGAAAAGTATTTTGACCAGAAACTATTTTATGCCTTTTATTAGTTCTCCATTAGCTTTGCTGGTAGCTGTATGTATGTATAAATTCTACATTAATGAAGATCCAGTTCAAATCGTTTAAATACTGAGACCTTTGACAGAAAGAAGACAGGACACTGTGAGAAGAAGGGCAGGGACTAGACAGCTCACCACTGTTGACTTTCTTCTTATCAGGCAAAAGAGATGAGGTTTCTTAGTGGGGAGACTGTTCTTTAGATTACAGTCTATGTTTCTATTTTTTGCCACCACTCCTCTGTCTTGAGAATGGAATCTACATCCCCCCAATCTAGACTAAGATGAACATGCTGCTTCTCTCACCTTCTGGAGCACACTTCAAGCTGTAGCAGCGGCCCCTTTCCGCCTCATTGTAAGTCTTGGCTAAGCCTGGAGGCATACTAGCCCATGGAGAGTCCCACAAAGCATCATGAAGCTCCAGTCAAAGCCAGCTTAAATCTGGTACACTGGCTATACTATTTAGAATGAAACTGCAAGTGTACACTCCTGAGCTTACCAAGAGTTATGACTGCCTCTCATCAGTCAAGGAGATGAACACCAAGGAAGTCCTAAATAGATTACTTGGTAAGTACTGATTTGTCTGTATGTGACTTGAGACCCAAACCACATACTCAATTTTGGAGCCCATAAAGTAGCTAACCACCACCAACAAGAAAGCCAAGGAGCAGATGACGTCCCATGCAAGGGAAGCCCAAGTGCCTCAGAAAGCAGCATGTAAAGCAGGGCACTCACAGCTGGCACTCGAGATGTGAGTACAGACTGTATCTCCATCCCAGACAACCCCTTCCCCACAGAGAAGTATGGCGAACTGCAGAGATGAGACACACAAAGACTCCCTGCCATAGTTTCCAGCAGCTTTCCTTATGACTTACTTCTGAAGAAGGAGCTGTGCATTATACATGAGACCACGAATGCAGGTTCACTTACAGACAATTTCTAAGTGCTCCCAGTTCATTCTGTCAGCCTTCCTCCTACACAGGAAGACACGTGGCCCCAGTGGGCCCCACCACCCACAGAGCTCTTGCACATCTTTTACCCTCAAGCACACTAAAGTACAGGGCTATATCCTATCGAATGCCCAGGGGAAAAGAAAAGGTAGTTTCTCTGAAATGCTATGTCTAGAAAACCAGAATTACTTTCTTATTGGGATGTCATTTTAAAACTCAATTTTCTCTGAATAATAATAAAAATGATGTAAGAAAGCTCTTTCATGCATGTTTCAAATCTACACATCTACTCCGTATGCATAAGGAAAATTACAAAAGAAATTGTTGAGCATGAACTGCCAGGCTACTTGGCATCTCCAAACCCTCTTGGGGTAGAATATTACAACAATGGGCCCTCACAACACAAGTTTCCCGGTATCTGTCTCTAGATAGAACCCTTCCAATATACCAGGAACACAAGGAACCAGGTACATTGGCACATGCTTGTAAAGGTGAGACAATAGGATTTTTTATAAACTCTAGACTACCTAGAGAATACTAGGATGGCCAGGGCTATGCCAAGGGTAGCACAGTTTAAAAAAAAAAAAGAGACAGAAATATTGGGGTTCAAGCTGAAGGTCAGAAAAGCAAAACATCCAGCCACTGGCTCTTACCTCTACCTCAGTTCAAAAAGGCGATCTTGCCTCCAGGAATCTCAGAAGGTGACTGTGCGTGACAGCTGTCTCCTCCCATCTTCTATTCCTCTCTAGGGCTGGGATTAAAGGTGTGCACTACTATCGCCAGGTTTCTATGGCAAACTAGTGTGGCTGCTGGGATTAAAGGTGTGTGTCACCACTGCCTGGTCTGTAAGGCTGATTAGTGTGGCTGTTTTATTCTCTGAACTTCAGGAAAGCTTTATTTATTAAATACAAGAAAAGATATCACTACAGCTAAGAACCTGTCTTAACAACACAAAACCTAAGAAAGGATAATATAACACAAGATGAAAGGAGAAGTTCATTGTATCTTGGAGCCTGACCTATCCTGCCTTACGTTTAGAATAATGAGACCCTGTGAAAGAACAGTAAAGAGGCTGGTTTACTGGTAAACAGAAAAAGTCAACCCTCCTGCCAAATCCCAGATGTGCATGTAATGCCATCTGTGTCATGGCTACTCTATGCTTTCCATAGTTGCTTTAACAATTACCAAGAATTTACTGGCTTAAACAACATAAATTTATTATCTTTCTGCAGGTCCAAAGTTCAATAAGGGTTCCAAGGAATTGCTAGTCCTTTCTTTCTAGGTGTCACAGAAAGAATTCTGTTCCGTATACTTATAAGAAACTAAGGTTTCTGATTCCTTCCTGACTATCAGAAGGAAAACCACTCTTATCTTCATGACTGTATTGCTGAAAATTGTATCTAACCATTCTGCACTCTACTTTTAACAGCTCATGTAATAAGAATGAGACTATGCAGATAGCCCTGGACAACCCCCCTGGGATAGTTCATTTTGACTGCCAACTACACAGGGCTTAGATTCACTATAGAAACAAACCTCTGGGCAGGCCCATGGGGAAATTTTTAGACTAGGCTAAGGTTGGAAGACTCACGCTATAATGTAGGCAGTACCATTTGATAAGCTCGAGTCCTAGACTGACTAGCAGAGAGGGAACTAAGAAGCAGCATCCATTGCTCTCTGGTTCTTTACTGTGGATGCAATATGAGTAGCTGTCTCAAGTCCCGACCACCACAATTCTCCACCGTGATAAATTATGTCTCAAACTGTGATTCGAACTGCTTTTGATTTCTTTTGTACAGTATTTTGTTGGAGCCTTAATACAAATAACTAGTACACCCCCCAACTTAAGACCCATAACACTAGTCCCCACTCCGGAAGTTCTATAAATTACTTCATCTTATCTGCAAACTCCTTACTCTGGAGGGACTAGGGCAGATTATTTGGCAGATCATTATTACAATCTAAGATTACCTAGCCACATTATTAAGTGACCATGAAGAACTGCTAAGAGGCAAAACCAATCAAAAGGATTGCACACACAGTTTAAGGGGCAGTGAATAATTTTAAGCCATTTCCTCAGCAAACTGATACAATGGCTAAGGCCAGACCACCTCCGAATGCTGTACAATCCTTAAACCAAGAACACACACCTACTCTACTCTGCTTGTTCAACAAATTTGACTATGAGGTCACTCAGTCTTCTGTTCTCTGGTTCAGAAAACAAAACAAAATGGTTGTACTATATTCACTCTAGTCCAAGTCTAAAATTAATTTTGCTTATTATTTCACCTGAACCAGAGAGAGGCTTTGTGTTCCACAACTAGAAGCTATATACACGAAAAAGATATACATGCTGGAAGTCTTTTTTTTTTTTTTTTTTTTTTGGTTTTTCGAGACAGGGTTTCTCTGTGGTTTTTGGAGCCTGTCCTGGAACTAGCTCTTGTAGACCAGGCTGGCCTTGAACTCACAGAGATCCGCCTGCCTCTGCCTCCCGAGTGCTGGGATTAAAGGCGTGCGCCACCACCGCCATAAAAACATTAAAAGCAGGGCTAGAGAGACGGCAGTCAAGAAGACCCAGGGTTGGTTCCTAGCGTCCGCATAGTGACTCACAACCATCTGTAGTTTCAGTTCCAGGGAGTCTGACACCTTCTCCTGACCTCCACAGGCAACGTGTGCACGTGGAGTGCATGCATATATGTAGGCAAAGCACACTTGCACATTTAAAAAGATTAAAAGGAAGAAGCATCTTTTAACAGACCTAAAGCTACTAATGGGAGAAGAGAATCTGCTGCTACCCACCATCTATCTCTCCCCTGTGCACAATGACCCATGAGAGTACGATTGAAACAGGGCTTTCTCAAATTTGCTGATATTTAGAGGTATGGAAAACTTCAGTGGCAGGAAAACACCAACAGCAAGCTAATGTCCTCTTGGCTCTTTTGGCTGACTTCCCTGTGCCTGGGTCTTGACTATTAATTGAATGCTATTCAGATTCCATCTCAAAAACAAATGAGGATGGAGACCAGAGGCCTGCTTTCTCCAGACTGATAAGAGCAGCACAGTGCAATTATACCCGAATAGCTTTGTTTTGGAATGTAATCACCGCCCCAGCCTTCTTCCCAATGGGATGGCAACAGTGTAATTACCTCTTCAGGATTCATTGTTTGGGAATGTAATTCTCAAACAGGCCTTCTTTCTAGGGGAAGGAGCTACAAGAACAATCTTTAGCTACAAGAATGTAAGAATCTGTATCCCTTTCCTCAGTAGCAGTTTTATGATTCCAGCAAGTTATATTTTATATATATTTATATATATATTATATATATTTTTTCCTACCTATGAAAAAAATTTACACATCAGTATAGTTCTGCTTGAAAAGTGCCAGTCTAGAAGTGACCGCCCGAGCCCTGATTCTAGCTCTGTCAACTATCTCTGTTTCTAGAGGTGACCGCCCGAGCCCCGATTCTAGCTCTGTCAACTATCTCTGTTTCTTCCACTTCCTTTATAAAAACAAAATAAAACAAAACAATAAAAACACCAACAATAATAGTACATCATAGAAATGTGAAGATTAGCATGTCAGGAATACTCAAAATAGTATCTGACAGAGTAAACTGGTCTTAAGATTTATATATCTGTTTGTCTGAAACAGGATCTCATGTAGCCCAGGCCAGCCTCAAATGTATAATGATGGTGGTCCTGAATTTCTGGCCCTCCTGCTTCTACCACTAAGTGCTGGAATTACCAGTGTATGCCACCATGCCCAGGTTTATGTGGTGCTGGAGATCAAAACCAGGGCTTTAAACATGATTAGCCAAGCATTCTATCAATTGAGCTATATCTCCAACTACTGTTTTTTAAAAAAGCATATTCGAACTGGGGAGTAGTGGTACACACCTTTAATCACAGCACTTGTGGGAAGGGTGCAGAGGCAGGAGGAGCTCTGTGAGTTCGAGAACACCCTGGTCTAAAGAGTGAGTTCCAGGACAGCCAGGCCTATTATTTAAAAAAACAAAACAAAAAACAAACAAACAAACAAAAAAAACAAACATTGAAAGCTAGAGGTATTAACATACACTTGTAATTCCAACACTTGGGAAAATGGCAAGAAGATGAGGACAGTCTGCACTACAAGAGACCCTGTCTTAAAGGAAAAAAGTAATTTGAAATATGATATTACACAGCCAACAAATTTAGAAATATGATCTAATACTAGCTCATGGCTATGTCTGAGTCAATAAGTTCCCTATTTTCACAATCCCTTTGTCATTTTGTCATGATGGGCAATGTTTATGGAAATTACTTTATTTGTATGTTAATACAAAGTAACGTTAAAAAAAGTGGGGATATGCACAATTACTCCTGCTTATTAGAATGAAATTTCACTCTGGCCGAGTCTGTGACAGTTTTGTACTATTTATTTATTTAATGTTCTAGTCCAAAAGAAACTACCAATACAGTGTTGCAAAACCTTTTTGTGGAGAAGTCAGCAAATACAATAAAAAGCAACCACTGGCAATACATGGGTATGGCAGATTGTAGAGACAGTTCATTCTGGCCATTTTTGTTTGTGAAAATAAATGGTGTATTTTCCTCAAAGGTCTATTGTGCAACCCACTTCTAACTGGGAATTTGAACTTCCTAACTACTGTCAAGATTTCTCTCTGTTCCTTTATAGCCCAAACCAGTTAAATCTTCTCCTATGGTAAATGTTTTGTTTTCCTTTTTTTGGGGGGGGGGGGTTATTGTTTGTGTGTATCATGGAATATTCCTTTATGCTGTGTGAAGATGTGTTATTGTGATTGGTGTAATAAAGAACTGAATGGCCAATAGCTAGATAGGAAGATGTTAGGCAAGACTCCTGGGGACAGAAAGGTCTCGGGAGAAGAGGAAAGGTGGAGTCGCCAGCTTGATGTAGAGGAAGCAGGATGGGCAAAATGGAGATGAGGTAACAAGCACATGGAAGAAAATAGATTTTAAAATATGGGTTAATTTAAGTTATAAGAGCAAGTTAAAACTAAGCCTAAGCTAAGGTGAACCCTTTATAGTTAAGAGTAAGTATCCACTCTGTCAAAACAAAGATCCCTTTACACACGGCGCCCAGTGTCGGGCCATAGAAGGCCTGAAAAAACTTTTTAAAGGAGTCTGGAATACAGAGTCAAACAGGTCTTCCTGGTGACTGTGGTCTCTCGAGTAAGCTCAGTGGCAGCATACAGAGACATGGTACTGACTGCCGCCTGCAGGCTGGAGCCAGCTGTCGGCTGGTGGCTGTCATGGCAAGTTGTCTCAAATGGTCAGTGAGCACTGTAAGCTCTTAGTAAAGCCAGGTCCAGACATGGAAAATCTTTAAAAAGGTACAGCATGCTTAGAAATATGTTTAGATGCTAAAAAAAGAAAAGAAAATTGGCATAACAGTCAAAGAAAAAAGTTTAAAAATAGTAAAATCTTTAAAGAGAGTAAACTACTATTTAAAAAAAAAAACAATAAACCATGTAAAGAGGGAAAATATACAGGGTATCTGGATCCTGTATGGTGCTTTGTTGACTTTGAATTTTTAAAATGCTAATGTACAAAAAAATAGCTTCTGAGAGATATTGGATTATAGAAATTGCTAAATTAAGCCAACCCATATATTTTAAGAATGTCTTCACTTCAAAATGGAAGTCAAAATAATATGCTGTGTTGGGGGAGAGGTTATGCCTTTGTTTCCAAAGAACAAAAAATATGATTTTCTTCAATGTTAATACATATCAGATTTCATTGGGGAGGAACCTGGCTGCAGACATGAGGTGGAAAGCCAAGAAAGACTACAGGACAGATGACATACATGTTGACCCCTCTACTATGGCAACAGTTCTGTGCTGTGGTATAATCCTTTTGTATTCCTCTCGTTGGTTAATAAGCAGCTGCTCTACTGGGCGGTGGTGGTGCACACCTTTAATCCCAGCACTCGGGAGGTAGAGGCAGGCATATATGTGAGCTTGAGGCCAGTCTGGTCTACAGAGTGAGTTCCAGGACAGGCTCCAAAGTTACACAAAGAAACCCTGTCTCAAAAACCAAAAACATCAACAAAGAAAAAACAGAAGCCACTTTAGTCTATAGCAAGGAAGAATAAAGTCAGGGAAGCCAAACAGAAACACAGGGAGAAGGAAGGGCAAAGTTGAGAGACACAAGCCAACCACCCAAAAAGAAAGATGTAAGAAGACCAGTAAAGTCATGGCCATGTGACAATACACAGATCAAAAGAGGGTTAATTTAAATGTAAGAGCTAGTTAGTAATAAGCCTCAGTTATTGGTCAAACATTATGTAATTAATATTAAGTCTCTGAGGGATTACTTAAAAGTGGCTGCGGGACTAGGGAGGGAGGGGTCCGTTTACAGCTGAGACTGGATAGACATGATAAATGCTGTTGGTTACAGAGTCCTCATGACTTACTATTTCATGCCATCCTTTCATATAACATAGATGACGATTTATACTAGTTTGGTTATATAGTATAAATGGACTTATCAAGTTGACAGATGCCTTTTACCTGCTCAAACATAGAACAAAAAATGGTCTGACTCGTATAGACCACACATTCCATACTTGTATCAATGTGTGTATGTGTGTGTGTGTCCTTTAAAAGTTTATGTGTTTTCAGAAAAAAAAAAAAGGAGCAGATACCAATGCAAACAAGGAGCCCAGCTGATCCAGCCTCTCAGAATGACTATTACAGTTTCCTCAAAATTCTGTATCCAGAACAACTTCAAAGCTGCTAGTTGAGACGGTCCAGCCTCACAGACTAACCAGTTAGGACTTCATATAAGCTTTACACTTTCTCATCACACAGAGACTGAACAAAAAATAATACAGCTAGCTCTCCCAGGACTCGATCATTGTCCCAATTTTCTCAGGGTGCTCTAAAGATTCTGGCGCCTCCGGACAACAGGAAACACTCTAGAGAACATGATGCCCACAATCTCAAGAGGTGGGGTTGGTGGGTTTTGGTCATTTAGGATGTTATAGATGTTTGTCATCATTTAGGGGGCTTGGTTACAAGTTGTTATTGGTCATGGTAAGGAAAAAAGCTGAATAAAGGAGATTAGAAGCCCAGCGGTGGTGGCGCACGCCTTTAATCCCAGCACTTGGGAGGCAGAGGCAGGTGAATCTCTGTGAGTTCGAGACCAGCCTGGTCTACAAGAGCTAGTTCCAGGACAGGCTCCAAAGTCACAGAGAAACTGTCTCGAAAAACCAAAAGGAAAAAAAAAATAATAAAGGAGATTAGACTTAGAAAACTCTTTCTAAAGGGAAAAGGGGGAGAACATAGTATAGAAATGATGGGATAAAAGGGTACATAGTTGAGTCTACTTTTAAGCAAAGCTCCATCCCTGGTTGAGGAAAAAGAGTCATTTTTCTTTAGGGACACGGCTCATGCCCCAGTGGATAGCTCCACAACCTTGCCTATACTGTGTGCATTAACTGAACTCAATGAGATGGTAATAATAAGAGGACAGGAAGGAGACAGGTTTGTGTAGAAGGGGAAGTTGGAAGGAGGTAAAGTGGGTAGGGAGGATCAAAATACATTATATAAAAAATAAAAAACTCCAAATAAAATATATTGTATGATGTTTTCAAAGAATACTACTTTTTAAAAGAAGAATGTTTTTACAGGATGGAGGATGTGGTTAAGAATATAACTAGTTAGCTCTCAAGTGATAATACAGAAGCAAAAGAAACACCCACAAACTCCAAAAGGCATTACTCAGTCACCTACCTATAGCTATCTCTTTCCACATTAAGGCTTGTCCCATAATATCCATGCTGGCTGTTCCAGTTCAGGTAACAGGGATGGAGGGGGAAGAGCAGACCTTGTGGATCAGCAGGTATTAAAGGAAAATTAACCCAGAGGTTGTCTTTACTTCGGTCATCGGAGTGAGGGGTAAGGCCTGCCAGCTCCCATGGCATTTCCAGGCAGCTTGGAATAAAATAAGGCTTCTGGGGACATGAAAAGGGATAATGTAACTTGACCCTGAGGTTTTTAAAAAGAAGCAGAAGGGGGCTGATGAGAGGGCTCATTAGGTAAAGATACTGAATATCCAGGCCAGATGACCTGATTTGATTCCCTGAACCAAAGCAAAGGCAGGAGAGAGCCAACTCTACAAAGTTGTTCTCTAACCTCTACACATGTGCCGCGGCACATACACCACCCCTATCATGTACACAATAATAATAACAATAAATCATTTTTAAAAGAAGTGGTGAATAGTTTACATGGATCATTACCTTCCTGCATGCATACTCATCCCTTAGGGAAAAGTAAATAGAGAAACAAGACAACGAAGAGCAATGTTATTCTAAGCCCTTCCTGGGTTTACAATAGATTTCTGCTCCCAAAGAAAGTTTATGAAGATTAGAGGAGAAAACAAACACATGAAGAACGGCCCTGCCTCCATTAGAAATATGGACTTTGACTTGGTACCGAGGTTTTACCTTCCTTCTATTCGAGCTGATTTCTAGAGCACTGGATTATTTGTTCTAGGGGATACAAACATATCAGAACACATACAAATCACATCCTACAGAGAGAAGTGAAGAACTCTAGAACTAAAGCGGGTTGTTTCAGGTTATTGGACATCCTCAGAAAGTACATTCAAAATGAACAGTAATTCTAAGAAGCACACGCCTTAGGATTTCTATTGCTGTGATAAACACCAACATCCTAAGTATTTTCCTCTCAGGGAGTAAAGGGTTTGTTCTGCTTAGACTTCCACATTACCAAAGGAAGTCAGGGCAGAAAACTAGAGACAGAAACTGACTCAGAGGCAATGGAGGAACATTGCTTACTCACTTGCTCAGACTGCTTTATAATAGTGCCCAGGACCAAACCAGCCCAGGGGTGGCACCACCCACAATGAACTGTTTCTTCTCATAGCAATCACCAATTAAGAAAATGCCCTGAAGGCTTGCCCATAGGCCAATTTGGTAGGAACATTTTCTCAACTGAGGTTCACACTTCCCAAATGACTCTAGCTTTTGTCAAACTAACATTAAAACTAGCCAGCACAGAACACAACCATGGGACTTAAGCATTTATTTAGATCATGCTAGGTCTATGAAGTTCCAGAGGACAGACAACTCAAAATATAAGTCACCAGTGGGGTCTCATCCAGACATGATGAAGTTATTTTTTTAAAAAAATATTTATTTAGGGGCTGGAGAGATGGCTCAGAGGTTAAGAACACTGACTGCTCTTCAGAGGTCCTGAGTTCAATTCCCAGCAACCACATGATGGCTCACAACCATCTGTAATGAGATCTGGCGCCCTCTTCTGGTGTGTGGGAAGCAGAATGCTGCACACATAATAAATAAATAAATAAATAAATAAATAAATAAATAAATAAATAAATAAATAAATAAAACAAAACAAAAAATGCCTAAAAATTTATCTATCTATCTATCTATCTATTTATTTATTTATTAATTATGTATGCAATATTCTGTCTGTGTGTATGGCCAGAAGAGGGTGGTTGCTGGGAACTGAACTCAGGACCTTTGGAAGAGCAGGCAACGCTCTTAACCTCTGAGCCATCTCTCCAGCCCCGAAGTTAATTTTTTTAAAAAAGGAAGAAATAAGACAAGTAGGAAGAAAGATTAAAAGTTGGAAGAAAGGTCTGTAATAGTTACTTTTTTGTTGTCGTAGTTAAAAACAGCATGACCAGAAGCAACTTATAGAAGAAAGAGTTTATTTTGGTTTGTGGATTCAGAGGGAGAATCCAGAATGGCGGGCAGACCCGGAAATAAGCAGCAGGCATGGTGTCTGGAGCAGGAAGCCAAGAGATCACATCTTCAAACACAGAGCAGAAGGAGAAAACTTTGCTACATAGCAGCAAACAATTAGACTGCTGAACAGATATTTACTTCAATAGCACAAAAGATGTTTTCAAGTGCAAACGCTGTGACTGCTTTACTTGGGTAATATAGCCAGAGACAATGGTGTGGACACACAGAACTGTCAAGCCCTTCATTTACCCACACATCGGTATCCTAGAGTAATCTAGTACTCAAGGCTGAGGTAGGATGATTATAAATTCAAGGTAACCCCATGTTACTTAGTGAGTTTGAGGATAGCCTGGACTGATAGTCCTTGGGTCACCTTCCTGCAACATACATTAAAAAAAATTCAGTGAGAGCAAAACAGTGGTAAAGAGGACACTAATTTATACAGGGCCCAAATTTTATAATAAAAACTGCAGAGTAGACCAGGTGTGGTGGCACACACCTCTAATCCCAGCACTCTGGTGGCAGAAACAGGAGCACTAGGGTGAGTGTGAGCTACCTTGTGAGCTCTAGGCCACCATGGCCTACAGAGCAACACCCATCTAAAACCACCTAAGCAGACCAACACACAATAAAGCCACAATAAAAACCCTCACATAGTGAGCATCACTCATATCAACTGAATGTCTATTGTGGGTCATACAGTTATCAGTCTATGTACTTCACACACAGGAACTTATCATCCCTACCTGAAATTCTGGACCTAGAAGTATTCTGGATGTCAGACTTTCCTCCCTTGATTATGGGTTATTGGGACCCAAGTGAAATTTAAAACTTATGTTTCATGTATACATGGTCTAAAGGTAATTCATACAATACCTTAAATAATTTTATACATGAAATAAAGTAGTGTTTCCCCCTGCACTGTATTGATGCTCAAAAAGTTGGATTTTTGAGCATTTCAGAATTTCAGATTAGAAATTATTCACTTGTTAATTCATTTGACCCTTAATCCTATATGCTAAGCCCTATTCTTAGGTTCATTATACAGGTTTAGAAACCTGAGTACCAAAGATAAACAAATTACCTAAGATTAAATTTCTAAAAAGAGCAGAATGAATATTTAATCAAAAACAGTCAGGTCCCAAAACCTGCCTGTAAACAGACTTACTCTGCAAACGGTAGCTGTACTTCCGTGAGGCCCCACTTAAACCATGAAGGGGCCACAATCCATGTTTTTTCAAATAACGCTAAAAGTCATGCAGTACTCACACAAGTCCAGTTCTGAGCTGTAGTTCAGCTAACCTATCTGGATTGGCAACAAAACTTCTAGGGAAATCATTAAGATTCTTAGTGGCAGGGCCCAAAACAAATGAACAAATAAACAAACAGCAACAATAAAAAAACAAAACCTAACCCCTCAAAAATAACACAGAAAACCAAAATCAGGTCACTCCCTGGTTAGACTGTAAGCTCCCTGAGGGCATTTAATTTTCTTGTAACATCCCAAGTGCCTTGGAAACAGCTAAGCAACAAACATTCATAAAGCGCTGTGCATTCCAAAATGACTCAGGGTAAAGTGTGTGGGGGGGAACACTCAGAAAAACCAAGTGTCAAATATTAAAGGGATAGCAATGTTTATTGACAAGCCCAATATTTTCCGTCCTGAAGAAGTATGGGGAATGCAGCACAAACACCTGAAGTCAGGTTCTCAATAAGCACACCTTTCACTGGTGTTCTAAGAAGATTCTAGGGAGATGGGCTGAGAGAGAGTACGTAACTGTGCCAATGGCTGTGCATACCAAATAAGCAGAAAAGCTTTATTTGGTTTTGGCCAGCAGCTGGGACTGTGTTCTCAAGGAGGCTCCATTTACCATTTCTAGGCAACCACGCCGGTCCTTTATCATCCTCACTTTCATCACGGGAGCAGAAGGAAAGGTAATTAGGTTAATTATTAAAGCAGTACTAGTTAGTAGCACCACCACTAATTTCCATTTATCTGGGCTTATAAACAGTCACCTTAATTGATGTTGAGTTGGAATGTGCTACTCACTTTACCTCCCTAGCTACAGGGTTCCAGGTAGGAACAGAGCAGAGAGAGAGAAAGAATGCAAATCAGTCTTTATTCCTATTTGTACTTAATACCGAGATGACCCAACTATATTACTATCACTCATCTTCCCAGATCTGACAATTAAAGCACAGAGCTGGCACGCAGTGACTAGCAAAGCGATCTGTTATACCGGACGATCGTGCTGTTATCAGGTCGTCAGAAAGCCCAAGGCCGCAAATGTCCACTGAGGTTGGCCAAACTAGGCTAGAAAGACCCTGACAGGAACTTCCTAACATACCAAGCAAGTGGAAGATATTAGTATTTTATTGGAAGTAAGAATGCCAGTGTTGGCAATACAGGATCCATAATTCCAGTACTTGGGCAAGTTGAGGCAGGTTTGGAAGTGTAAAGCCAGGCTGGGCTCCACATTGAGACCCTGTTTCAATGAACAAAAATTATCAAATGAGAAATGGTATGTGGAAGGGGACAAGATGCTGATGAGGAAAAACAAATTATTGTAAGGAGATAGCTCTGTCTTACCTAAACTAGCCAACAAACAAATTACTGTAAGGAGATAGCTCTGTCTTACCTAAACTAGCCAACAAACAAATTATTGTAAGGAGATAGCTCTGTCTTACCTAAACTAGTCAACAAACAGTAGGATGCTTGGAATATAAGATTACATAAAGCAATTAAGTTGTGTCTGCGACATCTCTGGATTTAACAAATCAATGACTGCACAACAGAGGGAAAAGGAACAACAGAGCTGTGGTGGGCAATGTTTACCTATCTTACCAGATTCAAGTTAGCATAAATATCACATAAATTCTAATAAAATATTTTTTGAAAATTAGTAAAAGCATGGTAGATGAGATTCATGTAATACAAAGTCAGTATAGGAAAAATGAGACCCAAAACAAACAAAAGATACAGAAAACAAACACCAAAAAGGCACAATAGACAAAAATCCACAATAATTTTAAATATGAATTAACTAATAATCCAAAGACAGAGACTGTCCGATGCAAGGAAAAACAAGATGTGGACCAGCTAGAAGGCTCAGCAAGTACAAGCACTCACTATGTGAACCTAACAATCCTAGTTCAATCCCCAGAAGCACGGTAGAAGGAAAGCATCCTATCCCAACGCTGTCCTCTTACACAGAGAGTGTACTAGTTATATTAACAGTGCCATGGAAAATGGCACAGGCATGTCCACACTCACATTACATACAATAAACAGACAAACAAGTAACAAATACTAAGGTACAAAAATATTCCTTTCTTTTGCTTTTTTTTTAAAGGTGTAAATAAAAGTCACAGTCTCGTGGCTTATTCACGAGAGACTGAGGCAGGAGGCTCCCTGTGGAGTCAAGGTTAGCTCAGGTTCCACGGCAGCATGAGCCACACAGTGAAACTATGGTAAACAAACAGATACACACACAAAAAAACAACTAAGCTGAAACTGAAAGGTAGAAAAAGATTTGAGATCAGAAACCATGAAAGAGTTGGACTAGCTGTACTAATACAAAAGTAAAAGCATTTTAGGAGAGTTAATTTTAATTCATCATGAAGACATAAAAATTATGAACATGTATGCATCTAATGATAATGTCAAAACCACACTATTAGTCAAGCATCTGCACTTCACTATCACCACACATCCTGGGCAAGCACAGGTGTCAGTTAGCCCATATGCTAAGGCAAAACACAAGTTACAATAAATTTAAAATAACTGAAATCATACAAAATGTTTTTAAGCCACACCAAAGTTAAATAAGAGATTTTTTTTAAAAAAAAAAGGAAAGTAGAGACAATCAAAAGCATGTGAAAATAGAAGACAGCACCCCTAAACAACTAAACCAGTGGTTATTGACCTTCCAAATGCTGTAATTCTTTAACACAGCTCCTTATGTTAAGGCGACCCCAACCATAAAATTATTTTTTTGCTACTTCATAACTGTAATCTTGCTACTGTTACGAGTCGTACTGTGATTATCTGTGTTCCCAATGGCCTTATGAGACCCCAGTGAAGGGTCCTTCAACAACTCCAAAAGGGTTACGGCCCCACAGGTTGAGAACCAAAGGACTAAAGTATAAAAGGAGAAACAAAGATGACTGGGCACAAGGCCATCTCTAATCGAGGACATCTGACGAGATTCCAATGACCTGTGGGTAAGAGCATGAAAAAACTGATACTTCCCATTGATTTTAATCAAAATAGTGAATTAAGTACATCAGGCTCACATCTGCCAGGAACAGATGCTCATTAGGATGAAAGTCAAGAGGATTATGCAGGGCAGATAACATACCCTACATTACTCAGACCTTATCTTCAGAACATTTTTGTTCAAGTAATTAACAGTAAGCTAATCCTATGCCAAGAGTTCTCGTTTCACTTCTCTGAGGCCTCAAACATATCAAAAACTATTACAAGCTTAAGAACTTTTTGGTAGATACTCCCTACTTGAACTCAAGCAAAGTGGCTCAGACAACACAGAGTTAGGCAGATCAGTTTTAATCTTCCAACTCTCCCTTCTCCTAATATTATGTTGGGCAAATGACTTAACTTCTCTGAGCTTCAGTTTTCTCACCTGCCAGGTAGAAGTGCTAACACTAATATCTATTACACAGGGTCGGAACAAGGGTGTACAGAGATAGTGTAAGGGAAAGTACTAAGGAATACACCTAGTCCACCGAGGCTGTGGCTAGCTTAATTACATTCTTTGCTAAAAAGTCAGCTGGGAGGGCTGGAGAGATGGCTCAGCGGTTAAGAGCATTGCCTGCTCTTCCAAAGGTCCTGAGTTCAATTTCCAGCAACCACATGGTGGCTCACGACCATCTGAAATGAGATATGATGCCCTCTTCTGGCCTGCAGGCAGACACACAGGCAGAATATTGTATATGTAATAAAGAAATAAATATTTTAAAAAAAAGTCAGCTGGAAGAGCTTTCTAGAATGCAACAATATATGTGTTAGAGATGCAATAGCACTTAAGGGTATATATATTTCTTTAAGTATGTATGGGTCCAGAATCTGTGCTACCCTGCATTGATAGATGGTTGGAGACCAGTAGGAATCTGCAGAATTAAAGAGACTGCACCAAGACAAAAGAGAAGAAATAAAGATTAGCAACCTGCTAGCACTCCGGTGCAATGGCTTCATTTGTCTACAATCATTTCCAGGCTTTGGTGGGAGAAAGCAGATTAAAAGGATCTTAATTTTGCACAAATCTACTTTTACTGATAGAATAGATTTGTTGAGAGACTCATTTGTCACCACAGTACTCGTCACAAATCCTGAGACTGCAGTTGTGTGCTCGTTTTATCCTTCTACATCTGCCGAATTTTTCTGCAAAAAGTCACTCCCCATACAGAGGTTCTGCTTATGTTTGGAACCAAAAAATGAGCAGCACTTTAAGGTATGACCTACGACCAAGACTTCAAGGAGGGCAGGGGTTCTGTCTATTCGTTCAGCCTTCTAGCCCAGAACACTGCCTGCACGGGAGCAACTTCAGAATAAGTATTTCCAAACGTAACTGTTTTGAGACCACCACAGTCTTGTTGCAATCACAGAAGAGAAAGTATTTTTCCAGGAAAATTAAAAGACCAATTTCACTTGCACTCTTGAAAGCCATTATTATAGCACCTTAATTACATGATCACAAGTTAAGTTTGAGAAAAAAACAAAAATATCTATATCCAGAAGGCTCAGAAAAAAAAAGCTATTAATAAGATTAATTATAAGATTTCCCTCAGCAAGCACCACTCAGATATAAAGGGTCATGCCTAGGAACCACCATTTAAAACAGAAAAAGTGGAAAAAACAAAAAACCTCTGAAGATCACTGAGAGATCCCTGGGAGCCCTTTCTGTCCTCTGTGTAAAGTTCTTGGAAAAAGAATTCTACTTTGATGTTTTGTCTTTTTTTTTTTTTTTTAGCTTTGAAGCCTGTCCTGGAACTAGCTCTTATAAACCATGCTGGCCTTGAACTCACAGAGATCTACCTGCCTCTGCCTCCAAGTGCTGGGATTAAAGGCGTGCCACCACCACCCGGCTTGCTTTATCTTTTTAAAATAACTACGGGGTGGCAGACTAGGAAAGTAACTTGGAGTATAAATATTGGAGGCCATTGCTGGGCTCAGTCCTGTCTCCTCTACTTTCCAGCTTTACGGCTAAGGCCTGCCCAGAGTCACCAGTGTTCCCTCCACCACTCATTATATAATACCAGATGTCTCAGAACTACTGCAGGATTGAAACAAAATTTTCCTAAAGTACTTAAAATGCTTCCTAGAACATAGTAACACCCCTGGATTTTTGTTGCTGTTACTATTATAGTGCTGCAATTTTCTAAAGGAAAGATAAAGAAAAATGACACAGCTGTTAACAGACCATGGAGGGACATCTAAGTATGTACTCATGAAGACAGCTTCATAGGAAGTCACAATAGGCATACTCATATTGCTATTGAGAAAACAAATACTAATGATGAACAGAAACAAGTGCTAACACAGGCATGAGGTTCTAGAAGTCTAGACTTCCTTCTCTTGGTGCCATTTACAATCATTTGATAGATAAATTCTCTCAGTAGATGTCATACCTATGTACAACCGATAAAATGCTAGAAAAAGCACCCTAGACACTGGTCAGAAAGTAGGGAATGAAAAGTAAAGGTACAGAATTACTAGAGCAAAGGCAGAACGGAAATAAACTATGCGGCTGTGTACACACACACACACACAGCTTAACACAAAGGAAATGGATTTTGCTGGCAGCAGAAGAGCGAGATGTGCCATGCTGCGTGCTGGAGGCAGATGTCTGGCACAAAGAAGGGGGCAGAGGAGCTCTTTGGCATCATTGCCCGGCAGCAAGTGGTTATCTTTCACAAGCTTTCGGCTAAGCCACACAGCAGTGTCAGGCAAAGAGAGGCACAAATCCATTCTCTTTAACAACTAGGTCCACAGCCCTCTTTTGACCGCTGTCTGGAGATAAGGCCCATGAAGTTCTAGTGTCTGGCAGAGAAATGCCTGAGCGCTATGGCATTTGAAAATTTGATGCTTGGGGCTGGAAAGATGGCTCAGCGGTTAAGAGCACTGTCTACCCTTCCAAAGGTCCTGAGTTCAGTTCCCAGCAACCACATGGTGGCTCACAACCATCTGTAATGAGATCCGGTGCCCTCTTCTGGCCTGCAGGCATACATGGAGAATACCGAGAATACTGTATATATAATAAATAGACTAAAAAAAATGAAAGAAAGAAAATTTGATGCTAAGTCAAAGGCATTACTTTGGGGAGGATCAGATCTTATGGACTGGCAGCTGCCACAGCAGTATTCTTAAAATACTAAAACAAAGCTAGGCCTGGTGGCTCAGGCCTTTAATCCCAGCCTCTGGGGGCAAAGGCAAGCAGATCTTTAAATTCAAGGCAAGCCTGGTCTTCAAGGATACAAGTGAAACCTTGTCTCAAAACAAAGTTCCCTAAAATATCAGGGTTTGGGGCTGCACACTTTTACACCTGTGACGTCAGCACTTGGGAGGGAGAGGTCAGCCTGGTCTACATAGCAAATTCCAGGGCTAGGGTACATGGTAAGACTGTGTTGCTCCCCGCCCCAACACCCACAAAAAAAAAAGGAAGGAAAAAAGAAAAAGAGAGAGAGAGAGAGAGAGAGAGAGAGAGAGAGAGAGAGAGAGAGAGAGAAAGAAAGAAAGAAAGAAAGAAAAAAAGAAAGAAAGAAAGAAAGAAAGAAAGAAAGAAAGAAAGAAAGAAAGAAAGAAAGAAAGAAAGAAAAAGAAGCCTAACAAAGCAAATAGCACACAGCACTTTCATAGTCCTTCAGGGCCATCTTCTCACCAGCTGCCTTTAAAAAAAAAAAAAAAAGGTGTTTTGTCTGCGTGTATATCTGTATAAAGATCTCAGGTACACTGGAACTGAAGTCACAGACAGTTGTGAGCTGCAATGTGGGTGCTGGAAATTGAGCCCGGGTCCTTCAGAAGAAAAGCCAGTGGTCTTAACTGATGAGCTATGTCTCCAGCCCCCACCAACTGCCTTTCTACCTTTAATCATTACATGACCCAGGGTTTTAGGAAACAGGGTGCTATTTAAAATTTTCTAATCAAAGACCTTTTTAAGATATGCCTAATACAACTGAAGTTTTATACATTTTCAGACATAATTTTTTTTTTTTTTGGTTTTTCGAGACAAGGTTTCTCTGTGGTTTTGGAGCCTGTCCTGGAACTAGCTCTTGTAGACCAGGCTGGTCTCGAACTCACAGAGATCCGCCTGCCTCTGCCCCCCAAGTGCTGGGATTAAAGGCGTGCGCCACCACCGCCCGGCTCAGACATAATTTTTATAAGTTGGCAGTGAAAGTGATGGCAAGGGGCAAAAATGTAATGTTGAAACAACCTTCACCACAAAAAAAAAAAAAAGTTTTCTGTTTTGTTTCCTTTTCTGGATACTGTCTAGAAGTAGCTGCATACATGTCCCTGAACCTGGTCCCATCATGCCTCAGAGCCCCAAAGCATGGGTCACTTAGGAAATTCACTCATCATAAACTACCTCAGCAGCATGTGCC
The DNA here is from genome assembly GCF_950005125.1 of Chionomys nivalis. Taxonomy (NCBI): domain Eukaryota; kingdom Metazoa; phylum Chordata; class Mammalia; order Rodentia; family Cricetidae; genus Chionomys; species Chionomys nivalis. The sequence continues at coordinate 82,796,681 of NC_080094.1, forward strand.
CAGCCTATTTTCTGCAATGTGGAGTTCTAAGCAGGCTCCACAAGTCTCTCCCGCCTCCTTCCTCATAAAATTCCAGGCAATGAAATCTTCATGTGCTGGCGAAGCAAAGAGGTGTGTATTAAGCTCTTAATTAAAATCACAGGATCTTGTCATGAGTATCTCAACAACTGAAACATGAACAAGATACCTTTATCATTCAATTAAAAAGTATAGACAGCCAGAATTTGGTTACCTATATTAAGATATGGAAGGTTTTAAAAATTTCCTTCCTTTTTTTTTCCTTTCTTTACTAAATGGCCTGAAGGAACTAAACAGGAGAAACAGTGTCTCATCCCTACTGATTCTTGCCTGGAAGTAAGAAACTGCATATAGGACCCAACAGATGTTTAGACAGACGCTAAGAGACCATCATATCAAAAGAGAGGAAAGAGGAAGAAGCTTTAGCATCCTGTCTTTCACAATTTTAAAATCCAAAGAAATGTTTCCTTACCTGCTAGTACCCTGTTAACAGAAGAGTGAGTAGCCAAGCCAGGCTGTCCACGTTCATGAAAAATCCCAGCATAAGGCAAGTACTCGGGCAGCAAAAAGCGCCTGTAAGAAGGGATCACACGGAAGAAATCAACTACAGACGATCACGGAGTCTCAAAGTCATCGGCTAAGTAAGGCTGGGTATAATGGTGTACAACTAGAATCCTAACACTTGGGGGGCTAAGGCATGAGGATTACAAGTTCAAGGTCAGACTTGGCTCAGGAACGTAAATTGTAACATAATATAGCCTAAAGGATAAACTAACCTAAAAATCCACAGAAGCTCAAAAAGGTACAAAAAAAAAAAAAAAAAAAAAAAAAAAAAAAAAACACACCCCACACCCACAGGATTTGTCCTTTTGTAAATCTGTAACTTGTTACCATCCTTTTTCTAAAGTAAAGCTAGCCAGGTGTGATGGCACACATGCCTCTAATCCCAGCACTCACAGAAGAGGCTGACAGATTTCTGAGTTCCAGGCCAACTTGGTCTAATAATGAGTTCCAGGCCAGTGAGAGCAACATAGTAAGACTGTACAAGACTTCCACATTTGAGCAGTATACTTTTGGTGCCATATTTCTAAGTACTGTGTCTAACTATCTCCCCATAAAATGTTTAGGTGGCAGACTAGAATACAGACTCTTAGGAAATAATTTCATACATGGAAAATCCAAAGTCAGAAGTTAAGCTAAATTCTAAAAGTCTGGGTGGTGTGGCTCAGTGACCGAATACTGTTCTAGCCTGGGCCAAGGCCCAATTGAACCAAACAAAAATGAAATCCTAGGCTTTCATCAAGGATCCTTCTATGCTTAAAACCCAGTTCTTACCTCGGGACAAAGCGTCCAAGTGAAGGTGCAGACATTCTGGCATTGCGGGGAGCTCGGTGCCGAGATCTGTCACCACTGTCCCTGGAGAAAACAGAGAGACTACACATTAGACAGTGACGGAAGCAAAGTCACACACCTGCCACCAACACAAGCATCTGCAAACTAAACTGCTACACTCAGGAGAGATGCCCAAAGGCAGCACTCATCTGTAGGCTAACTGGTCAGTAGTACCCTCAAGACATTCTGAAAGAATTTTCTTTTTTTCTTTTCTTTTTTTTTTTTTTGGTTTTTCGAGA